>NC_041386.1:219933741-219946849 GCF_002162155.2 Triticum dicoccoides | reverse complement strand
CTCGGTAGGATTTTTCCAAACTTAGGCGAGTGCCGGACTGCAGCTAAGTCTCTAAGTGGGAGAACTTAGGCGAGTATTGGACAGCAGCTAAGCCCCCGAGTGGGAGGATTGCTCTCCACTCGCTAGGATTTTTAAAACTAAGGCGAGTGTCTGACTGCAGCTAAGTCTCTAAGTGGGAGAACTTAGGCGAGTACTGGACTGCAGCTAAGCCCCCGAGTGGGAGGATTGCTCTCCTCTCGGTAGGATTTTTTCAAACTTAGGCGAGTGCCTGACTGCAGCTAAGTCTCTAAGTGGGAGAGCTTAGGCGAGTACTGGACTGCAGCTAAGCCCCCGAGTGAGAGGATCGCTCTCCACTCGGTAGGATTTTTTCAAACTTAGGCGAAGCGGATTTGTGGCTAAGCCACCCACTGGGGGATTTCTTATGCAAAAACAATAATAATCACTGGGAAAATTATAACACTCTTGTCTTTTGATAAATAAACTACATGAGTTTTTTTATTACATCTCATCCGAGTTAGAATTCAAGTATAAAAGGGGCGGAGTAGCTCCGCATTCCAGGCTCGTGGCTCATCAATCTGGCGATCGACATTGTAGAGGTGGTATGCTCCATTGTGGAGGACTCTGGTGACAATGAAGGGGCCTTCCCAAGTAGGAGCAAGCTTGTGTGGTTTCTGCTGATCCACTCGAAGGACTAAGTCTCCTTCTTGGAAGGCTTGGCTCTTCACGTTTCTGGCATGGAATCAACGCAAGTCTTGCTGATAGATGGTCGATCGGATCAGGGCCATTTCTCTTTCTTCTTCTAGGAGCTCGACTGCGTCCTGCCGGGCTTGTTCTGCTTCATCTTCTAAGTAGAGCTCGACTCTGGGAGCATTGTGAAGTAGGTCACTCGGTACGACTGCCTCGGCTCCGTAGACCAGAAAGAATGGGGTTCTTCCAGTCGATCGATTCGGGGTTGTCCTTAATCCCCAAAGGACTGATGGGAGCTCGTCGACCCATGCACCTGCTGCGTGCTTGAGATCGCGCATCAATTGGGCTTTCAGTCCTTTGAGAATTAGGCCATTTGCCCTTTCTGCTTGTCCATTCGACTGGTGGTGAGCGACCGAAGCATAGTCGACCCGAGTGCCCTAAGAGGCGCAAAAGGCCCTGAGCTTGTCGGAATCGAAGTTTGACCCATTGTCCGTGATGATACTGTGCGGAACTCCATATCTGAATATCAACTCTCTGATGAAACTGATAGCGGTGCAAGCATCGAGATTCTTGATAGACTTGGCTTCAATCCATTTGGTGAACTTGTCGACTGCTACCAGTACATGAGTGAAGCCGCTCCTACCTATTATCAGTGGCCCAACCATGTCCAGCCCCCAAACAGCAAAGGGCCAGACGAGTGGAATGGGTTTCAGGGCTGACGCGGGCTTGTGTGGCATATTGGAGTAATACTGACACCCTTCACATTTGTCGACTATCTCTTTAGCCATCTCATTGGCCCTTGGCCAGTAGAGCCCCGCTCGGTATGCTTTAGCCACAATGGTCCGAGATGACGCATGATGACCACAGGTCCCCGAGTGGATAACGTTAAGGATCATCTGACCTTCTTCTGGTGTGATACACTTCTGGCCGACCCCAGTCGCGCTTTCCCTATATAACTGTCCCTTTATGACTGTAAAGTCCTTGGATCGATGGATGATATGTCGATCCTCTTCCTCGTCTTCTGGGAGTTCTTTCCTTAGGATGTACGCAATGTACGGTTCTGTCCAGATGGGAGTGATAACCAGCACTTCCATTATCAGATCGACCACAGCTGGAACTTCAACTTCAGTCGGATCCGTGGCGCTTTTTGGCTGCGGGGCCTCTTCCGTGAAGAGATCCTCCTAGACTGATGGTGTGTGAATGTGTTCCAAAAACACATTGCTGGGAATGGCTTCTCTTTTGGAACCTATTTTTGCCAAATCATCAGCTGCTTGATTTTTCAGTCGGGGTATGTGATGAAGCTCTAACCCCTCGAATTTCTTCTCCAGCTTTCTCACTGCATTGCAATAACCAGTCATGGCTGGACTTCTGACATCCCATTCCTACATCACCTAATTAACCACCAAATCTGAGTCGCCATAGACCATGAGGCGACGGACACCGAGTGAGATGGCCATGCGCAACCCATATAAAAGTGCTTCATATTCTGCCTCGTTATTGGAGGAATCAAAATGGATTTGAAGAACATATCTGAGTTTATCTCCTCTGGGGGAGACCAACACCACTCCGGCACTGGAACCACTCAGCATCTTGGAGCCGTCGAAAAACATAGTCCAATGCTCCGAGTGAATCTGGGTCGGCAGCTGTTGTTCAATCCACTCAGCGACGAAATCTGCGATTGCTTGGGACTTGATAGCTTTCTTTGCCTCAAACATGATATCAAGGGGAAGGAGTTCAATCGCCCATTTTTCCACTCGACCAATTGCATCCCTGTTATGCAGGATCTCTGATAATGGAGCGTCGCTGACGACTGTAATGGAATGACCAGAGAAGTAGTGAGCAACTTTCTTGGTGGTCATATAAATCCCATATACAAGCTTCTGATAGTGAGGATATCTTTGCTTCGATGGGGTCAAGACTTCAGAAATATAATATACTGGGCGCTGAACTTTTAAGGTTTTCCCTTCTTATTCCCGCTCGACCGTAAGTACTGTACTGACGACTTGTCCTGTGGCTGCAATGTAAAGCAGCAAAGGCTCTTTGCTGATTGGAGCAGCAAGCACTGGCTAGGTGGAGAGCAGAGCTTTGAGCTCTGCGAATGCGTATCAGCTTCAGGAGTCCACTCGAACTTGTCGGACTTCTTCATCAATCGGTAAAGAGGTAATGCCTTTTCACCGAGACGAGATATGAATCGACTTAGGGCGGCCAAACAACCAGTAAGCTTCTGGACGTCGTGCACTCGCACAGGGCTTTTCATTTGGAGTATAGTGCCAACTTTTTCTGGATTGGCGTCGATTCCTCGTTCAGAAACGAGAAAGCCGAGTAACTTTCCGCCAGGGACTCCGAATGTACACTTTGATGGATTAAGCTTGATATCATACCTCCTGAGGTTGGCAAAGGTTTCAGCAAGGTCAGTCAGCAGGTCGGAACCCTTCCGTGACTTGACCACAATATCATCCATGTATGCTTCCACGTTCCGACTGATTTGAGTGAGTAAACACTTCTGAATCATCCTCATGAATGTGGCCCCGGCATTCTTGAGGCCAAACGGCATGGTAACATAACAGAAGCACCCGAATGGAGTGATGAAAGCTGTCTTGATCTTGTCAGGTCCATACAGACGGATCTGATGGTACCCGGAATAGGTATCTAAGAAAGACAGTCGCTCACATCCCGCAGTCGAGTCGACTATCTGGTCGATGCGGGGGAGAGGAAAATGATCTTTCGGGCAGGCCCGATTGATATGTTTAAAGTCAATGCACATGCGAAGTGACTTGTCCTTCTTGGGGACCATGACAACGTTGGCGAGCCACTCGGAGTGGTAGATTTCTCGGATGAACTCCGCTGCTAAGAGCTGAGCCACCTCTTCGCCAATAGCTTTTCTCTTTTGGACGGCTGACCGTCGAAGATGTTCCTTGACAGGTTTTACCTTTGAGTCGACTCTCAGGCGATGCTCGGCCAGCTCGCTGGGAACACCTGGCATGTCAGAAGGCTTCCATGCGAAGATATCCCAGTTCTCACGGAGGAGCTGGATGAGCGCTTCTTCCTATTTGGAGTCTACTGTTGTCAAGATATGAGTCGGAGCGGCGCTGGGGTCGGTCGGATGGATGTGAGCTGTCTTCGTATCGCCAGTCGACTGAAAAGCCGATTCTGTGGAGGGCTTCTTGGCTCGCAACAAATCACTCGGGTCTGTAGTCTTCTGGTATTCCTGCAACTCCACCACTGCCATCTGAGCATCAGCGATCTTCGAACCTTTCTGAAAACATTCTTCCGCTTTCTTCCGATTGCCCGTAATAATGATCACACCTTTGGGGCCAGGCATCTTCAATTTGAGATACACATAACATGGTCGGGCCATGAAGCGTGCATAAGCCGGCCTGCCCAAAATAGCGTGGTAGGCACTCTGGAAGTCTACAACTTGAAATGTCAATTTTTCTTTGCGGTAATTCTTGGAATCACCGAAAACCACATCAAGAGCAATCTGGTCGAGTGATTCATCCTTCTTCCCAGGAATGACTCCATGGAAACTCATGTTGCTGGCACTGAGTCTGGACATTGGAATGCCCATCCCTTTCAACGTTTTAGCATACAATATGTTCAAACCACTGCCACCATCCATCAAGACTTTGGTCAGTCGAGTGCCTTCAACCACTGGGTCGACCACCAGAGCTTGCCTCCCAGGGGTGGCAATATGCGTTGGGTGATCAGATTGGTCGAACGTGATGGCAGTCTGAGACCATTTCAAATAATTTGGTGTTGTCGGAGCAACCATATTCACCTCTCGGTTAATGACTTTCAGTCGACTTTTGCTCTCAACATCAGCAAAAATCATCAGGGTGGATTTGACTTGAGGGTATCCGTCATCACTGTCCTCTTTGTCCTCGACCTTGTCTGACTCCTTTTCCTTACCCTTGGGTTGTTTGCCCTGGAACTGCTGGATCAAGAGTCGACACTGCCGACTAGTATCTTTCGGGTAAATGAAATTACCCTCTTCATCTTTCTTTGTGTGGACGAGGCATGGTAAGTCCAACACATCATTCCCCTCCTGGTCTTTAACCTTTTTGGGATTCCAAGGCCCTTTAGGTTTCCCTTTAGACTTTCCTTGGGCCAAAGCTAAGGCTTCCCCGGGAGCTGCTGGCTCGGCTTTCCGCTTTTGTTTCCGACTGGAATTGCCTCCGGTTTCTTGGGGGACTGACTTGATCTTGCCACTCCTGAGTCGATCCTCATCTTCGCCATTAGCGTACTTGGTGGCAATCTCCATCATCCGATTCAGGGACATATCTCCGATTCGGCCGAATTTCAAATTCAGTTCTCTGTACTTGACGCCTTCCTTGAAGGCACAAACTGCTTGGTGGTCAGGCACATTCTCCACCGAGTGATGTAACGTGATCCATCTCTGGATGTAATCCCTCAAAGTTTCATTCGGCTTTTGCACACAGGACCGCAGTTCCGTCAGTCCTGCCGGTCGCTTGCATGTGCCTTCAAATGTGGTGACGAACACTCGGGAGAGATCTTCCCAAGTGTAAATGCTGCTAGGTGCTAACTGGTTTAGCCACGCTCTGGCCGAGCCCTCCAACATGAGAGGCAGGTGCTTCATGGCCACTTCATCATTGCCGCCGCCAATCTGGACGGCCACTCGGTAGTCCTCAAGCCAAGTATCGGGCTTGGAATCGCCAGTGAACTTACTGACTCCAGTCGCCAACCTGAAATTGGGAGGAATCAAAGCAGCCCTGATGGCTCTACTAAAGCACTCTGGCCCCGAAACATGTACTCTGCTGCTGGCAGGCGCATCTCTGTCGTGGCCTTCTCGGTGAGCCCTGTTCCCGTCGACCAGACCTTGGACGAGGATGGATCTCGCATCAAAGCCTGGCCCTCTTGGGTCGATTGGAATCCTTCGCCCACCATTATGAGGGCGCCTGTCATCCTGCTGGCGAGGCACATACGACCCGCTCCTCAGGGGAGGCATGGGCACTCGACGTCGACCGTCACGATAGACTTGGTGATCATACTGCTCATGGTTCCCATACTGGTCACACCGGTCTCCACATCCCTCACGCCTCGAGGGCGATCTCAGGCTGTGAGCCGATTGAACTGTGTCCGCAGCAACGGATCTGCTGTGGATTCTGTTCCGCGACTGAGAAACAGCGGAATTCTGATCTCCTGCTGCCCGGAGTAACGCTTTGATCTGCAGCAAGCCTCTACCAGCCTCCGAATGGGAAGGCTGAATCGACTCCGCTATACGGGCCGCGGCTGCTAAATTCTGAATCGGAGTCTGATATACCTGCGGGGGCGGGAAGAGCTAACGTCGACTGGATTCGGGAACCCGTTGTCGCGCACGCTCGTTGAGCGCCAGCTGGAGGTTCTCCAGTCGAGTGCGCTCGGCCAAGTTTGCCAGGCGCGCGTCCTCCAAGGCGCGAGCCTTGGGGGTTTCTCCAATGATAGGAGTGTGCAGCGCATCCATGTTCTGGTGGCAAAGTTCTTCTCTCTGCAGCGACGTGAGAGGCTCGGGAAGATACTCTTCATGGGGACGCGATGGGTCACCTCCTCCTGTGCCTCCGTCGGTGCGGGTAAAACCGGGGGAACTGGGCGGTCCATCGACCATCAGAACCTCCACCGCCGGATCGCTGCTGTCGCACTCGGATGCAGTCTCTTCGGAGCCAGTCGATAGGTCGAACAGGCCGTAGAGGGATTCGTCGGGCTCGATTGCCGCGGTCTGGGGGGTGGCCGACTGACGCGCCACCGCGTGCCTCACCCACCGCTGAAGTCTCGACCAACCAGAACGCTTGCGCCGGCGGGAAACGGGGAGTGAGGATAACACAGGAGCCAACCGATAAGTGGTCGACGGTTGCCGCAGGAGAACGCCGCGGACGCACGTGCTAAAGTGTGTTGCCCCGCAAGCAGGGAGTGCGTCCACGTCGAGCGGTGCCTCCTGGAGCCAAGCAGAGTCGTCGATGATGAACGTGAGCGCGCCAAGACGGATCTTCCGGCCCTCCACCAAAACTCCCCCGAAAACCATGATGATTCGGTTCGGAAAAAAGTCGCAACTTCTCCAACAAACGCTAAATCACCGGCCCCACGGTGGGCGCCAACTGTCATGGTTCTAAGTCTGACAGTAATGTAGGGGGGTAAGTACGAAGAGGCGAGATCTTAGCTCTGGAGAAGTTGTAAGGATGCAAGGTTTACGAGTTCAGGCCCTTCTCGGAGGAAGTAAAAGCCCTACGTCTCGGAGCCTGGAGGCGGTCTACTGGATTAGTGAGTATGAGTTACAGAGGTGCGAACCCCTGTCTCGGAGGAGGGAGGTAGCTTATATAGAGTGCGCCAGGACCCCAGCCAGCCCACGTTACGAAGGGTTCAATGTACATTAAAGCAGGGTGTTACTGGTAACGCTAGTAATAAAGTGCTATGATGACCATAAAAGCTACTTAATGACCGATTGTTAGCGTGCAGAGTGACTTTAGGTCTCCTGGCCGTCGAGTGGTTGGATCTTGGTCGAGTAATTGCTTCTTGGTCGAATGTCTTCGAGTCTGTCGAGTGGAACACCTCCAAGTCGATGGAAAGGTGATTTATTCTAGAGGTGTCCTTGGGTAGGGCAGTTAGGACAGGTCCGTGACCCTACCCTAGGTACATAGCTTCATCAGGTCATCCCAAAAGTAATGTCTGAAATTATAGAATAATGTTTTCTTTTGTTGGTATGTGAAGCTATGTGGTATGTATTTAGCAACAATGTAATTAGCATAGTCAGCATACCAAGGAATAAGTTCATTCTTATCATTAGGAACAACAGTAATACCTTCCTTCTTAGGGACACAATGAACATGATTTACCCATCTACTATTAGCTATATGATAAATTATACCTGCTTCCAGAAGCTTCCGTATTTTAGTTTTTTACCACTTCTTTCATCTTTGGATTCAAACGTCGTTGGTGATCAACAACGGGTTTAGCATCAGGTTCCATATTAATTTTGTGCTGAAACAGAGTGGGACTAATGCCCTTTAAATCATCAAGAGTATATCTAATAGAAGCTCGGTGCTTGTTTAGAACCTTCAATAATCTTTCTTCTTCATGTTCTAAAAGATTAGCATGAATAATAACATGATATATCTTTTTCTCATCAAGATAAGCATATTTCAAAGTGTCTGGTACACTACTGGAAACATAGAGTTTTCCATCAGTCAGATCTTTGCCGTCTGCTAGCAGTCGGCAATGAAGGTCTTTGTCGTCTGCTTCCAAAAAATGGACGGCAAAGAACGGGCCGATGGGAAAGACCCTATTTTCCATCAGCCAAATCTTTGCCGTCCACTAGCTGACGACAAAGAGGTGGGTAGGGCCCAGTGGAGGTCCAAACCCTGATGGCCCACCAGCCCCAACTATTTGACATCCGCTAGCCCCGCCTCCTCTCTGTAATGGTCGTTCCCCCGCCTCCTCTCTCTCTGTTCTCTCTCTCTCTCGCTAACCCCCACCACACGCCGCCGGTCAGATCGCCCCCAACCACACACCGCCACCCCAACTGTCCCTCATCCCCTACCACATGCCACCACGGCCCGCCGCCCGAAGCCACCGCCGCTCACCCTGATGCCCCGCCGCCCCGACCCGCTGCCGTGGACCTCCTCCACCTCCCCCACTCTGGTGAGCCCCCTCACCCTCTTTTTTCAGTTCATTTTAGGTTTTTTCTTGTTTTTAGGTTTAGGTTTAGATTTAGTTTAGGTTTAGTTTAGTTAAGTTTAGTTTAGTTTAGTTTAGTTTAGATTTAGTTTGGTTTAGGTTTAGTTTAGTATTTTTTGTTTTTAGGTTTAGGTTTATATTTAGTTTAGTTTAGGTTTCGTTAAGAAGAAAGATGAAAGATGAAAAAAAAGAAAATAGGAAGTAGAAGAAGAGGAAGAAGAAGAAGAAGAAGAAGAACAGAAGAGGAGGAGGAAGAAGAAGAGGAGGAGGTTAGGGGTGCGTCGGCACCAACGAAACCGGGTCGAGGTTAGGGGTGCGTCGGCACCGACAGAACCTCGTCAAGGATCGATGTTAGGGGTCAATGGTCGAGGATCTTCCGGTCCGTGTGCCGACCGACTAGTATCATAGCTTAAAACGAGGACGTCCCCGAGCTGAAGGTCATGAGACTGGGTGAACTGCTTCCATCCGTGTGCGAAGAACAGATGGAAGCAGTTCCCCCGCGCTGATGACCTTCAGCTCGGGCACGTCTACATATTAAGCTATGACAACAGCCGCACCATGCTCACAGTAAAGGTGTTCGAAAGGACCACCGAGGGGCGAGGGGTCGATGGTCGAGGATCTTTCGGTCCGAGTGCTGATCGACTGGTATCGTAGCTTAAGATGAGGACGTCCCCGAGCAAAAGGTCATGAGACTGGGTGAACTGCTTCCATCTGTGCACGAAGAACGGATGGAGGTACTTCGCCTGCGCTGATGACCTTCATCTCGGGCACGTTTGCATCTTAAGCTACAATAACAGCCGCATCATGCTCACAGTGAAGGTGTTCGACAAGACCACCGAGGGGGTGAGGGTTTGAGGGTCTAGGGGTCGATGGTCGACGATATTCCGGTCCGAGTGCTGACCGACTAGTGTCGTAGCTTAAGACAAGGACGTCCCCGAGCTGAAGGTCATGAGACTGGGTGAACTGCTTCCATCTGTGCGCGAAGAATGGATGGAAATAGTTCGCCCATGCTGATGACCTTCATCTCGAGCACGTTTGCATCTTAAGCTACGACAACAGCCGCATCATGCTCACAGTGAAGGTGTTCGACGGGACCACCGAGGGGATGAGAGGTCGAGGGTCTAGGGGTCGATGATCGAGGATCTTCCGGTCCGAGTGCTGACCGACTAGTGTCGTAGCTTAAGACAAGGACGTCCCGAGCTGAAGGCCATGAGACTGGGTGAACTGCTTAGAACCGTGCATGAAGAATGGTTGGAAGAAGTTCGCCCACACTGATGACCTTCAGCTCGGGTACATCTGCATCTTAAGCTACGACAATAGCCACACCATTCTCACAGTGAAGGTGTTCGATAGGACCACCAAGGGGTTGAGGGGTCGAGGGTCTAGGGTTCGATTGTCGATGACCTTCTAGTCCGAGTGCTGACCGATTGGTGTCGTATCTTAAGACGTCCCCGAGCTGAAGGTCATGAGACTAGGTGAACTGCTTCCATCCACGCACGAAGATTGGATGGAAGCAGTTCGCTCGTGCTGATAACCCACAAGTATATGGGATCATTTGTAGCCTTCTTCGATAAATAAGAATGTCGAACCGAACGAGGAGCTAAAGGAAGAACAAATATTCCCTCAAGTTCTATCGACCTCCGATACAACTCTACCCACGCTTGACATTTGCTTTACGAAAACAAGTATGAAACTATTTTGTAGGTGTGATGCTAGAACTCCTTTGCAAGAATAAAACTACAAGAACTTTGCAAGATAATAAAAGTTAGTTGTTTAGTAAAAGGGTTTTTTTCAACAAGAAAGTTATTTGTCCCTAGGCAATTGATAACAAGTACTGGTAATCATTCTTGCAATTCTATATGAGGGAGAGGCATGGGCTAACATACTTTCTCTACTTGGATCATATGCACTTATGATTGGAACTCTAGCGAGCATACACAACTACTAAAGATCATTAAGGTCATGAAACCCAACCATAACATTAAGTAGCAAGTCCTCTTTATCCCATACGACATTGCCCACCTACTCGAGTTTAAGTTTATGTCACTCCCACGACCCACAATAAGCGAACCATGAACATATTGCAACACCCTACAGCGGGGGCCCCTCACATTTGCGCGAGAATGGAGGTCACCATAGGACAACACCATAAATACAATATACAATCATACCAACCAAGATCACGATTAACCCACATGAAAAAATGGATCTACTCAAACATCATACAATAACCATAGATCATTGGGAAATAATATATGCAGTTGAGCACCATGTTGAAGTAGAGATTATGGCGGGGAGAAGAGGTGTTACGCCATAGCATGGAGGGGGAGAGAGTTGGTGTTGACAGTAGCAAGATTGTTGATGTAGATCGTTGACGCGATCATTGTCCCGGTGGCACTCCAGCGCCACCAGAAGCGAGGGGAGAGAGCCCCCTTTCTTCTTCTCCTTCACTGGCCTCCCGCCTATATAGGAGGAGAGTTCCCCCTCTGGTCCATGGTCTCCATGGTGGCGGAGGGGCGGGGGCCCCTCCAAGATTGGATCTCCCTCTTTGTTCTCTTCTGTTTCGCGCTCCCGAGATTTGGCCCTTCACGGTTTCTTAAATTCCCGGAGATCCGTAACTCCGATTGCGCTGGAAATTTTTACATTATTTTTTCCATAAATTATCTTTCTTCCTCCATAAGAAGGGCCCCAACCGACCTTCGAGGAGGGCACAAGACACCTGGGCATGCCAGGGGGTCCCTGGCGCGCATTGGTGGGTTCTAGGCACTGTGGGCCCCTGTTTGCGTTGATTCCACCTCCTAAAAATCACATGTATTCCAAAATAATTCTCCGTAAATTTTTATCGCGTTTGGACTTTGTTTGATATGGATTTTCTACGAAACAAAAACATGCAACAAACAGGAACTGGCACTGGGCACTAGATAAGTAAGTTAGTCCAAATAAATCATATAAAAAGTTGTCAAAAGTATGTAAAAGTTGAATAATATTGGCATGAAACAATCAAAACTTATAGATACGACAAAGACATATCAGCATCCCCAAGCTTAATTCCTGCCGGTCCTCGAGTAGGTAAATGATAAAAAATTCGATGTGGAATGCTACGTAACATAAACTTGATCATTTATCTAATCATGGCATGAATATTAAGACATAAGTGATTCAAAGACATAGTCTATAATTTGACATGAAGACATAATTACTCAGGCATCCCAACAAACAATCATGTCTTTCAAAATATCATCGCTAAAGAAAGCTATCCCTACAAAATCATAGTCTTGTCATGCTCTGTCTTCTTAACACAAGTATTTATCATGTACAACCCCGATGACAAGTCGAGCAATTGGTTCGTACTTTTTAACGCGCTTCAGCTTTTTCAACCCTCATGAAATACATGAGCGCAAGCCATGGATATAGCACTATAGGTGGAATAAAGTATGATGATAGGGGTAAATATAAAGAATACAAAAAAGTAAGAAAGTCTCACATCGACGCAGCTAACCAACGGGCTATGGAGATGCCCATCAATCGATATCAATGCGAGGATTAGGGATTGCCATGCAATGAATGCACTAAGAGTTATAAGTGTATGAAAGCTCAATATGAAAACTAAGTGGGTGTGCATCTAATCCTATAATGAAAATTTTCCACTAGTATATGAAAGTGACAACATAGGAGACTCTTCATATGGAAAACATGGTGCTACTTTGAAGCACAAGTGTGGTAAAGGATACTAACAATTCCCCTTCTCCCTTCGAGGCACGACTTAGAGACATAATCGCATTAAAGGCATATGTCGCAAGTTAGGCAATCTTCACAACATCCCATGTAATATAGATAATAAAAGGGGAGATAACATAGTTGGCTTACACTCGCCATGTCAATCAAGTACATAAATAACATTACATCATCCAAACACTCATGGCCCGACTACGGCGAAAAATAAAAGATAACCCAACATGCAACACGGTCCCGATCACCCCCAACTGGGCACCACTACTGATCATCAGGGAAAGAAACATAGTATCGTTGAGAGTCCTCGTCGAACTCCCACTTGAGCTCAAGCGCGTCACCTGGAGCAGAATCATCAGGCCCTGCATCTGGTGTAATAGTAATCTATGAGCCACATGGACTCAGCAATCTCGCACCCTCGCGATCAAGACTATTTAAGCTTATAGGTAAGGCAAGGTAAAATATGTGGAGCTGCAGCAAGCGACTAGCATATATGCTGGCTATCCTGTTCGCAAAAGAGAGCGAGAAGAGAAGGCAAAGCGCGAGCGCATAACTAAAGAGGGCAACTTGCGGCAAGCATTACTCCAACACCGTGTCCACCTCCCGGACTCCGCCGAGAAGAGGCCATCACGGTAACACACTCAGTTGATTCATTTTAATTAAGTTAAGGTTCAAGTTATCTACAACCGGATATTAACAAATTCCCATCTGCCCATAACCGCGGGCACAACTTTTGAAAGATCAAATCCCTGCAGGGGAGTCCCAACTTAGCCCATTACAAGCTCTCACGGTCAACGAAGGAATAGACCTCCTCCCGAGATGTTCCGATCAGACTCGGTATCTCGGTTCTTCAAGACACTTCGACAGGTTAAAACAAGACCAGCAACACCGCCCGAATGTGCCGACAAATCCCAATAGGAGCTGCACATATCTCGTTCTCAAGGCACACTCAGATGAGACTAGCTACGAGTAAAACCAACCCTCAAGTTGCCCCGAGGTGGCCCCGCAGGCGGCTTAGTCGGACCAA
>NC_041386.1:219886065-219933480 GCF_002162155.2 Triticum dicoccoides | reverse complement strand
CCAAGGGAAAAAGGGCTAGGTGGCAAATGGTAAAACCAAGGTTGGGAATTGCAGGGAAAAGCTTTAATCAAGGCGAACTATCAAGGGGTTCCCATTATCACCCAACCGCGTAAGGAACACAAAATCTGGGAACATAACACCGATATGACGGAAACTAGGGCGGCAAGAGTGGAACAAAACACTAGGCGAGAGGCCGAGCCTTCCACCCTTTACCAAGTATATAGATGCATTAAGATAACAAGATAATAACATGATATCCCAACAAGTAAATAAATGTTCCAACAAGGAACGACCTTCAATCTTCACCTGCAAGTAGCAACGCTATAAGAGGGGCTGAGCAAAGCGGTAACATAGCCAATCAACGGTTTGCTAGGACATGGTGTGTTAGAGGTTTGACATGGCAATTTGGGAGGCTTGAAAGCAAGTGATAGGCATCATAGCATTGGCATAGCAAAAAAGCGAGCATCTAGCAAAGCAAAGATAGTAGTGATTTCAAGGGTATGATCATCTTGCCTGCAAAGTTGTCAGAGTTGACTGGATCCTCGAAAGCAAACTCAACGGGATCCTCGTTAGCGAACTCGTCTCCCGGCTCTAGCCAAACAAGACAAACAAACAACAAGGGCACAATCAACCACGTGCAAGGATCAAACAATATGATGTAAGGATGGTATGTTATGCGGGATGCGATGCGGGATGCATATGCAAGATTTGACAAGGAATGCATGAAGCTGGCCTCAACTTGGGAATCCAAGTGTGCCACTAGAAATATGAGATGAAATCGCTTGAAAATGATATAAAGAACGCCGGAATCGGAGTTACGGTTTGGAAATGGCAAGCAATTCAAATATGACCATGTTCTGCGATTTACAGCAAGTAGTCATCTAAATGCAACGAGATGAACATGCTATAGCATTCAAACATGACAACAAAATACATGGCAGGGATGAATTCATGATTCTTAACAAAAGTCTAGCACTAAGCTACAGCCAATTCATCCATTAACAGGTTCAAACAAGCATGGCAAAAATGCATATGGTAAACAGATTTCAGACTTAGTGAAATTAACACTTGTCTGGAATTTCAGATCAGGTAGCACACTTCGGAGCAACAAAACTATATGCTGCAAGCCCTGAACATGGCAAAGTAAAGCATGGCATGGAGCTACTCAAAGAGCTTAACAAAAGTCCCTTAGTGACCTTGAGCAAAAAGGGATCAGAAAATACAATTGCAAGCATGTGAACATGGCAAAAACATAATCAGTTCTCAGACTTAGTGAAAACTGGAGCATGCTGAAACAGATATCAAGTAGGCATGTTTACGAGCTCGATGCACTCACTACGGAGCAAGTCATGACAAGTTAAGCATACACACACCAATAACACACAAAATTCAAGCTAGACATGGCAAGAACAATAACATAGCATGCATGGATCAACTACAACATCCTCGGCAAAATCGCTAACAAGTGGACAATCTGCCCAGATTCACGAAATAGCAAAAGTAGAGCTCGATTGACTCAAGCTAGGTTACTCCATAATTGGAAACAAAGACATGGATGGATAGAGCACTACAGGATTAACAAAACATCCTTACTGATCATCCTCAAAAGAGGCACGGATCACTAGGAAACAACATGAACATATGGCCATATGAAATAAACAGCTCAAGGACTTAGTGGAAATGCTAAGTCCCTGAAATCAGCATTACCAAGTGCCTCACTTTGCAAGCTTGTGCTAGTCACCACACACATCACAAAAATACATGGGTTGCACCTCTGGAAATATGGCAAAACCCTTAACAAAACATATGTAGAGCTCATGGGCATATCATGCACACAATAATCATGGCAAAAAAGACAAATATCTAAATCGAGCAGCAGATCTGACAATTATCTCAAGTAGCACTCTTCTAACAGCATTTCGGGCATCAAGATGAACTCAAATGAAAATGATGCAATAGAATGAAATGATGTACTCTCTGAGACGAACATTTTGATATGCTATATGCCAAAAATGGAGCTACGGATGCCAACATACGATGCAATGAACAGGAGCATATGAGCTAGGGTTTCGGGGCAAAAGTCAACCCAAACGGGATCTGGAACTGAGATCCGGTGGCACGCTTCCCGATGTTCGCCAGAGACGAAGTCGAGGTCACCGGAGCTCCTGTACGCCGGAGGAAGAGGGTTCGCCGGAGATGGGATGTGGCAGCGTCGAGGAGGCGGCGATGTGCGGCGGCCGGGGAGGCGTTGCCGGCAGGTGGCGGCGGCCCCGGCGACGGCTGCGGAGGCGTGGGGAGCCGCGGGGCTGGCCGGCGGCGAACTCCGGCTGGCGAGGCGGCGGGGATGGCCCCTGGCGGCGGAGGCGAGGAAGGGGATGAGGCGGCACAGGGGAGGGCCGCGCGTGGGCCTCGCGGGCCTGGCGCGGTCGGCGGCGAAGCAGTCCCGCCCCGGGATAGGCGGCGCGTCCTGGTTGGGCGGCGGTGGCGGCAGACGTTGTCCGGCTCCGCCCGAACACGTCCGGAGCGGCGGATCTGGGATTTTTAGGGTTTAGAGAGAGGGGATCCGATATTTGGAATGGGGGAGGTATATATAGGCATAGATGGAGCTAGGAGTGTCCAAATGAGGTGCAGTTTTCGGCCACGCGATCGTGATAGAACGCTCTAGATGATGGAGAGGGTTTAGGTGGGTTTTGGGCCAAAATGGAGGGGTGTTGGGCTGCAGCACACACGAGGCCTTTTTGGTCCCTCGGTTAACCGTTGGAGCATCAAACGAAGTCCAAATGGTACGGAACTTGACAGGCGGTCTACAGGTAGTAAACCAAGGCCGCTTGGCAAGTCTCGGTCCAATCCGGAAATGTTTAATCCCCACACACGAAAGAGAGGTAGAAATGACCACTGGAGGAGAACGAAGCACCGGAATGCAAAACGGACAACGGGGAAAATGCTCGAATGCATGAGATGAACACGTATGCAAATGCAATGCACATGATGACATGATATGAGATGCATGACAACGATAACAACACATGGAGACAAAGGCCCGAACCCAAGAAAATAAAATAACTTAAGGCCGGAAACGGCAAGAGTTGGAATACATATTGGGAAAGTCATATTCGGGTGTTACAACACTCCACCACTACGAAAGGATCTCGTCCCGAGATCTAGGACTGAAAGAACACCGGGTACTCAGAACGGAGGTGATCCTCTCGTTCCCAGGTAGCTTCATGGTCAGAATGGTGTGACCACTTGACTTTGAGGAATTTGATTGACTTGTTGCGAGTCTTGCGTTCAGTCTCTTCAAGAATAGCAACTAGGTGCTCACGATAGGAGAGATCTTCTTGGAGCTCAATGTCCTCGAAGTTGACGGTGCAGTCAGGAGTCTTGAAGCACTTTCGAAGCCGAGAGACATGGAACACGTCATGAACATTTGCAAAGTTTGAAGGAAGCTCGAGTTGATAGGCGAGATCGCCTCTCTTGCTGACAATCTTGAAAGGTCCCACATATCTAGGGGCAAGCTTCCCTTTGATACCGAAGCAACGAGTACCTTTCATAGGAGAGACGCGGAGGTAAACATGATCTCCGATCTCAAACGCCAAATCACGGTGCTTACTGTCATAGTAGCTCTTCTGGCGAGATTGGGCTGCTTTGAGGTTATCTCGAATGACTTTGCACATTTCCTCTGCCTCTGTGATTAAGTCATTTCCGAGAAGCTGACGTTCACCGGTTTCGGACCAGTTGAGAGGGGTACGACACTTCCTGCCATACAGAATTTCAAATGGGGCCTTGCCCGAACTTGCTTGAAAACTGTTGTTGTAGGAGAATTCAGCATAAGGAAGACAATCCTCCCACTTCATGCCGAAGGAGATCACACAAGCCCTGAGCATATCTTCAAGAATGTGGTTGACACGCTCGACTTGACCGCTAGTTTGAGGATGGAAAGCTGTGCTAAAGCAGATGTTGGTGCCCATGGCCTTCTGAAAAGAATCCCAAAACTTGGAGGTAAAGATGCTGCCACGGTCTGAAGAGATCACCTGTGGAATACCGTGGAGAGAGACAATTCGAGAGGTATAGAGTTCCGCCAATTGAGCTGCAGTGATTGACTCTTTGATAGGCAGAAAGTGAGCCACTTTGGTGAGTTTGTCGATGACAACGAATATAGCATCATTGCCACGTTTGGACTTTGGCAACCCAGTCACGAAGTCCATCTCAATGTGGTCAAACTTCCATTCTGGAATGGCAAGAGGTTGGAGGAGACCAGCTGACCTTTGGTGTTCTGCCTTCACTCTTCTGCAGACATCACACTCATTCACAAATTGAGCAATCTCGCGCTTAATTCGAGTCCACCAATAAGCCTGCTTGAGGTCCTGATACATCTTCGTGCTCCCAAGGTGGATGGAGAGGAGAGAATTGTGAGCCTCTTTCATGATCACTTTACGGAGGTCACCTTTGGGTACAACAATACGATCCTCGAAGAAGAGAGTGTCCTTGTCATCAAGGCGGTAGCACTTGTACTTGGGTTGACTCTTGGCAATCCCAATCTTCACCTTTTTCACCATAGCATCAAGAAGCTGAGCTTGGTGAATCTGGTCTTCCAAGGTAGGAGAGACTTGAAGGTTGGCAAGGAAAACTTGAGGAACAACTTGCAGATTAAGTTTGCGGAAAGCTTCACAAAGCTCGGGTTGATAAGGCTTGAGAATCAGACTGTTGCAATAAGCCTTCCTGCTCAATGCGTCAGCAATCACATTGGCCTTGCCTGGAGTATACTCGATACTTGGATTATACTCTTGAATCATTTCGACCCATCGAGTTTGCCTGAGGTTGAGATTAGGCTGAGTGAAGATGTATTTGAGACTCTTGTGGTCAGTGAAAAAGTCAACTTTTCTTCCCAATAAGAGATGTCTCTAAGTCAAAAGGGCATGCACAACTGCCGCCAACTCGAGATCATGAGTGGGGTAGTTCCTCTCATTGGGCTTCAACTGGCGAGAGGTATAAGCAACAACTTTCTTCTCTTGCATCAATACTGCGCCAAGACCTTGGAGAGAGGCGTCACAAAAGACCTCGTACGGCTTGGATTCATCAGGCGGAGTCAGAACTGGAGCAGTGATCAATTTCTCTTTCAAAGTGTTGAAAGCAATGTCACACTCCGGAGACCAAACGTACTTGATGTGCTTCTAGAGAAGATTTGGGAGAGGCTTTGCAATCTTAGAAAAGTTTTCAACGAATCTTCGGCAGTAGCTTGCGAGACCGAGGAAGCTACGGAGTTGCTTCACGTTCTGAGGAGGTTCCCAATTCACAATTGCAGACACCTTCTTAGGATTCACCGCAATGCCCTTGGCAGAGATGATATGACCAAGATAAAGAACCTCATCGAGCCAAAATTCGCACTTGGAGAACTTGGCGTAGAACTGGTGTTCCCTCAACTTGTTGAGTACCAAACGCAAGTGCTTGGCATGATCTTCCTTGTTCTTCAAGAAAACCAGAATGTCGTCGAGATAGACCAAAACGAAGTCATTGGTGTAGGCGTTGAAGATTAAGTTCATCATGCGGGAGAACGTCGGAGGAGCGTTGACGAGGGCAAAATACATGAAAGTGTATTCATATGAACCATAGCTTGTTCTGAAAGCCGTCTTGGGAATATCTTGCTCACGGATTTGAATCTAATGGTAACCCATACGGAGATCAAGCTTGGAGAATACTTGGGCACCTTTGAGTTGTTCGAACAGCTCGTTGATGTTGGGAAGTGGGTATTTGTTCTTGATGGTCTTCTTGTTCAATGGACGGTAGTCAACACAAAGTCGGTCCGTTCCATCCTTCTTCTTCACAAAAAGAACACCACAACCCCACGGAGAAGAACTAGGCCGGATGAGACCCATTCTTTCTTGAATATCGAGTTGCTTCTTCAGCTCCTTCAACTCTTCAGGTCCGAGCTTGTAAGGACGCTTGCACACAGGTTCCGTGCTGGGCTCAAGATCAATGACGAATTCAACTAGCCGGTGCGGAGGCATTCCTGGAAGCTCTTCTAGAAAGATGTCTTGATATTCGCAAACGACTAGAATTTGCGAGATGGCATCGAGTTCACCCTTCTCATTGAGAGAAAACAGACGGATGGTATTATCCCCAGCGGCAAAGACAATTACATCCTCAGACGAATGAGTCAATTGAATCTGCCTGGCTGCACAATCAAGATGCGCCTTCTGCTTAGAAAGCCAATCCATTCCGAGAATAAGATCAATATCCGAGTTACCAAGAACCACCGGAGAAGCCAGAAACTTGAAATCACCCATCAAGATAGAAATATCCGGAACCATCATACTAGAACTTAGATGCTTAGCCGGAGAGACGACTTGCATAGCTCTAGGTAAAGCCTTAGTACTAAAATTGTTCTCTGATGCAAATGGGAATGACATGAAGGAATGCGATGCACTAGAGTCAAAAAGTACTTTTGCAGGAATATCATTAATAGGAAGGTTACCCATGATGATATCTGACGAGTCCTCTGCCTAAGCTACGTTCATCAAGTTGACCTTGGCGTGCTTGGGGTTATGCTTGACCACAGCCGTACTTGCCGATCTGACAGGAGGAGGAGGAGGGAGACGCCTCTGATTGAGACACTTGTTGGCATAGTGACCCTTCTGTTGGCACTTGTTGCACGTGACCTCTGAAAGCGGACGGTGATACGGAGCACTCGATCTTGGAGCTTGAGACGAAGTCTTGTTCTGAAAGCCAGGGTTGGGTGGGTGGGAAGATCCACTGCCACCTTTGCTCTTCTGCTGATACGGCTGATGGAACGGAGGAGGAGGAAGCCAATACTTCTGCTTCTTGGCCACTTGAGTAGAGGAAGAAGGAGTAGTGTCTCTGACTCGCTTCTTGGAAGCATCACACCTCAGTTGAGCGGCCTCTTGCTTCAATGTCATGTTGTAGAACTCATCGTATCTCAAGGGCTCGAAGAGAACAAGAGCTAGCTGAATTTCTTCTCTGAGACCACCCCTGAACTGGTATATCATGCTCTTCTCGTCAGGGACGTCCTGCTTGGCAAAGAGGGCGAGCTTCTGAAACAAGTTGTTGTAGTCATAGACAGACAAAGAGCCTTGCTTCAGGTTGCGGAATTCCTCACGCTTGCTTTCAACCACGCTCTGAGGGATATGGTGAGCTCTGAAATCTTGACAGAATTCATCCCAGGTAATAACACGTCCACCTCTGGAATCCTTGTACTGCTGGAACCATTCTGCAGCTTGATCTTTGAGTTGGAAGGAAGCAAACTTGACAAAGTCCTCAAGCCTGATGTTACTGCACTCGAAATGCTTGCACAGATCCACGAGCCAATCGTCAGCATCGGTTGCCTCAACACAATTGCTGAAAGTCTTTGGCCCGTTAGCAAGGAACTGGTTGAGTGTAGCAAAGTGATTCTGATTGTTGCCTTGGTTCCCTTGGTTGCCTTGATTGCGCTCTTGGAGAATTTGCATGATCAAATGTGTGTTTGCATTGGTTGCGGCCATCACAGCTTGCCATGCCTCCGAAGGAGGGGGAGGTGGTGGCAGATCTTGATTCTGATTCTGACTGGTGCTCTTAGCGGGAGCCATCCTGAAGAGGTTGACCACCGTTAGCACATAGACAAATAAAATGAAGCTGAATCCAATGGAATGAAAATTGCAACATAAAGTCTTCACATCCGAACAAAATGAACGAATGCATTCCTCTTGAAATGGTCACATATCCATAAATTGAGAAGCCACTTAGAATTTAGGTAGAGAGATAAAACAACAAGGTACGGATCAAGAATGAATACTCAGTAAGAAATTCCAATCTCAAACCAAATATCCGTGGAAAAAGAACTAGAGCAAGTAGAATTCCCACCTATGAAACTCCCTAACCTTTCCGGTTATGCAATCAGGTGTTGGGGATACAGGGGAAGCATAATATCTCACCCAAATCTAGCAAACCCTACATCCAGCTGTATCCATCCTTCAACACATAACCGAGAAAAACTTCAAAAACCATCTACCTCAACCTTTGAAAAGCATCCGTTATACAAGTTATGGCGATACTCCCGAACTCCCGCCCCAGTACTGGGTGGCGTCGAGGTTATCTCACCAACAAACTGCATAAAAGAGATTTTCGATGTTGGCGTACTAAACTCAGGTATTCCAGAACTGCAACGATAAAATTATGACGACAACACCTTAGAGCTCAACTCCCCGGGACACTTCCACAAAACCCCTGACAGGAGGCACCAAGACAACGTTCTCGTCATAAAACCATCGTAACGATTCCAAGATACCCGCGTGATCCTAATTTTTAGTGAAATTTGAGAAGAGAAGAGTCAAAACTCTACGTTAGGATGCCTTACCAGAGCGATGAGGAGACTGGGAAGTAAAAAGAATTCCTAAACTCTCCGATATATAATTCCTAGATGACTCAAAACATTTTTTCTAGACACAACTCGGCCGCTAATAACGATCAAGCAATGGGGCTCCTAAGGTCGGGGAAGGCTCTGATTACCAACTTGTAACACCCTCGATGCGACTATAGATCCCACGTGTCGAGGCACGACTTAGAGACATAATCGCATTGAAGGCATATGTCGCAAGTTAGGCAATCTTCACAACATCCCATATAATATAGATAATAAAAGGGGAGATAACATAGTTGGCTTACACTCACCACGTCAATCAAGTACATAAATAACATTACATCATCCAAACACTCATGGCCCAACTACGGCGCCAAAATAAAAGATAACCCAACATCTGACACGGTCCCGATCACCCCAACTGGGCACCACTACTAATCATCAGGGAAAGAAACATAGTATCATTGAGAGTCCTCGTCGAACTCCCACTTGAGCTCAAGCGCATCACCTAGAGCGGAATCATCAGGCCCTACATCTGGTGTAATAGTAATCTGTGAGCCACAGGGACTCAGCAATCTCGCACCCTCGCGATCAAGACTATTTAAGCTTATAGGTAAGGCAAGGTAAAATATGTGGAGCTGCAGCAAGCGACTAGCATATATGGTGGCTATCCTGTTCGCAAAAGAGAGCAAGAAGAGAAGGCAAAGCGCGAATGCATAACTAAAGAGGGCAACCTGCGGCAAGCATTACTCCAACACCGTGTCCACCTCCCGGACTCCGCCGAGAAGAGGCCATCACGGTAACACACTCAGTTGATTCATTTTAATTAAGTTAAGGTTCAAGTTATCAACAACCGGACATTAACAAATTCCCATCTGCCCATAACCGCGGGCATGGCTTTCAAAAGTTCAAATCCCTGCAGGGGAGTCCCAACTTAGCCCATTACAAGCACTCACGGTCAACGAAGGAATAGACCTCCTCCCGAGATGTTCCGATCAGACTCGGTATCTCGGTTCTTCAAGACACTTCGACAGGTTAAAACAAGACCAGCAACACCGCCCGAATGTGCCGACAAATCCCGATAGGAGCTACACATATCTCGTTCTCAGGGCACACTCAGATGAGACTCGCTACGAGTAAAACCAACCCTCAAGTTGCCCCGAGGTGGCCCCGCAGGCAGCTCAGTCGGACCAACACTCAGAGGAGCATTGGCCCGGGGGGGTTAAATAAGATGACCCTCGGGCTCCGGAAACCCAAAGGAAAAAGGGCTAGGTGGCAAATGGTAAAACCAAGGTTGGGAATTGCTGGAAAAGCTTTAATCAAGGCGAACTATCAAGAGGTTCCCATTATCACCCAACCGCGTAAGGAACGCAAAATCCGGGAACATAACACCGATATGACGGAAACTAGGGCGGCAAGAGTGGAACAAAACACTAGGCGAGAGGCCGAGCCTTCCACCCTTTACCAAGTAGATAGATGCATTAAGATAACAAGATAATAACATGATATCCCAACAAGTAAATAAATGTTCCAACAAGGAACGGCCTCCAATCTTCACCTACAACTAGCAACGCTATAAGAGGGGTTGAGCAAAGCGGTAACATAGCCAATCAACGGTTTGCTAGGACATGGTGGGTCAGAGGTTTGACATGGCAATTTGGGAGGCTTGAAAGCAAGTGGTAGGCATCGTAGCATTGGCATAGCAAAAAAGTGAGCATCTAGCAAAGCAAAGATAGTAGTGATTTCAAGGGTATGATCATCTTGCCTGCAAAGTTGTCAGAGTTGACTGGATCCTCGAAAGCAAACGCAACGGGCTCCTCGTTAGCGAACTCATCTCCCGACTCTACCCAAACAAGACAAACAAACAACAAGGGCACAATCAACCATGTGCAAGGATCAAACAATATGATGTAAGGATGGTATGCTATGCGGGATGCGATGCGGGATGCATATGCAAGATTTGACAAGGACTGCATGAACCTGGCCTCAAATTGGGAATCCAAGTGTTCCACTGGAAAGATTAGATGAGATCGCTTGAAAATGATATAAAGAACACCGGAATCGGAGTTACGGTTTGAAAATGGCAAGCAATTCAAATATGACCATGTTCTGCGATTTACAGCAAGTAGTCATCTAAATGCAACGAGATGAACATGCTACAGCATTCAAACATGACAACAAAATACATGGCAGGGATGAATTCATGATGCTTAACAAAAGTCTAGCACTAAGCTACGGCCAATTCATCCATTAACAGGCTCAAACAAGCATGGCAAAAATGCATATGGTAAACAGATTTCAGAGTTAGTGAAATTAACACTTGTCTGGAATTTCAGATCAAGTAGCACACTTCGGAGCAACAAAACTATATGCTACAGGACCTGAACATGGCAAAGTAAAGTATGGCATGGAGCTACTCAAAGAGCTTAACAAAAGTCCCTTAGTGACCTTGAGCCAAAAGGGATCAGAAAAAATACAATTGCAAGCATGTGAACATGGCAAAAACATAATCAGTTCTCAAACTTGGTGAAAACTGGAGCATGCTGAAACAGATATCAAGCAGGCATGTTTACGAGCTCGATGCACTCACTACGGAGCAAGTCATGACAAGTTAAGCATACACCCACCAATAACACACAAAATTCAAGCTAGACATGGCAAGAACAATAACATAGCATGCACGGATCAACTACAACATCCTCGGCAAAATCGCTAACAAGTAGACAATCTGCCCAGATTCACGAAATAGCAAAAGTAGAGCTCGATTGACTCAAGCTAGGTTGCTCCATAATTTCAAACAAAGACATGGATGGATAGAGCACTACAAGATTAACAAAACATCCTTACTGATCATCCTCAAAAGAGGCATGGATCACTAGGAAACAACATGAACATATGGCCATATGAAATAAACAGCTCAAGGACTTAGTGGAAATGATAAGTCCCTGAAATCAGCATTACCAAGTGCCTCAATTTGCAAGCTTGTGCTAGTCACCACACACATCACAAAAATACATGGGTTGCACCTCTGGAAATATGGCAAAACCCTTAACAAAACACATGTAGTGCTCATGGGCATATCATGCACACAATAATCATGGCAAAAAAGACAAATATCTAAATGGAGCAGCAGATCTGACAATTATCTCAAGTAGCACTCTTCTAACAGCATTTCGGGCATCAAGATGAACTCAAATGAAAATGATGCAATAGAATGAAATGATGTACTCTCTGAGACGAACATTTTGATATGCTATATGCCAAAAAGGAGCTACGGATGCGGAGATACGATGCAATGAACAGGAGCATATGAGCTAGGGTTTCGGGGCAAAAGTCAACCCAAACGGGATCTGGATCTGAGATCCGGCGGCACGCTTCCCGATGTTCGCCGGAGACGAAGTCGAGATCGCCGGAGCTCCTATACGCCGGAGGGAGAGGGTTCACCGGAGACGGGATGCGGCAGCGTCGAGGAGGCGGCGATGTGCGGCGGCCGGGGCGGTGGCCCCGGCGACGGCTGCGGAGGCGCGGGGAGCCGCGGGGCTGGCCGGCGGCGAACTTCGGCCGGCGAGGCGGCGGGGATGGCCCCTGGCGGCGGAGGCGAGGAAGGGGATGAGGCGGCGCGGGCGGGCGCCTCAGGCCCTGCTCGGCGGCGGGGAGGGCCGCGCGTGGGCCTCGCGGGCCTGGCGCGGTCGGCGGCGAAGCGGTCCCTCCCCGGGACAGGTGGCGCGTCCTGGTTGGGCGGCGGTGGCGGCGGACGTTGTCCGGCTCCGCCCGGACACGTCCGGAGCGGCGGATCTGGGATTTTTAGGCTTTAGAGAGAGGGGATCCAAGATTTGGAATGGGGGAGGTATATATAGGCATACAGGGAGCTAGGAGTGTCCAAATAGGTGCGGTTTTCGGCCACGCGATCGTGATCGAACGCTCTAGATGATGGAGAGGGTTTAGGTGGGTTTTGGGCCAAAATGGAGGGGTGTTGGGCTGCAGCACACACGAGGCCTTTTCGGTCCCTCGGTTAACCGTTGGAGCATCAAACGAAGTCCAAATGGTACGAAACTTGACAGGCGGTCTACCGGTAGTAAACCAAGGCCGCTTGGCAAGTCTCGGGCCAATCCGGAAATGTTTAATCCCCACACATGAAAGAAAGGTAGAAATGACCACCGGAGAAGAACAAAGCGCCGGAATGCAAAACAGACAACGGGGAAAATGCTCGAATGCATGAGATGAACACGTATGCAAATGCAATGCACATGATGACATGATATGAGATGCATGACAATGATAACAACACACGGAGACAAAGGCCCGAACCCGAGAAAATAAAATAACTTAAGGCCGAAAATGGCAAGAGTTGGAATACATATTGGGAAAGTCATATCCGGGGTGTTACAACACTGCTCTAAAAATGAACAATGACGATCATCACACTTCTATTTACTTATAACTCAAAAGAAATAAAAATTACAACTCGATACATGTGACAAAGTATGACTCTATATGAATGCCTCTGGCATGTACCGGGATGTGCAATGATCTAGCATAACATGTATGAAAATGATGAACGGTGGCTGAGCAACAACTACTGTCGGGGGAAATGACACCTACGGGATCACGAGGAATCCCTTTTGCTATGATTGGCGGGCACAGGGCTGTGAAAAGAGTGGGATTGAGAGATCAACGCAGGGGGATTATCCAGGTTCGGGCCGCCAGTGCTGCGTAATACCCTACTCCTGCTGGTTTATGTTTATTTGGTGTTCTTAGACTAGCTACAAAACGTGAAGTGTCCAAAAAATCTGAATCCTCGCTCAGCACGCCGTGGGCCTCCTTTTATAGTCGAAGGGGCTACCAGAGTGGCATACAGCAGGGGGAAAGCTATACAGTACTCGAGTCTATCTCCTGGCACCGTAGGACAAACGCACTTAATGTGCTGCCGACGTGCCCTTCTTGCTTTATCGGGGACGACAAGGAAGCTCAGCCTAGCTAGCGCCGCCTCGCCTGGCTTCGACGCGTGTCCGAACTTATGAGGCGTGTAGTGCCACGTTGGCTGGCTAGCTGCTGAGTTGGTGCTATGGCAGAGTCTTCACAAAGATCTGCATGCCACCACACAGGTGCTTGCTGGGTTGGCCTGGAAGCTACATGTCGCCACGCAGGTGCTCGCCTAGCTGGTGGGCTGGCAGCCGCATGGGAACGGCGGTGGAGTCTTGGCAGACGTGGGCCTGGCTGCGGCCCCGCAGATGTCTTTGGCAAGGGTCTTGCCGGGACCCTGACGAGGGTCTTGTCGTGGCGTCGTGGGCGTCCCCAGCAAGGGTCTTGCCGGGGGTCTCATGGGTATCCTCGGCAAGGATCTTGCCAAGGATCATCGTCTTCTGGTTATCATCTAGTCTTGCATGTTCTTGGTCTTCACAAAGATCCGCAATCCACCATGGAGGTGCCCCCCGAGCCTCAGTTCCAAAGAGGTTGATGGTGTTGGAACTCTTTGGCTCAAGGGTGGTGGCTCTGCTGGTGTTGGGCAAGTTGCCGTGGAAAGGTTCTTGCCGGGGTTGTGGAGGCCGTCCTGTCAAGGGCCTTGCCGAGGGAGTTCACCTCGCCCTTCAGCTCTTCGTGTTCCTGGCTTGGCGTTGCTCTGGTTGCCTTGTGGCTTTGCTTCCTTCCTCTGCCCCGCTAGGTGTGGCCGCAGGCGCGGCTCCAACTGCCTGTGCACAAGTAAAGGGGTACAAAATAGGACCTCTCCTTTTATGCATCGACAGGAGCCCTCGATCCTGGGCCATACATAAGCGCGACGCGTTATTGGGCTAGGCCCAAAATGGTGCGCGGGCATGCGGGGCCGATCTGTACCGCAGTAACTCCCTCGCCAGTTACACTTCCCCACGACCCGCGTTGAATGCATGACGTGGGGGTCGTGAGTGACGTGGGGATCATGCATGGGGCGGTTGCTGCCCTCATGCATCACATCGTGGTAAATGGTAAAGAGGCGGACTGCGCTTTCCCCATAAAAAAGGAAAAACCACAGGCACGCTGCTCATTTACCCTCTGCGCCTCTTTTAATCTTGGAGCCGTCATTCCTCTCTTCTTCCTCGGGCAAAAGGTTCGAAGTTCTTGCTTCTGCTTGCTGCCGCTACACCCCCATTGCTCTTGATCCTTCACCCCCTCTCAGCTGCCATGGCGCCCAAAACCAGCAGGGGCAAGGGGACGGCCAAGGATGCTGGGGAGAAGGAGGCGCTGGAGAGCGAGTCGGCGGTGCTGCGAACGTAGCTCGCCTACTTCCGTCGACGGTCGATGCGTCCACCTCAAGAACTTCTTCTTGCCCCTGTGGGGAGGAAGACGACGGGGCACAATGCCACGCGTGTTGTCCCTACCGATTTTGCCAAGGACGACCCAAATCGGTACCCGTTCTTCGTCGATTTCTTCTCTTGCGGGCTCTGCCCCCCTTTGCCCACCTCTGCGAGGGTTTTCCCGGGGTGCTCCCTAGCCCAGCACTCTTCCGCCACTACTTCTCCCCTCGCCTTCAACCAGAGGACCCAGGAGAAAGGCACGTACCCAGAGGGTGCCCGGAAGGAGAGGTGGGAGAAGTGGCGGGGCCGGTGGTGCTGGATCAAGGAGGAGGACCCACAGGAGTTTTGCCGGGTTCATCAGAGCCCGCCGACCCGCCGCACGGACTGGAGCGACCTCGACGCCAACGACAAGAAGCTCGCGATTTCCACCACCAAGATCCATGCGGCTGACTTCATGAGGCTCTGCCCTGGCCTGAAGCATAACTTCACAGTCATGGGGCATGCCCATTTCTGTCAAAGGCTCTTTCAGCTCGACGTGGGCAGCAACGACAGGGCTGAGAGGACCGGCAGGGCAGCGAAGGCCAGTAATGCCATCAAGGGACCCTTGTTTGGGTTGCCGGCGGGAGTGGTCCCGCTGAGCAACAACTCTCGCCAGTCTGCCATCACCACCATGATGCTGGACTTCAATGCACAGGGCTTTGACCCAGCCTGGGCCGAGCCGCCAGTGGAGAGGGTGCAGGAGTTCTTCGACACCATGTCCGAGGCTTATGTCCGCGACGAGCCGCCGCTCATCTAGGACACCACCAATGCGGAGCTGGACTACATCGCTGCCAGGGCGGCAGAGGTGGTGCTCGCCAGGGAGGCCGGTAGCGCTGGCGGCATGGAGGATGAGGCTGACGCGGCCGCGGAGGAGAGGGAGCTCGCCCAGTGGGCGGAGTCTGCCTAGGAGGCCGGCGGCGCTGGCGATGAGGCTTCCCTCGTTGAAGACACGGGCGATGAGTCGTCCGAAGAGGAGGTCGAGGTGAATGACCCCCCGGCCGCTGGGAGGCGGCGCGTCCTGCGGCGGGCTACCTCTGGTGAGCCGGTCCGGCCCGGCAGGACCATGCAGCGGCAGCAGGCCTAGGGGCATCTCATGCGCGAGATGAGGGCGATGAAGGCCGCAACAGTGAAGAAGGCGGTGAAGGCCGCGGTGGCGAAGAGGACAACAACTACTTCTTCCTTGTCCAAGCGGCATCGGACCCCGTCCCCTTCTCCTCCTCCTTCGGACCGCACCTTGGAGGCCGAGTTCGGCCTCAGGTCCGTTAGCCTGGCAAGGAAGAGGTAGCTAGCAGAGGAGGAGGTGGAGAATGAGTAAGTATTATGCCCCATCATCTCCTGACCTTACGCCTATGTTATCTTCCTTTGATTTGGTGTCATCTTCACAGGGACACGGAGATGCTGGTACAGAGGGTGGCGAAGAGGGCCAAGGCCTCAGCGGGCGACAAGGCCCCGACGGGTACTCTGCATACGCCGATGTTGGTGGAGAGCAGCCCGGACATCAGCCCCTAACGCAGCCCCCGCTTCAGGCCCAGCGTGAGTCCGCCACTCACTCCTTCACTGATGAGCCTTGGGGTGTGAATCTTTGATGCTGACCTGGCCGGGTTTGCAGGAGGAGAACGGCAGCAGGAGGAGACGCCGAGGGCCACCCCCAACATGTCGCCCCCCTCAACTACACCGCCCAGAGGGGTGTCCCCGGCAAGGGTATCGACCACCAAGCCCACACATACGGAGGAGGAGGGAGTGAGCTTGGGTGCCGGTGGCTCTTCCCCGGCAATGAACTTTGGCGGGGAAGGCGCCACTTCTTCCCAGCCTGGTGCGGGTAAGTTGTTTGCTTCTCGTCCCTGTTCCTTCTTCTTCTTTTTGAATCTTGATCTTGGCTCCGTCTCATTCCCCTTCTTGGTATCCAGGCCCTTCCTCGGCGGTCCGGGAGGATATCAACACCGTCATCGAGGATGTCACCAAGGACGCCGAGGACGAGGCCAACAAGATTGCCGCCGAGGAGGCCGCCAAGACCACTGCTGAAGAGGCCGCCAAGGGGCCTGCCAGGGAGGGGTTGGTCGACGATCAACCTTCCTCCTTGGCTGCCTCTGGCTTGGGAAAATATTTGAAAGTGAGCGATGACCTGTTCGTCCACCTCCCAGGAACGGCGAGCATCAGGGCGCCAACCGAGGGGGAGGTGTTCGATAACGAGGCGCTCGCCTCCTCCGGGCTTGAGGTTGTCGATGAACCGAGCGCTAGTGGCGGCGGTTCCCAAGAGTAGCAGCTCCTTCGAATAATGAGCGTCGACTTCCAGAAGCTCCAGGCGCTCCACCATGCCCGCCTGGACAAGGTGAAATCCAGGATGGTGGTGGTGGATAAAGCGGAGGTGGACCTTGAGGAGCGCATCACTGAGATGCAAGCCTGGTTCCGCCAGGCCTACGATGAACTGAAAGTTGCCCAGGATCTGTTGGCTGAGCGCAAACCGTAGCTCATCCTGAAGCAGGATGACGTCGAGAAAGCCCAGGAGGCGGCGAAGGAACAGGCCACCAAGGACGATGCCGACCGGCACCAGCACCAGGCTGAGCGAAACTCCTAGGAGGAGGACCTTGCCGCTCGTGAGGAGGCGCTCGCCCCCACACTCCACGGCAAGGATGAGGAGGTCGAGAAGCTCGTCGTGCAGCGGACCCAGGAGCTGGAGCAGAGGCACAAGGAGGCACTCAATGCTCAAGCCCTGGTCCATGCCGGCAAGGTGAAGGAGCTAGAGGTGGATCGCGATGGGCTGCAGAAACAGGTCCTTGGGCTGACGGAGGAGATGGACGCGACCAACGGCGCTTTGGCGGAGGCGCAGGCCACATTCCTTGGCAAGGCCGAGCTGCTCTCCAAGGCAACGACGCCATCAATGACCTGAAGCTGAAGTTGGAGGGCCTTGAGGGGACACTTTCGGAGGTCAGTGACCGGGAAGGGACCCTAACCAAGGGCCTGGAGGAGGAGAGGCAGCTGTGGAGGAATGATGCCGCCGAACACAAGGAGTACACAGAGATCATAAACCGTTGGGTCAGCCGCCTCGCCGACGTCACCAGCAGGATCACCACGAAGCAGGCTGCCATGGGGATGTCGAATGTGAGGTACCTCCCGGAGCCGAACGTGATTCCCAACGCCATACTGACCCTGTTCTTTGAGGGCGTTCTTAGAGCCCTGGAGCAGCTCCGCTCCAACCGGGCAACTTATCTGGCCAGCGAGTCCCGGAGGCTCTGCCGGGGCGCCCTGACCAAGGTACTCACCAAGGTGGCGTTCTGGAACCCCACCATCAACTTTGCCAACGAGTTGGAGACCTTGCCGAAGGAGGCGGACCTCGCGGTGCTCAAGGAGCGTATCATGCCCATCATCAAGTGTGTCGATGCAGTTGAGAGGGTGGAGGGCCAGCGCCGGGACTAGGCACCCTGTTTCTCGTTGCCGCTGTGAGTTCAAGATTAAGACAATTTTATCTTAAGTTAGAACCGCAGCGATTTTTTCATGTAATATAACTCTACAACACTTCAATATCAAGCATGCTATCTTCCTGTTAGATATTTCTTTCTATGTTTGCACCCTACGCTTGGTGAGATAAGGCTACCGGCGCGTAAACCCATGCCGTGGTGCTTTGAGGACGGATCCTTAGCACCCTGCCGGGAGGGCGCTTGCTGCCGGGAAAACCACCTTGCCGCTCCCAGCGTGGTCACTTGAACTGTCGAGCGGACTCGAAACAGGACAAGAGTGCGGCTAGTAGCGGGTAGGCCACCTTGCCGGTCTCAGCGCGGCCGCATAAACTATCGAGCGGACTTGAGACAGAGACAAGGGTGTTGCCAATAGCGGAAGGGTCCCATTGCGTGCAGGTTTCCCGTACAAGGAAAGAGATCTTCCGAGGAGGACAGACTTATATAAATGAAATTAGCGAAAATTTTGCATGACTTAGCTTTTCAGGGGCACGCGGATGGCTGTCAAAGCTGCGGACGACACCAGAGGGCGGCTGATCAACGTCGCCTTCTCACTTCAAGCCATCCCCATGAAAGAGTCAATGCGTCGGCTCCAAAACCAGATTTCCACGGCTTGTGCCCCTACCTGGTGCACCAAAGATGGTGGGGGAAATGACACCTACGGGATCACGAGGAATCCCTTTTGCTACGGTTGGTGGGTGCGGGGTTGTGGAAAGAGCGGGATTGAGAGATCAACGCAGGGGGATTATCCAGGTTCGGGCCACAAGTGATGCGTAATACCCTACTTCTGCTGGTTTATGTTTATCTAGTGTTCTTGGACTAGCTACAAAGCGTACAGGGTCCAAAAAATCTGAATCCTCGCTCAGTACACCGTGGGCCTCCTTTTATAGTCGAAGGGGCCGCCATAGTGGCATACAGGAGGTGGAAAACTATACAGTAGTCGGGTCTATCTCCTGGCACCGTAGGACAAACACATTTAATGCGCTGCCAACGTGCCCTTCTTGCTTTATCGGGGACGACAAGGAAGCTTGTCCCACCTATCGCCGCCTCACCTGGCTTCGACGCGCGTCTGAACTGACGAGGCGTGTAGCGCCATGCTGGCTGGCTGTTGCATTTGTGCGGTGGCAGAGTCTTCACGTCGGTGCCACCACGCAGGTGCTTGCTGGGTTGGCCTGGAAGCTGCACGTCGCCATGCAGGTGCTCGCCTAGCTGGTTGGCTGGTAGCCGCATGGGAACGGCGGTGGAGTCTTGGCAGACATGGGCCTGGCTGTGGCCCCGTAGATGTCTTCGGCAAGGGTCTTGCCGGGGCCACGACAAGGGTCTTGCTGTGGCATCGTGGGCGTCCCCGGCAAGGGTCTTGCCGGGGGGTCTCGTGGGTATCCTCGGCAAGGATCTTGTCGAGGATCGTCGTCTTCTGGTTATCATCTAGTCTTGCATGTTCTTGGTCTTCACAAAGATCTGTAGGCCACCATGGAGGTGCCTCCCGAGCCTCGGTTCCGAAGTGGTTGATGGTGTTGGAACTCTTGGGCTCAAGGGTGGCGACTCTGGTGGTGTTGGGCAAGTTGCCCCGGCAAGGTTCTTGCCGGGGCTGTGGAGGCCACCCCGACAAGGGCCTTGCCGGGGGAGTTCACCTCGCCCTTTTGCTCTTCGTGTTTCTGGCTTGGCATTGCTCTGGTTGTCTTGTGGCTTTGCTTCCTTCTTTTGTGCCACTAGGTGTGGCCATAGGCGTGGCTCCAACTGCCCGCACACAAGTAAAAGGGGTACAAAATAGGACCTATCCTTTTGTGCACCGACAACTACTATGCCAGCTATATGATCATGCAAAGCAGTATGACAATGAATGCTCAAGTCATCAAACAAAAGCGGTGGAAGTTGCATGGCAATATATCTCAGAATGGCCATGGAAAAGCCATAATAGGTAGGTATGGTGGCTGTTTTGAGGATGATATAATAAGGCTTATGTGTGATAGAGCGTATCGTATCACGGGGTTTGGATGCACCTGCGAAGTTTGCACCACGTCTCGATGTGAGAAAGGGCAATGCACGGTACCATAGAGGCTAGTATATTGCGGAAAGGTTAGAGTGTGTATAATCGAAGTACTCACATTAGTCATAAAGAACTCATATACTTATTGCAAAAGGTTATTAGCCCTCGAAGCAAAGTACTACTACGCATGCCCCTAGGGGGATGGATTGGTAGGAAAAGACCATCACTCGTCCCCGACCGCCACTCATAAGGAAGACAATCAATAATAAATCATGAGCCAACTTCATAGCGTAATGAGAGACTATACGTGCATGCTTCGGGAATCACAAGCCTTAACCACACCATATTATCATCTCTATAATGCAAAACCTTAGCAAGGAATCAAAAATATCATATTCAGTGATCCATAAGTTGTATGTAGGATTTTATGACTAACCATGCAAATGACCAATTCCTTTTGACTCTCTAAATATATATAAGTGAAGCATGAGAGTTTAATTCTTTCTACAAAATACCATGCTCTAATAAATATTAGTTAAGAAAAAGAGCATTCTTCAAACAACGGTTTTCTATGTGAAGAGAAACAGGCAATCCAAACTTCAAATGATATAAGTGAAGCACATGAAGCATTCTATAAAGCCATACTCAAAAGATATATGTGAAATGCAATGAGCATTCTATAAATCAACCATGGACTATCTCATACCAGCATGGTGCGTAAAAGAAAAGTGAAAACTAAATTCAAAAGATGCTCCAAGATTTGCACATATCGCATGAACGAAACGAATCCGAAAACATACCGATACTTGTTGAAGAAAGATGGGATGACTTCCGGGGCATCCCTAATCTTAGACACTTGAGTATCCTTGAATATTTACTTGTGGCACCTTGGGCATCCCCAAGCTTGAGCTCTTGCCTCTCCTCCTTCTCCTCATATCGAGACCTCCTCGATCTTCGAACGCTACCTCCACACAAAACTTAACCGAACTTTTAGTGACGGGGTTAGTGAATATGGAAATTAAATCCCATCATGTACTTATGAAAAATTATTGTATAATTATAAAAAAACATTACCCACTATATGCTATCACAATTCTATGGCCCCAAGTCAAGGAGGCTTCAACAAGAATTCAAACATACGCAAATAACGAAGCTATAACGGTAATCTATGAAAACAGGACACTCTGTAAACATTTGAACATCCACCATACTTTTGTAACTCAAACAATTCTTAAAAATCAGGGAAAATAAACATTTTGTATAGAAAGATTGTGCAGAAAGTTTCAGAACCGTTTGACCTTCCAGTAAAAAATGTAAAATCGAGCACTAGCCAAAGTTTCTGTTTTGCACCGCACAAACCAAAAACCAATTTAATCATCCTGAAGGCAAACCTTGGCACATTATTTTTATAATACAATGGAATTTTACAAGGGGATAATTATTTTTTGTTGAAAAGATTATGTAATTAAGATTCACAAAGTTTTCGTGAGCATGAACAAAGTTCAAGGAGCTCCCCCACTTCAACAATGCTTGTCTCTCTCACTTTCACTTTCCTTTTGGAAAAGTTTTGTGTTCCCCTCTATATTTTTTTTGTTTTTGAACTTTTTAAAAGCACTCAACAGAAATAAATGACTCTCTAAAACTTCCGGGTTGTCTCCCTGGCAGCGCTTTCTTGAAATCCATTAAGCTAGGCATAAAGTTCTCAAGTAATGGATCCACCCGGATCCCAAGGTATATCAAAGCCAATTTTAATTAGCAATGATTTGGCATTTAGTAGTGAGCAGAAAGCAATATATATCAAGAAATGATGAAGTCTAACTCCCTTCCTATGCATCGGCATGTCATACAAGAACAGTTCAAGCTCATCAAGTAAAGGCCAATACATAACATCAGCAGTTTCTTGCAATTTTATCATGTTGGAAACATAGAGAGGTGGAGATATATTTCCTCTCTCATAATAGTTGCTAGTAGGAGCAGCAAGCACATGCATATTATATTCATCAAAATCATCATGTGTAGTAGCAAAATGCAACCCATCAACATAATCCTTAATAAGAGCAAACTTCTCCAATATAGTGTAGTTTGGAGAATTTAAAAAGATAATAGGACAGTCATGTGTGGGTGCAATAGCAACAATTTCATTTTTTAACATAAGGAACTATAGCAAGTTCATATCCATAAGCATAATTCGTATTGGCATCATGGCCAAAAGCATAGCAAGCATCAAGTTCATCAAAAAGGGATATTTCAAAGAATCAACGGGATCATAGCAATTATCATAGCATTCATCCTTCGGTAAGCATGAATGGAAATTAAACAATGTATGAGTTGAAGATTTACTCTCATTAGAAGGTGGGCACGGGTAGACTCCTCATCATCCTTTTCATCCAATGGGCTCGTAGTTTCATGAATTTCTTCTTCCATAGACTCCTGCAAAATGTTAATCTCTTCTTGGACAGCGGAGATATTCTCAATAAGTGCATCAATATCGCAGTTGTATTTATAACTATAATAGAAATATTTAAGAATAGCAAGATTTTCTGGTCTATATCCAGCATCATCATCATCTTCATACTTTAAACCGATATTCAATTTTAGAAGCACCCTTAAAAGCAACAAATTCTTCTATTCGTTCCACATCATAGTAATCATATATACCATTAGCATAAGAAGCTAAAGGTTTCATTATCATTAAATTTGCATGAAAAGGGAAGACGTGGAGCATTCATCCTAGAGCAACAAGTATAATCATATCTCAAGCATATATTCCAAGCTTACCATTTCAACATATGAATTTGATCCCATAATAATTTCCCTTTATGAGTCAAGCGATAATCCCTAAAATATTCATGTTGATCCAAAGTTACTCCCATTATATAGTTGAATGGGGTTTTCTCAGGATTATCAAAGTAGTGCATAATATCTTTCACATAATGAACATCGAGGGTTTTAGGAGGTTCCCCATCTCCATGAGTAGCAGGTACAACTAATTTTTTTGTATATTGTGTTCCAAATCCATAACTAAAGATAGAGAACAACTTAGAACAAGAAATAAAAACTACTTGGTGATAAAGCAAACAAGCACACACGAGAATATTCACCCCACGCTATTGCTCCCCAGCAATGGTGCCAGAAAAAGGTCTTGATAACCCACAAGTATATGGGATCTCTTGTAGCCTTCTTCGATAAATAAGAGTGTCGAACCCAACGAGGAGCTAAAGGAAGAACAAATATTCCCTCAAGTTCTATCGACCACCGATACAACTCTACGCACGCTTGGCGTTTGCTTTACCTAAAACAAGTATGAAACTATTTGGTAGGTGTGATGCTAAACTACTGTGCAATAATAAAACTAGAAGTACTTTGCAAGATAATAAAAGTTAGGTGTTTAGTAAAAGGGTTTTTGTCAACAAGAAAGTTATTTGTCCCTAGGCAATCAATAACAAGTACCGGTAATCATTCTTGCAATTTTATATGAGGGAGAGGCATGAGCTAACATACTTTCTCTACTTGGATCATATGCACTTATGATTGGAACTCTAGCAAGCATCTACAACTACTAAATATCATTAAGGTCGTGAAATCCAACCATAGCATTAAGTATCAAGTCCTCTTTATCCCGTATGCCATAGCCCACCAACTCGGGTTTAAGCTTCTGTCACTCTCGCAACCCACCATAAGTGAACCATGAACATATTGCAACACCCTACAGTGGGGGGCCTCACGTTTGCGTGAGAACGGAGGGCACCGTAGGACAGCACCATAAATAAATATACAATCATACCAACAAAGATCACGATTAACCCACAGGACAAAACAAATCTACTCAAACATCATAGGATAACCATAGAGCATTGGGAAATAATATATGGAGTTGAGCACCATGTTTAAGTAGAGATTACATCAGAGAGAAGAGGTGTCACACCGCTATATAGAGGGGGAGAGGGTTGGTGTTGACGGTAGCAAGATTGTTGATGTAGATCGCCATCTCGATCATTCTCCCGGTGGCACTCCGGCGCCACCAGAAGCGAGGGGGAGAGAGCCCCCCTCCTTCTTTTCCTTCATTGGTCTCCCCCTAGATGGAAGGAGAGTTCCCCCTCTAGTCCATTGTCTCCATGGCGGCGGAGGGGCGGGAGCACCTCTGAGATTGGATCTCCCTCTCTGTTCTCTTCTATTTCAAGCTCCTGAGATATGGCCCCTCACGGTTTCTTAAATTCCCAGAGATCCGTAACTCCGATTGCACTGAAATTTTTACACGATTTTCCCCATAAATTATCTTTCTTGTGCCAGAAGAAGGGCCCCAACCGACCTTTGAGGAGGGCACAAGACACCTGGGCGGGCTAGGGGGTGCCTGGCGCGCCTTGGTGGGTTGTGGGCATTGTGGGCCCCCGTTTGTGATGATTCCACCTCCTAAAAATCACATATACCAAAATAATTCTCCGTAAATTTTTATCGCGTTTGGACTTCGTTTGATATGGATTTTCTATGAAACAAAAACATGCAACAAAACCGGAACTGGCACTGGGCATTGGAGAAGTAAGTTAGTCCAAATAAATCATATAAAAAGTTGCCAAAAGTATGTAAAAGTTGAATAATATTGTCATGAAACAACCAAAAATTATAGATACGATGGAGACGTATCACGCGCTGATGACCTTCAGCTCGGGCACGTCTGCATCTTAAGCTACTACAATAGCCACACCATGCTCATAGTGAAGGTGTTCAATAGGACCACCGAGGGGGTGAGGGGTCGAGGATCTACGGGTTGATGGTCGAGGATCTTCTGGTCTGAGTGCTGACCGACTGGTGTTGTATCTTAAGGCGAGGACATCCCTGAGTTGAAGGTCATGAGACAAGGTGAACTACTTACCTTTGTGCGCGAAGAACGGATGGAAGTAGTTCGACCACGCTGATGACCTTCAGCTCGGGTATGTTTGCATCTTAAGCTACGACAACAGCCCCACCATTTTCACAGTGAAGGTGTTCGACAGGACCACCGAGGGGACGAGGGGTCGATGGTTGAGGATCTTCCGGTCCGAGTGCTGACCGACTAGTGTCGTAGCTTAAGATGAGGACGTCCCCGAGCTGAAGGTCATGAGACTGGGCGAACTGCTTCCATCCGTGCGCGAAGAACAGGTGGAAGTAGTTCGCCCACGCTGATGAACTTTAGCTCGGGCACGTCTGCATCTTAATCTACGACAACAGCCGTACCATGCTCACAGTGAAGGTGTACGACAGGACCACCAAGGGGGCGAGGGTCTAGGGGTCGATGGTCAAGGATCTTCCGGTCCGCGTGCTCACCGGCTGGTGTCGTAGATTAAGACAAGGACGTCCCTAAGCTGAAGGTCATGAGACTGGGTGAACTGCTTCCATCCGTGCACAAAGAACGGATGGAAGCAGTTTGCCTACGCTGATGACCTTCAGCTTGGGCTCGTCTGCATCTTAAGCTATGACAACAGCCGCACCATCCTCCTCAAAAATGACATAATTAGCTTCCTTAGCTCCAACATGATCTATACTTAACTTTGTTTCCTCCAAAATGACCTAAGTTAGCTCTAATATGCTAAGTTATCTATAATATGCTTAGTTACCTAGGTTTGCTCAATAATTACATACATTTAGCTTACTTATGTAAAGAATGGCATATAAATTAGCTTACTTAGGTTTGAAATGGCATAACAACCTTGGTAACCTCATATATGTCATATAGTTAGCTTATTTTCCTCGAAAATGACATAATAAGCCTAATTAGCTCCAAAATGATCAATTTTACCTAAGTTAGCTCCAAAATGGCCTAAGTTAGCTCTAATATGCATATTCACCTAGCTTAGCTCAATAAAGACCTATACTTAGCTTATTGATGTCAAAAATGTCTTCTTCTTCTTCATTTTCTTCTTCTTCATTTTCTTCTTCTTCTTCTTCTAATCTTCTTCTTTTAACTTTCTTATTTCCCATGTTGCAGATTTCATTCACTTGACGAAAGCTTGCAATGATGGAGTGCTTCTTATCCCTTTCTCTATTTCTTTTGTATCGTTAAACTATGCATGTATCGTTGCATGAAACTATTGCAATACGTATGGTTGGATGCCTCTATGTTGAACTTGCTATGTATGATGAAACTATGCATGGAACTTGGTATGGTTGGATGGAACTATGCATGTATGATGAAGTTGTGTGTTGGATATCTTATATGTTTGCTCTGTAATTCCCTTGTGAAATATATATATATATATATCATCTATTTGCTTTGAAAATGCTTGGATATAAGAAAAAACAGAGAAAAAATAGGCAATGCAGCCTCTTTGTCATCTGCCACCGATGGCATAGAGGCCACGTGGCAGCAACCTGTGCAACCTGGGAGCTGACCATTTGGTTACTTTGCCGTCCGCCAGCGAACGGTAAAGGTGAGAGAATGTTTAACGTCCTGTGGCAGACGATAAAGGCTGTCGTTAGCCACCTAACATGGCTAACGCCTATTAGTTGCCGTACATTTTCTCTGCCGTCCACCACTGACGGCAAAGATTCTTTGCCGTCCGCTTTGATGAAGCAGTTGGCAAAGAACCTCTTTATCGTAGCCCTCTTTGCTGGATAGCTTGCCGTCGGTGGCAGACGACAAAGTGCTTTGTTGTCCATTTTTGGTGCCTTTGCCATCCGCCGTGGCACACGGAAAATAAGTTGATTCCTATAGTGCTAATTTTTTAAATTCAAACACAGGATCACCTTTAGGTGGAGGAGGACCTCCTAGAGTTTCAATAGGCAAATTGTGTTTAAGCAGAGGATGTTGTTCAAAGAAAATCTTATCTATTTCATTTCTTTCATGCAGATGCATATCATTTTCATGGTGTAGCAAATATTGTTCTAGTGGATCAATAGGAGGCACATCAATAGAAGCAAGACCAATTATTTCGTCCTTACTAGGCAATTCTTTCTTATGACGCTTTCTACTAATAAACTTAGAAAAAATAAAATCCTGAGACTCATCACCAAAACTAACACCAACAGTTTGTTTCCCACAATCTATTTTAGCATTAACGGTGTTCAAGAAAGGTCTATCAAAGATAATGGGACAAAAGTCATCTTGTGGGGAACCAAGAACTAGAACATCAGTAGGATATTTTATTTTCCCGCACAAGACTTCAACATCTCTAACAATCCCAAGTCGCGTGATAGTGTCTCTTTTAGCAAGTTTAATAGTAACATCTATGTCTTCCATTTTAGTAGGTGCTATGTCATTGATAATTTCTCGATATAAGGTAAAAGGAATAGCACTCACGCTAGCACATATGTCGCATAAACCATGATAACAGTGATCGCCTATTTTAACTAAGACAACAGGCATGCCAATGACAGGTCTATGTTTATCTTTTACATCGGGTTTGGCAATTCTAGCAGCTTCATCACAGAAGTAACTAACATGCCCATCTTTATTTTCAACCAGGAGATCTTTAACCATAACAACACTAGGTTGTACTTTGATTTGTTCATTGGGCTTGGAAGTTCTAATATAACTTTTGTTGACCATAGTTAAAACTTTAGCATATTCCTTTATCCTAACAGGGAAAGGTGGTTTTTCAATATAAGCAATAGGAACAACTGGATCAACATTGTAAATAATAGTTTCGTCTTTAGCTATTACCGATTCTTCAATTTCTTCTTTAATAGGTGGGTGACATTTAAACCAATTCTACTTAGGGAGATCAACATGAGTAGCAAATGATTCACAAAAGGAGGCTACTATCTCAGAGTCAAGTCCATATTTAGTGCTAAACTTTTGAAAACCATCAGTATTCATAAAAGATTTAACACAAGCATACATAAGTTTAATATCTGACTCTTTACCTTCGTCGAGTTCCCAATCTTCAGAGTTGTGTTTAATTCTTTCTAAAAGTTCCCACCTGAGTTCAATATTCTTCTTCATAAAATAACCAGTACATGAAGTATCAAGCATGGATTGATCATCACGAGAAAGTCGAGCATAAAAATTCCAAATGACAATTTCTCTTGAGAGCTCATGACTGGGGCATGAATATAACATTGACTTAAGCCTCCCCCAACCTATATAGATACTTTCGCCTTCATGAGGCCAAAAATTATATATGTAATTCCAATCACGATGAACTAGATGCATAGGATAAATTTTTCGGCGAAACTCCAATTTCAATCGATTCCAATTGCAAGATCCAATATCATCGCATAGCCTATACCATGCCAATGCTTTTACCTTCAAAGATAAAGGGAAAACCTTCTTCCTAGCTTCATCTCCGGGTAAACCTGTAAGCTTAAATAATCCACAAATTTCATCCACATATATCAAGTGCATATCAGGATGTTCGGTTCCATCTCCTGCATAAGTATTAGCTAGCAGTTGTTCTATCATACCAGAAGGAATTTCATAACCAATATTTTCAGTAGGTGCACTAGGTTGAGGGGCAACTAATTGTGGTTTCGGTCGAGGTGAAGATACCCCAAACAAACCCCTCAAAGGTTTGTTTTCCATAGTAACAAGTGGCAATAAATTTCAGCACGTAGTAATAATTTTTCCTTACCGATTTCCACTTACCAAGAGCGCTTAACTCCCCAGCAATGGTGCTAGAAAAGATCCTTGAAGACCCAGAAGTACAGGTGATCAATCGTAGTCCTTTCGATAAGTAAGAGTGTCAAACCCCACGAGGAGCAGAATGAAATGACGAGTAGTTTTCAACAAGGTATTCTCTGCAAGCACTGAAATTATAAGTAACGAGTAGTTTGATAGCAAGATAATTTGTAACGAGCAAGTAATGGTAATCGTAACAAAACTGCAACAAGGTAGCCCAATTCTTTTGAGCAAAAGGACATGCCAAAATGGTCTCTTATAATAAGCAAAGCGTTCTTGAGAGTACACGGGAATTTCATCTAGTCACCTTCATCATGTTGGTTTGATTCGTGTTCGCTACTTTGATAATTTGATATGTGGGTGGACCGGTGCTTAGGTGATGTTCTTATTTCAACAAACCTCCTAATTATGATTAACCGACACGCAAGCATCCGCAAATACGAGAAAAGTATTAAGAATAAATTCTAACCATAGCATTAAACTTTTGGATCCAAATCAGCCCCTTATGGAATAACGCATAAAATAGGGTTTAAGCTTCTGTCACTCTCGCAACCCATCATCTAATAACTACTCCACAATGCATTCCCTTAGGCCCAAATATGGTAAATTTCATGTAGTCAACGTTTACATGACACCACTAAGGGAATAACAACGTACATACCATCAAAATATCGAACACATATCAAGTTCACATGATTACTTGCAACACGATTTCTCCCGTGACCTCAAGAACAAAAGTAACTACTCAAAAATGATAATCATGCTCAAGATCAGAGAGGTATTAAATAGCATAATGGATCTGAACATATAATCTTCCACCAAATAAACCATATAGTAACCAACTACAAGATGTAATCAACACTACTAGTCACCCACAAGTACCAATCTATAGTTTTGGTACAAAGATTGAACACAAGAGATGAACTAGGGTTTGAGAGGAGATGGTGCTGTTGAAGATGTTGATATAGATTGCCCTCCCTAAGATGGGAGAGTTGTTGGTGATGATGGTGACGATGATTTCCACCTCTGGGAGGGAAGTTCCCCCAGCAGAATTGCTCCGCAGGAGGGCAAAAGTGCTCTTGCCCAAGTTCCGCCTCGAGACGAAGGCGCTTCGTCCCGAAAGTCCTCCTCTTATTTATTTTTTAGGTCAAAATGACTTATATACTAGAAGAGGGGCACCGAAGGTGGGCCGATGAGGGCACAAACCACCAGGGTGCGCCTAGGCCTCCTGGAGCGCCCAGGTGGGTTATGCCCACCTGGTTGGCCCCCTCTAGTACTTATTGGCTCCAATATTTCTTATATATTCCATAAAAAATCTCCGTAAAGTTTTAGATCATTTGGAGTTGTGCAGAATAGGTAGCCTGACGTAGCTTTTTCAGGTCCAGAATTCCAGCTGTCGGTATTCTCCCTCTTTGTGTGAACCTTGCATATTATGAGAGAAAAGCCATTAAAATTACGCCAAAAAGCATTATTATGCATAAAAACATTATAAATAATAGTAAGTAAACATGATGCAAAATGGACGTATCAGACTCCTCCTAGCAAGAATTGTAAGGTTATATATGTTCCTAAAAACAAGGGTGCTACATCTAGCAGCAACAGCGAAGATCTCAAAATGATTAGTGTTCACCCCAATTTTGTTGATTTGATAAAGGAACCTATATATGAAAATAAATCCCTTAATTTTGTTCCCAGGAGTGTGATCGTTAAAAATATGTATGCTATAACTCCTAGGAAATATGTATTGAGGAGTTAGAAACTAAAGATGACAACACTTGAAACTATGCATTACGTCTAGCTAGGGGCGTAAAACGATAGCGCGAGTTGGGAAGCAACCCAATAGTTATCTCAATTTTCTTGTTTATTTTTCTATTTTCTTGTGTGCACACAATTATGCTACTATTATGGTTGTATTTTTGTGTCCAGTTAGTGTTTTTGCCAAGTAAAACCTTTGGGATAATTTGGATGATTGTTGCTTTGATTCTATGCAAAAATAGAAACTTTTGCGTCCAGTAGCAGAATTGTTGAGATATCATGTAGAGTGATAAAATTATGAATTTTTTACACATGATTTATATACAATTTTGCCACGTTTTCCTAATTTTCCACAATTTTTGATTTACAGAAGTATGATCATTGTTCGAATTGCTACAGACTGTTTTGTTTTTGACAGATTCTGTTTTTGTTTCGTTGTTCGCTTGTTTTGATGAATCTATGGATTGTATCGGGGGGTATAAGCCGTGGTGAAGTTAGAATACAATAGGTATAATGATGCAATAATAAAATATGAATGGGTTTGCAATGGTAGGTAAAGTAGTGATTTACTTTATTATACTAACGGATCTCGCGAGGTTTTGTTGAGTTTTGTGTGCTCAAGTTTTCAAGTTTTGAGTGAGATCATGATGTATGAAGGAAATAAGGAGTGGCAACAGCCTAAGCTTGGGGATGCCTGAGGCACCCCCATGGTAATCTTAAAGGACTCCCAAGCAACTATGTTTGGGGATTCCCTAGAAGGCATCCCCTCTTTCTTCTACCAACCACCGGTAATATTACTTGGAGCTACATTTTTATCCATCACAAGATATGAGTTTTGCTTGGAGCGTCGTGTATTATATGAGTCTTTGCTTTGTTTTCCTTTTAGTATGTCACAATAATCTTTGCTGGACACACCTATTTGAGAGGGACACACATTTTTCATGATTTGTTAGAATACCCTATGTGCTTCATGTAACACCCCGGTGTAATGATGCTACAGTAATCCCTGAGATCAAGCTAATCATTTTGCTATAACATTGCTTGGTCACTTTGATCAATATTCCATTTCAATTCCAGTTGAATTCAACTTCAAAACTTTGTGTGAAATTCAAAATGCTCAAACATGAAAACTAAAATGTTCATCATGTGTAAAATATTCTCCTGGTAATATTGGTGGTGATCAACCATTTTTTGCAAAATGCCTATGTGGCCTAAAATAGCTCAAGCAGAAAGGCTTTAAAAAAGAAAAGAAAAAGGGAAGGCAAATAAAAAAAGGAAAGGGCCAGAGCCCCTGGCCTCCCCTTGGGCTTCGGCCCATCCCTGCAGGCCGGCCCACCTCACCCAGCCTGGCCGGCCCAGCTCCCCGAAGCGAGCCTCCCTCCTGTTCCTCCGACCGGGCGAGGCAGAGCGCGCCCGTCGCCACCGAGCCACCTCACCGGTGACGCCTCGGCGAGGGGATAAGGCCACGCCTCCCCCTCCGGCTCCTCGAGTCCTCCCCCTGCCACTCCCACTCACTTCGCCCTCTCTCCTCCCCTCCTCAGATCCACCGCACCGCGCCTCCCGAGCTAAGCCATCGCCGCGGCCTCGCCGTGCCCGTGGCCACCGGCCGCCGTCCTCCATCCGCCCGTGTTCGGGAGCTCCCTCGTCCCCGCCTACGCCGATTGCGGCAACCTCCGCACGCACGGAGCCCCTGCCCCGTCGGCTCCAAGGTCGTCTTCGACCTTCGGACGCCCGAGCTCGCCGCCATCGATTCGCTCCGCTGAGCCTCCCCCGAGCCCACGTTTGCACACCTACAGGAGCCCAGTGAGCTCCGCCTCCCTCTCCCTCTCTCCCCATGCTGTTCCCAGCGCCGTAGCTAGCTGTCGCCGCATCCGTGCCCTGCTCGCTGCCGACAAGGTCATGGACGTCATTGTGGTCGACGTCGCCGCCGCCTGAGGCCACCATTGAAATCTTGGAGCTCATGCAAGACCAACGAGACCCCTAGCGCGCCTTCCCGTGCCACGCAGCACCGCATCCCACGACGCCCGATTCCGGCCGCCGCCCTCACCGCTCGCCGCCGTCGCTACGGGCCTCCTCCGACCTCACCGCCACCACAGTAGGGGGCGCAGCTCGCTCCGCTCGTTCGGGCGAGCCCAGCAATGCCCGGAGCCGACGCCCATAGCTCCTTTTCTACCGTCGCCCGTAGCCGCTCCACCGCGAACCTCGACGCCGGCGACGTTTCCGGCGAGGTCCGGCGGTACCACCACCACCACTCGACGCGCGGTCGAGTGGCCTTTCGAACGCGCCTCGCCGCACCTCGAACCGTGCCTTGTAGCCGTTTCCTGGCCAACTCCGGCGAACTTCCGCCGCGGGAATGGTCGCCGGCGTGATTCCGGCGACGTCACCGACGTGGCACCCGCATGACACCGCCTGGGCCACTAACTGGTGGGCCCAGGGCCCCCACTTTGGCCAGTTGACCGAGGTCAACATGCTGACTGGGCAACCCCCAGCCACTAACATGTGGGCCCCCCTCTATTATATCAGTCTAATAACGTCTTATAAATAAAAACAATTAGTTAACCTAAAACACTCACTGACGCCCGGGGCCCACTCCCCTAATTAACCCTGTTAGTTTAGTTAATCCACTGTTAAGCCAGCAGAGGCTGACATGTGGGTCCCAGTGGCCCCATTGGTCAGCTTTGACCAGTCAACCGGACTGTTGACTACTGACATCACACCTATGTCAGACTGATGTCATAATTCCTTTTCTGTTAATTTAAATAATTCCAAAAAAGGCTTTAAACTTTAGAAATTCATAGTAATTAAACCGTAGCTCGGATGAAAATGTTTTTATATGAAAGTTGCTCAGAAAAATCCTACGAATCCGAATACGCGGTCCATTCATCTGTCACATGCCCCTAGCATGCTGAACATGGAACCGTCCCCTCTCTTTCATTTGTTCGAAATCCGCCTAACGCCGGGAGTTCATCCTAGGATGTTTATCCCCTCCATCTGCAATGTATAGTACTACATTAGGGCAACCCTAGCTCTGCCCATCGTCATGTTATGCCTTGTGATGCATTGTTTGCTCTGTATTAACTGTTTCTTCCCCGCTCTTCTCTCCGGTAGACCCCGAGACCGATGATGTCACTGTGATCGACTACATCACCGACGACCCCTCCTTGTCTGAGCAACCAGGCAAGCAAACCCCCCTTGAGCATTCTGATATCGCCCATTTCTTTCCCTCTCATGCTTGCATTAGAACTGCTAATGCTTTATGTATGATCCTACTCTAATGCATAGCCTGTTTTTGTTACCTGCTTTTATACCTTACCTGCTTATCCTAAACTGCTTAGTATAGGTTGGTTAGAGATCCATCAGGGACCCCACCTTGTCCCAGTTGCCCCGCTTTATGTTTGATGACTCGATCAACATGATCGAAGACCAGGCCCCAGCACCGCACATCACTTTCCCCTTAGTTGCTCGACTCTGCAGAGTTACCATCGAGTGTTGAGGGTGGAACCTCTTACATCACTCCTGATGAGACCTTTGTAGTGTAGCTAATTGTGCATGGTCATCGAGGGTGATTTCCTCCTTAACCACTTCCGATACGGCTCTGTCGTGCAACCCCTCAAGTGTGAACCTCGAGGGTGGATCCTCTTACGTTCACCTTGAGGATTACATCAAGTGGAATTTACCAGGGGTGATTCCTCGGGTTTTCCCCTTGATGTTTGCTGACATGGATACTTGGACTTTACAGCTGTTACATGGATAGGCGGGTCGACCCTGAGGGGTACCCGCGAGTGATGTGGAGTCGGGTGGACCTGGAAGGTGCCTGCGAGATACTTACGAGGCGTGGCCGGGCATTCTTAGCCCTTGCCGCAAGTACTCGAGACGGGGTGATGGGGTCACATCCTTCGTGAGTCTCTACTTGTTACCGCGCGTTCCTAATCCACTATGATTTGGATATTTGATCCGAGGGGCCTCTGGCCTGATAGCACTAACCATCACGTGGGCATAGTATGGGCGTTCCGTGTCGTATGCATCAGTCGAAGCTTAATAGACGTCAGCGACTGAGCGGCGCGCGTCGGGTTGGACTGCGTAAGCACCTGCCTTTTTGAAGGAGGTAGCTAGGTCTGCTCACTGGCCGCGTTCGCAACATGCAGGAGTTCCCAGGGAGATGGCCCATGACCCCTGGGGGCATAGGTTTAGTCCTGTGTGCTGGCCTCACTATTAAGCCTAGGTCGGGTTGCGGCATATTGTTTGGCCGAGGCCGGGCATGACCTAGGAAAGTGTGTCCACCCAGAGTTAATCAAGCGTGGTAGGTAAGTTGGTGCACCCCTGCAGGGAAGAAAACATCTATCGATAGCCTATCCTATGGTAACGGACACTTGGAGTTGTATCCCGATCGATACAACTAGAACTGGATACTTGTGATGAGAAATGGATGGATATGAGACTTGGATATGAGATGATAACTGGATAGTATGGCTCTAGGATTGCTTTCTTGCAGGGAGTCGAGAAAGGATCTCTGGCCGAGGTTGATAACACTACTACTTAACATTATGTTGATCTGCACTCTTCTCTATGCTGCAAGATGCTTGAAGATGCTAGTCTTCGATAGGCTAGGCCTTTCTCCTTCTTTCTGGCATTCTGCAGTTTAGTCCATAGATACAACCCTTTTCCTTTGATACAAATGCATACTTAGTTTAGATGTGATGTAAGTCTTGCGAGTACTTTGGATGAGTACTCACGGTTGCTTTGCTACTTCTTTTCCCCAATACCCGATTGTTGCGACCAGATGACGGATCCCAGGAGCCAGACGACACCACTAAAGACTACTGCTACCCCGAGGGTGCCTACTACTATGTGACGGCCGCTGACGACTTGGAGTAGTTAGGAGGCTCCCAGGCAGGAGGCCTTGCCTTTTCGATCAATGTTGCTTTTGTGCTAGCCTTCTTAAGGCAAGACTTGTCTAACTTATGTCTGTACTCAGATATTGTTGCTTCCGCTGACTCTTGTGTATTCGAGCTTATGTATTCGAACCCTCGAGGCCCCTGGCTTGTAATATAAAGCTTGTATTATTTTAATTTGTGTCTAGAGTTGTGTTGTAATATCTTCCCGTGAGTCCTTGATCTTGATCGTACACATTTGCGTGTATGATTAGTGTACGGTCAAATCAGGGGCGTCACAAGTTGGTATCAGAGCCGACTGCCTGTAGGTCGCCCCCTTTCCAACTCCTTGGCCGAAGTTGAGTCTAGTCACTGAAAAACTTTTACTAACATTGGTTGTGTGTCTTACGGGCCCACGTCGCCATATGGGTGGTATTAGGATCTTTTATTCCTCGTCCATACTCTGGGACTCTGATCTCTCTTCTATTCGGGTTAAAATGGTTTTACTAACTCTAACATTAGGATCCCGTGACCACATTCACCCCAAAGCTGGATAAGCCATAGTTTTCCTTAGAGTAGTATTTGGAGTAGTGCACACACTGTCGTGTTGACTACTAAGTGGTATCCATCATACCTCTTTCATTATGCATGTTTCATCATGGATGATCCTTGTTTTCACAAATGCTCAATGCTGAACTACCCCCTGTTACTTGTTAGCAGGATGGTTAGACCCGCTGGTCGTGGCCGTGGTGCCAATGATCCACCACCGCCCGAATTCTTTGCTGGAATGATGCAACAATTTGAGCTGAACTGCCAGTTCATGGAAGGAATGATGGCTCAGTTTCCTCGTCCGAACATGAATCAGTAGCCAACCCCAGTAACTCTGCAGGACTTCATGCGTCTCAACTCAACTATTTACCACAGCTCAACTCAACCCCTTGATGCTGATGACTGGCTCCGCGACATCACATTTGAAATGGAGTCTGCTAGTGTGGCCCCTTCTAGCTATGTCACCTTTGCATCTTTCTTTCTGAAGGGTCCCGCTGCTCAATGGTGGGATTGCCACAGGCATACCCTGCCTACTAGAACGGTCGTCACTTGGCCAGATTTCCAAGCTGCCTTCCGTGCCTGCTTCATTCCTCAGGGAATCATGGACAGGAAGAAGCGAGATTTCCGCAACCTCACCCAAGGCAACAATACTGTAGATGCTTATCATCGGAAATTTCTGGACTTGTCTTGTTATGCTGAAGAAGATATTGCAACTGATGCTCTTAGGCAAGAAAAGTTCCATGATGGACTTCACCCTGATATTAAGCTGGCACTACACGCTCTTGACTTTGCCGACTTCGCCACCTTGGTGAAGAAGGCTATTCAGGTTGAGACTAGTCTTCAGGAATACCAGGGATCCCTTAGGCGCAGCCGTGACGCTAGCTCATCTTCAGGCCCGTCAGCGCAGAAGCGTCAGATATGGATTCCCCACAACATGTATCGTCCAGCTGCACCTGCACCAAGACAGACCTATGTCGCACCTCGTTTGCCTCCTCCACCGCAGAGGCAGCCCCTTTGGGTTGTACCACCCCAAGCTTCTGCTCACAATCCCAATGATGGTCTGTGCTTCAAGTGTGGCCTTCCGGGCCATCGTTCCAGGAACTGCCCTCAGAATCAGAATCAGCTGGCTCTGCCTTCTAATGCTCATGGTATCGATCAACCCCGCAACCACAATGCCAGACCATATGGTCGTGGTCAGGCTAATCATGTTGATCTGAATGAAGCTCAAGACCAACCTGCCACTATGATGGGTACTCTTCTCGTTAATTCAGTACCAGCATCTGTTTTATTTGATTAGGGAGCATCACATTCTTTCATATTAGAAGAGTTTGCATTCATGCATGGCATTAAATACGAAGAGATGCACACTCCACTAGTGGTAAAAACCCCTGTGGGCCAATGCCAAACCTCCATGGTTAGCCACAACGTTTCAGTTGAAATCAAAGGGTTGGAATTTTTTGCATCCCCCATTATTCTGAAGTCTTCCAATATTGACCTCATCCTGGGAATGGATTGGTTGAAAGCACATACAGCTTCTATCATTTGCGCCACTAAAACCGTCCACCTTCTGCACCCTTCAGATGAGATAGTAAGCTACAATGCTCGTCTGGTTCAAAACGTTGAAGCTCGACTTTATGTTTTGAATGCGTTGAACGCAACACCTCTTGAGGGAATTGAAAATATTCCAGTTGTTCGTGACTTCCTAGACGTATTTCCAGAAGAACTTCCAGGAATACCCCCTGCCCGGGCTGTCGAGTTCATCATCGATTTGAAACCAGGCACCGTTCCTATTGCCAAACCACCCTACAAGATGTCGCCTCACGAACTCCTTGAACTTAAGGAGGAAATCGACAAATCTCTTTGCAATGGTTTCATTCGTCCAAGTTCCTCAGCTTGGGGAGCACCTTCTCTATTTGTGAAGAAGAAGGATGGAACGAATCGTTTGGTCCAAGACTATCGTCCTATCAACCAAGCTACAATTCAGAACAAATATCCGCTTCCTCGGATCAATGATATGTATGATCAACTTGCTGGTTCATCAATATTCTCTAAACTCGACTTGAGGTTGGGTTACCACCAGATCCGTGTTCGTGAAGAGGATATTCCAAAGTCCACATTCGTCACTCGTTATGGTTCTTACGAGTACACCGTCATGTCTTTTGGCTTGACCAATGCTCCAGCCACATTCCCTCGTCTGATGAACTACATATTCATGGATTACCTCAACAAGTTCGTCGTAGTCTATCTGGATGATATCCTGGTATATTCGAAGAACAAAGAAGAACATGCTGAACATCTTTGACTTGTTCTAGAGAAGCTTCGAGAACATCAACTTTATCCCAAGTATTCCAAGTGCTAATTCTGGTTACCCGAAGTCACCTACCTTGGTCATGTCATCTCCAAGGATGGTATTGCCGTCAACCCAGAGCGAGTTCAGGCTATTCTTGACTGGACCCCTCCGAAGACTGTCAAGCAAGTCAGAAGCTTTCTCGATCTAGCCAGCTATTGTTGCCGCTTCGTAGAGAACTTCTCCAAGATCTCCAAGCCACTGACCAATCTGCTTCACAAAGGCGTTAAGTTTGATTGGACAGACAAATGTCAGGAAAGTTTCCAGGCACTCAAAGACAAGCTGACATCTGCCCCAGTGCTTGCTCCCCCTGATTCTCTCAAGGACTTTGTCATCTATTTCCACGCTTCACGTCAAGGATTAGGCTGTGTCCTAATGCAAGAGCGCAGAGTGATTGCTTATGCCTCTCATCAAGTACGTCCTCATGAAGAGAACTACCCAGTTCATGACCTCGAGCTTGCTGCGGTTATCTTTGCACAGAAGCTATGGCGACATTACCTTCTCGGTAATCGTTCCGATATCTTCACTGATCATCAGAGTCTGAAGTATTTGTTTACTCAGCCAGATCTGAACCTCCGTCAGCAGCGATGGATGGAAACTATTGCTGACTACAACTGTGGTATTTCTTATACACCTGGCAAGGCTAATGTAATGGCCGATGCCCTGAGCCGTAAGTCTTATTGCAACAATCACATGGTCTTCAAAGCTCAACCCCGCCTTTATGAAGAGCTATGCAAGATGAACCTTCAACTAGTTCCACAAGGTTCTCTGAATAACCTTGTCCTGGAACCAACTCTGATGAAAGCAATTAAGTCTGCTCAAGCCAAAGATGCTCACGTGGATTTGATGAAAAAGGATCTTGCCTTAGAGAAATGCAGAGATTTCTCACTTGGTGAAGATGGAACCTTATACTTCATAGATCGCATTGTCGTACCCTGGTTCGACCTTATGAAAGAGAAGGTGATGAAAGAAGCGCATGACACCCCTCTCTCTATTCATCCGGGAAGTACCAAGATGTATCTAGACATCCGTCACAAGTACTGGTGGTCTAATATGAAGCAAGACATTGCTTGATATATTGAAGAATGTGACATTTGCCGTCGCGTCAAAGCAGAACATCATAAACCGGCTGGACTTCTCCAACCACTTCCGATTCCTGAATGGAAGTGGGATAAGATTCAGATGGACTTCGTCACTGGCCTTCCCAAGTCTCAGAAAGGTAATGATGCTATCTTTGTCGTCATTGACCAATTGTCAAAGGTTGCTCACTTTCTGCCAGTCAAGGAGACTATCACTGCTAGTCAATTAGCAAACTTGTATATCTCCAGAATTGTGTCACTCCACGGCATTCCGAAGGAGATCAGTTCAGACCGCGGCAGTATTTTCACTTCTAAGTTCTGGGATAGTTTCCAAGAGGCAATGGGAACTCATATTACCTGGAGAACTGCTTATCATCCCCAATCCCAAGGCCAAGTCGAGCGGGTCAATCAAATTCTTGAAGACATGCTTCGAGCTTGTGTTATTTCTTTTGGCAAGAAGTGGGAAGAATCTCTCCCTTATGCGGAATTCTCTTATTACAACAGTTATCAAGCCAGCTTGAAGATGGCACCCTTCGAAGTGCTTTATGGACGTAAGTGCCGAACCCCTCTGAATTGGTCAGAAACTGGGAACGGATGCTCATTGGTCCAGACATTATTCAATAAGCTGAAGAGCAGGTTCGCATTGTCCGGGATAATCTCAAGGTGGCCTAGTCCCGTCAGAAGAGCAACTATGACCAGAAACACTGGGGTTCAACTTATTAACCTGGTGAACAAGCTTATCTGCGTGTCACTCCTTTGAGAGGCACTCATCGGCTCAGAGTCAAGGGCAAGCTAGCTCCGCGCTACATTGGTCCTTTCCGCATTCTGGCCTGTCTTGGGCTGGTGGCTTATCAACTTGAGTTGCCACCTCAATTCTCTCACGTCCATGACGTCTTCCATGTGTCACAACTTCGCCGATGCTTCAAGGATCCGGAACGTGAAGTGGATCCGGAATTGATTGAAGTTCAAGATGATCTCACATACAAAGAGCATCCTATCCGCATTCTTGAAGAAGCTGAACGTCGAACACGCCAGAAGGTTACCAAGTTCCTCAAGGTGTAATGGTCGAATTATACTAAAGAGGAAGCCACATGGGAGCGTGAAGATAACCTCCGGGCTGAATACCCCGACCTGTTCCCTTCTACCTCTTAATTCTCGGGACGAGAATTTCTTTTAGAGGAGGAGAGTTGTAACACCCCGATGTAATGAAGCTACAATAATCCCTGAGATCAAGCTAATCATTTTGGTATAACAGTGCTTGGTCACTTTGATCAATATTTTATTTCAAATTCTAGTTGAATTCAACTTCAAAACTTTGTGTGAAATTCAAAATGCTCAAACATGAAAACTAAAATGTTCATCACGTGTAAAATATTCTCCTGGAAATATTGGTGGTGATCCAACATTTTTGCAAAATGCCTATGTGGCCTAAAATAGCTAAAGCAGAAAAGCTTTAAAAAAAGAAAAGAAAAAGGGAAGGCAAATTAAAAAAAGGAAAGTGCCAGAGCCCCTGGCCTCCCCTTGGGCTTCGGCCCCTAACTTCAGGCCGGCCCACCTCACCCAGCCTGGCCGGCCCAGCTCCCCGAAGCGCGCCTCCCTCCTATTCCTCCGACCGGGCGAGACAGAGCGCGCCCGTCACAACCGAACCACCTCGCCGGCGACGCCTCGGCGAGGGGAGAAGGCCACGCCCCACCTCCGGCTCCTTGAGTACTCCCCCTGCCACTCCCACACACTTCGCCCTCTCCCCTCCCCTCCTTAGATCCACCGTGCTGCCCGAGCGAAGCCATCGCCGCGGCCTCGCCGTGCCCGTGGCCACAGGCCGCCATCCTCCATCCGCCCGTGTCTGGGAGCTCCATTGTCCCCGCCTACGCCGATTGCGGCAACCTCCCCACGCACGGAGCCCCTGCCTGTCGGCTTCGAGGTCGTCTTCGACCTTCGGACGCCCGAGCTCGCCGCCGTCGATTCGCTCCGCCGAGCCTCCCCCGAGCCCAAGTTTTCACACCTACAGGCGCCCAGTGAGCTCCGCCTCCCTCTCCCTCTCTTCCCGTGCTCTTCCCCGCGCCGTAGCTAGCTGTCGCCGCATCCGTGCCCTGCTCGCCGCCGATGAGCTCGTGGCCATCGTTGTGGTCGACATCGCCGCCGCCTGAGGCCACCGTCGAACTCCTGGAGCTCGTGCGAGTCCAAAGAGACCCCTAGCGCACCTTCCCATGCCATGCAGCGCCGCATCCGACGACGCCTGATTCTGGTCGCCGCCCTCACCGCTCGTCGCCGTCGCTACGGGCCTCCTCCGGCCTCACCGCCACCACAGGAGGGCGCAGCTTGCTCCGCTCGTTCGGGCGAGCCCAGCAACGCCCGGAGCCAACACCCATAGCTCCTTTTCTACCGTCGCCCGTAGTCGCTCCGCTGCGGATCTCATTGCCGGCGACGTTTCCGGCCAGGTCCGGCGGTACCACCACCACCACTCGACGCGCGGTCGAGTGGCCTTTCGAACGCACCTCGCCGCACCTCTAACCGTGCCTTGTAGCCATTTTCCGGCCAACTCCGGCGAACTTCCGACGCGGGAATGGTCGCCGGCATGATTCCGGCGACGTCACCGACGTGGCACCCGCGTGGCACCGCCTGGGCCACTGACTGGTGGGCCCAGGGGCCCCACTTTGTCTAGTTGACCGAGGTCAACATGCTGACTGGCATCCCACAGCCACTGACATGTGGGCCCCTCTCTATTATATTAGTCTAATAACGTTTTATAAATAAAAACGATTAGTTAACCTAAAACACTCACTGATGCCCGGGGCCCACTCCCCTAATTGACCCTGTTAGTTTAGTTAACCCACTGTTAAGCCAGCAGAGGCTGACATGTGGGTCCTAGTGGCCCCATTGGTCAACTTTAACTAGTCAACCGGACTGTTGACTGCTAACGTCACACCTATGTCATACTGATGTCATAATTCCTTTTCTATAAATTTAAATAATTCCAGAAAAGGCTTTAAACTTTAGAAATTCATAGTAATTAAACCGTAGCTCGGATGAAAACGTTTTCTATATGGAAGTTGCTCAGAAAAATCCTACGAATCCGAATACGCGGTCCGTTCATCTGTCACATGCCCCTAGCAAGCTGAACATGGAACCGTCCCCTCTCTTTCATCTGTCCGAAATCCGCCTAACGCCGGGAATTAATCCTCGGATGTTTATCCCCTCCGTCTGCACCGTGTAGTACAACGTTAGGGCAACCCTAGCTCTGCCCGTCATCATGTTATGCCTTGTGATGCATTGTTTCCTCTGTATTTACTGTTTCTTCCCCCTCTTCTCTCCGGTAGACCCCGAGACCGATGCTGCCACTGTGATCGACTACGTCACCGACAACCCCTCCTTATTGTTTGAGCAACCAGGCAAGCAAACCCCCCTTGAGCATTCCGATATTGCCCATTTCTTTCCCTCTCATGCTTGTATTAGAACTGCTACTGCTTTATGTATGATCCTACTCTAATGCATAGCATGTTTTTGTTACCTTCTTTTATACCTTACCTGCTTATCCTAAACTGCTTAGTATAGGTTGATTAGAGATCCATCACTGACCCCACCTTGTCCTAGTTGCCCCGCTTTCTGTTCGATGACTCGATCAACGTGATCGAAGACCAGGCCCCGGCACAGCACATCACTTTCCCCTTAGTTGCTCGACTCTACAGAGTTACCATCGAGTGCCGAGGGTGGAACCTCTTACATCACTCCTGATGAGACCTCTGTAGTGTAGCTAATCGGTCGTGGTCATCGAGGGTGATTTCCTCCTTAACCACTTCCGATACGTCTATGTCGTGAGGGTGGGTCCTCGTACGTTCACCTTGATGATTACATCGAGTAGAATTTACCGGGGGTGATTCCTCGGGTTTTCCCCTTGATGTTTGCACACACGGATACTTGGATTTTACAATTGTTACTTGGATAGGCGGGGCGACCCTAAGGGGTACCCGCGAGTGATGTGGAGTCGGGTGGACCTGGAAGGTGCCCGCGAGATACTTACGAAGCGTGGCCGGGCATTCTTAGCCCTTGCCGCAAGTAGTCGAGACGGGGCGACAGGGTCACATCCTTCGTGAGTCTCTGCTTGTTACCGCGCGTTCCTAATCCACGAAGATTTGGATATTGGATCCGAGGGGCCTCTGTCCTGATAGCACTAACCATCACGTGGGCATAGTATGGGCCTTCTGCGGCGTATGCATCAGCCGAAGCTTAATAGGTGTCTGCGACTGAGCGGCGCGCGCTGGGTTGGACTGCATAAACACCTTCCTTTTTGAAGGCGGTAGCCAGGTCTGCTCACCGGCCGTGTTCGCAACATGCAGGAGTTCCCGGGGAGATGACCCATGACCCCTGGGGGCATAGGTTTAGTCCGGCGTGCTGGCCTCTCTATTAAGCCTAGGTCGGGTTGCGGTGTATTGTTTGGCCGAGGCCGGGCATGACCCAAGATAGTGTGTCCGGCCAGAGTTAATCAAGCGTGGTGGGTAAGTTCGTGCACCCCTGCAGGGAAGAAAACATCTATCAATAGCCTATCCTACGGTAACAGACACTTGGAGTTGTATCCCGATCGATACAACTAGAACTGGATACTTGTGATGAGAAATGGATGGATATGAGACTTGGATATGAGATGATAACTGGATAGTATGGCTCTGGGATTGCTTTCTCGCCGGGAGTCGAGAAAGGATCTCTGGCCGAGGTTGATAACACTACTACTTTACATTATGTTGATCTGCACTCTTCTATATGCTACAATATGATTGAAGATGCTAGTCTTCGATAGGCTAGGCCTTTCCCCTTCTTTCTGGCATTCTGCAGTTTAGTCCATAGATACAACCCTTTTCCTTTGATACAGATGCATACGTAGTTTAGATTTGATGTAAGTCTTGCGAGTACTTTGGATGAGTACTCACGGTTGCTTTGCTACTTCTTTTCCCCCATACCCGATTGTTGTGACCAGATGACGGATCCCAGGAGCCAGACGACACCACTGAGGACTACTGCTACCCCGAGGGTGCCTACTACTACGTGACGGCCGCTGACGACTTGGAGTAGTTAGGAGGCTCCCAGGAAGGAGGCCTTGCCTTTTCGATCAATGTTCCTTTTGTGCTAGCCTTCTTAAGGCAAAACTTGTCTAACTTATGTCTGTACTCAGATATTGTTGCTTCCACTGACTCTTGTGTATTCGAGCTTATGTATTCGAGCCCTCGAGGCCCCTGGCTTGTAATATAAAGCTTGTATTATTTTAATTTTTGTCTAGAGTTGTGTTGTGATATCTTCCCGTGAGTCCTTGATCTTGTTCATACACATTTGCGTGTATTATTAGTGTACGGTCAAATCGGTGGCGTCACACTTCACTTATATCTTTTGAGCTAGGCAGTTGCTCTAGTGCTTCACTTATATCTTTTTGAGCACAACAGTGATTATATTTTGAATAAATAGATTAAATCTAATGCTTCACTTATATCTTTCTGAGAGTTGATAATAGTAATGGTAATTTGCATAATATATAAATTTGGTTCCAATGTGATGAATATTAAAGAAGGATATAATAAAAACTTTCATGTAGATAACTGGATATGATAAGTTTGATTCCTTGCAATAGTTTTGCGGTATGGAGATGATAATATGTGAGTTATGCTAGTGAGTAATTGTGATTTAGTAAGAATATTGGTGTTAAGGTTTGTGATTCCCTATGCATGCACGTAAAGTCAATAGTTATGCAACAAAGTTATATCCTACTTATCGTGGATTATTACTGTTAGTTATTCTCAATGCATGTTTATGACTGTTTTGGTTTTCTAGTTGGTTGTTTCTCAATCTATTTACTAGCCTCCATTTGTATTAAGCTGGAATACTGCTTGTGCATCCAATTCCTTAAACCAAAGTTGTGCCAAATGAGTCCACAATACCTACCTATATGCGGTATTTACATGCCGTTCCAAGTAAATTTGCATGTGCCAACTCTAATTATTCAAAAAAAATGTTTTGTATGCTCGTACCACTCATGAACCGATAGGGGGTGGTCAGTGTCTTTAATGCTAGGTGGGTTATTCTCAAGATGAGTGTTTATTGACTTGTCATTGCACGATAAAATTAATAGGGATGCCCAGTCGCAAAATGAAAATAATAATAATAAATTCCTTTGAAAGTTGAAAGTTAGAAGGCGCCCGTGGATACGGCTAGCCATGGATTGTGAAAGAATGTGGAAAGGAAATAAATTTTATTTTCTATTTGGGAACCGCCTATAATGTGTCTCACATGGGAGATATTGGTAACTTTCGGTCGTGATGTTGACAAGAAAAAGTATGCCTCCCTCAAAAATAACGTTATCTCTGTTTTAAACTTTGAGCTCTGGCACCTCTACAAGTCTCTGCTTCCCTCTGCATAGGGCCTGTCTATTTTACTTTTATGCAATTTTTACTTCAATTTTGAGTCTCCATCTTCTCTTATAAAGCACCAATTGGAGAGCACTATTGTCATACTTGTGCATTGGGTGTAGTCAATATTGAGTGTGTTTCATGAATGGATCAATGGATGAGCATGATGGGCTAGGGATAACTTTCTTTAGCGTTGATATTTTGAAAGACATGGTTGCTTGTTAGTATGCTTGGGTATTTATATCTTCATGTGAAACTATAGACTATAGCTTTGAATCACTCGAATCCAAATATCAATGCCACAAAAGAAAAGATTATATGATGAATATGATAGGTAACATTCAACATCAAAAAATTTGTTTTTTATCATTTACCTACTCGAGGACGAGCATGAATTAAGCTTGTGGATGCTTGATACGTCTCCAATGTATCTATAATTTTTATTGTTTCATGCTATTATAGTATCAATCTTGGATGTTTTATATGAACTTACAAGCAATTATATATCATTTTTTGGACTAGCCTATTAACTTAGTGCATAGTGCCAGTTGCTATTTTTGCCTGTTATTGCTTTTTCAGAATATCAGTACCAAACGAAGTCCAAATGCCGCGAAAATTTTTGGAGATTTTTTTTCTGGACAAAAGAGACACTAGAAGTTTCAGGAGAGGGCCAGAAGATGATGGAGGTAGCCACGGACAACCAGGGCGTGCCCAGGGGGTGCGCCCTGGTGCTTCGTGGGCCCACCTTTGCCCCATTTGATCTAATTCCGTCTCTATAAATTCCCTAAAACCGGGAAACCAACAGAGAGCTCGCCAAAATTCTTTTTCCGCCGCCACAAGTTCCTGTTCTCGCGAGATCCCGTCTGGAGACCTTTTTCGGCACTCTGCCAGAGGGGAATCGATCACGGAGGGGCTCTACATCAACCTTGCTACCCTTCCAATGATGTGTGAGTAGTTTACCACAGACCCACTCTACATCAACCTTGCTTCCCTTCCGATGATGTGTGAGTAGTTTACCATAGTCCTATGGGTCCATAGTTAGTAGCTAGATGACTTCTTCTCTCTCTTTTATCTTCAATACAATGTTCTCCTAGATGTTCTTGGAGTTCTATTCGATGTAATCACTTTTTATGGTGTGTTTCTGTAACATCCCAAATTTTCAATTTGGAATGTTATACATTAGAGCATCATTGCATATCATGTTTTATTGCATTTTGGTTGATCCGAGAAATTTCACGCAACTCAAGGACCTACGGAGAGAGTTGTGGATTTCGTTATTTTCATATTTGAGTTTTTCTCGAATTATGAAAAGAGGATCATTTGATTTTAATTATATTTTTTCTCTGAAATATTTCTTTTATTAAAAATAAAAGAGAGAGGATAAAATGACTTCTTCAAAATAAAGAAATATTAGAGATTTAATATTAAAATCAAACAAGATTTTTTATTCGGAGTTTTGTTGCTATTTTATTTGAATTAGGAAAAATATGCGTTTTTCAAAATTGCATTTTAGGCCCAAATAAATGTTCACCTTGTCCGACATATTTTTAGAGGACCGGGAAAATTTATTTCGGGATTTTTGGAGTTCGTTTAGTATTTCTTTTCTTTCTTTTTCTGTACGTCGAATTTTTTTGAAAAAAGTCAACCGACTTAGGGCCGTACTCGGCCAGGACTTCTCGGGCCGGCCTTTAAAGCCTGATGCCCTGATCTACCCCAGCTGCCCGAAACCCTAGCC
>NC_041386.1:219838244-219885476 GCF_002162155.2 Triticum dicoccoides | reverse complement strand
GCCCCGCCACCCGCGCCGCCTCTCGCCGGAGCCCGCCGCCGCCCCGCCAGAGCCCCACGCCACCGCCGACCCGCAGGACCCCGCCGGAGTTCGAGGTAGCCGCCGCCGGTTTTTTAAAACCGATCGGTTTTATTTCGTAAACCCTAGATCTGTTTTTTTAATCGGTTCGGTTTTTTCGCTTTAGCTATTTAGCGAGCGCCCGTTTTTACGTTCGGTTTTACGAACAGTTTTCATCGTTTAGCCGCAGATAATGAACATTCGTTCGTTAGCCTGTTCGTTAGTTTTTCTTTTTCTCAGATTTTCCGCGATTATTTTCGATCGTGATTCCTGATCCGATTTTCGTTCTAGTATAACTTTTCGCTCGTTTATCGGAATCACGCGATTCAAGCGCCTAGAGTTTCGTATCGAAACCCTCTTTCTGTTTAACCAACTTAAACAAGTTTTTTCTACTGTAAAATTTGACTTAGGTCCAGATTTGTTAACGAAGCTTGTTTCTCTCGCCGTTTGAGTTTTGTTGCTTCGTTTGATTTGATTCTTTTTGCCAACCAGAGTTCTTAAGTTGGACTTTCTGGTTAGATCTCTTATTTGAGTTTTACCCATGCTTTTGCTTGATTGCTTATTGTGTGCTTGTTTGATTGCGATAGAGTACCCTGAGTGCGAAGCATGCTACATTGAGTCTCTAGGTTTCACGGATCATCAAGAAGGCAAGTAACACTTTGATCATACCTCTTACTACCCAGTTTTCATTGCATTAGATCAACCCTCAAACATTGCATGGTTAGGATCTGAATTAAATTGTGGGGTTTGGGAAGTAGATGAGGTAGTACCTATTCATCTGTTTATTATTCAAACCCTAGGAGTTACTTCTACGTTGCTTATATTACAATGCTATGCTAGTAGACATGGATTGGGTTTGAGTGTTCCATGACAGATGTGAGATTGTTAATTTAATGGTTCAACTAAGGTGGCAACTTTAATACACATCTGGGTGGATTGAGGCACCTGGGGAACCCAGTGATTGCCTGTATTTTCGGAAATCCCGGGGTACCTTGTGATTCTCCTATGGACCGCCACCCAGGCTCAAAGGGATCATGAGATTATTCATACTGGAAACTTCTATGTGCATCCACATGCCATTATGGGCTCTGGCATAGTTGATTAAGTCGTGTGTACTCTTACAGTGGTAGACTAGCAGATGTAGGGGATGTAGGTGTACCGGTCTACCCATCGTAAGGTGCTAACGCTTCTGAAAGACTGTGTCTCGGTCATCAATTTCTCAAACATTATGTAGTGCGAGAAACCCAATGGAGGAGATTGAGTCTTGTGGGGAAAATGCACAAACCTCTATAGAGTGTATAAACTAATCATGGTTAGTCGTGTCCCCGGTTATGGACATCTTGAGTATCTAGTTCTTGGATTATCATGTGGATCTCATCACTCTTAATATAATTTGATTGGGTTTAATGATGATTACTTTTTAATTGGGATTGAGTTGGGTGAACCTTCTCAATGTTTAACAACCACCATGATAGTTAAATAAAATTTATTCCATTGCAGTAGGGAAAAATTGGTTTTACGCAAAAACATATCAACCATACAGCCTCCACCAGCCATATATGCATATAGTGATAGCTTTATTCTATTCATTACTCTCTTGTGTTACCTTGCCAGCATATTCTATGTGCTGACCCGTTTTCGGGCTGCAACGTATCATGTTGCAGACTTTTCAGACGACGAGTAAGGAGCCTTAGGTCATGGTCTTTCACTCAGTGATGACGTTGGAGTTGATGGACTCACTTTATCTTCCAAGCCTTCCGCTGTTATCATATTAGATGGCCTTAAGCCATATTTATTGTAATAAGTTCTCTTTTGAGACATTTGATGTAATAAGTGTGCGATTACCACTCTGTTATAAATCCTTCTAGTACTTTGTGTGTCAGCATTACCGATCCAGGGATGACACTTATACACAGAGATCAGACTGTTTGAGGTTTGGTCGCTACAAGGATGGTATCAGAGCACACGCTGACTGTAGGACACGACCACTAAGCTAAAGACCTAGATCACTATTCTCTTATCATTTCTAACTCCTCTCCTTTTCCTACTCTTTAGGATGGCGGGCGCAAGGAACAAGTTTGCGCAACCGGATAAAGACGCCCCTTTTGGAAGACACTTGAAGGAAGGACATTCAAGTTCAAGTTCCAGGAAGGACATTCAAACCAGTCACTTAGCCCATAGAGTTTTCTTTCGATGCACCAACCTGGAGTCTAGGAAAGAGTATGGCAGCTCACATCACCATGGGATGCATTGGAGAAGTTTACCACAAGGATCTCAAGGATACTATCTACCAGATTTGTGGGCGCCGAGATGAGGAATGGGAGATGATCAGCACCAGGAAGGATAGATCCATTGGAGCTTTCATCCAGGAGTTAAACCAGCATATTCGCCGCGAGGAGAACCAGATGTGCGCAGGCATGATAGATCTGAAGAAGGCAATGATCAGGATCACGGAGCTTGAAGAAGAACTCAAGGCTATTTGTGAAGATGATGAGGAGGAAATCATGATACTAGTGGAGAGGAATGATGATCTGGAAAGGAAGCTAGGAGTATTCATGGGAGACCCCGCACTAGGAGGAGAAGACGAAGAACCAAGGAGATTCGTCCGGAGGACTACATCATCATCAACGACACCGACTCGGACCCCGACGATAGCGGTGATGACTATGTTGATGAAGCTGGAGCAGATGTGATGGAGTCTTCGACCGATCAATATTTCTAGTTGACCATGAAAACAGTAATAGTAGTCTACCATGTAAATAGTATAGTCTAATCACTTTGTAATGATAGATCTAGACCGATTGTATGCCTTGCTTGATTGATTGAGTGATATGATTGTGTTTGTCTCATGTGCATATGGGTAGTGTTTTCTCACTTGACCTCATTCTATTCTATTCTCTTCTCTCTAAACCCTCAGATGCCTCTGAGACGTGACCCCGGATTTACCTTTCCACCGGAGCTCACTCAGTTGATCCAGCAGCAGAATACCCTGATGTAGTTGTTAGTTCAGAACCAAGGCAACAACAACCCACCACCACCACCACCACCAGTTGACAACTTAGCCCGTTTTTTGAGGTTGCAGCCGCTGGTGTTTTCTAGTAGCACTGAGAAGATAGTTGCAGATGATTGGCTCCACAGGATTGGAAGGGAGTTAACCACTGTAGGATGCACAAATGCTGAGAAGGTGCATTTTGCCACACACCAATTGGATGGAGCAGCAGCCTCATGGTGGGAGAATTACACTATCACTTATCCTTTAGCCACTGTCACATGGGACCAGTTCCAGCAGGCTTTCTGTACTGCCCATGTATCAGCAGGAGCTATGTCCATGAAGAAGCGTGAGTTTCGCAACTTACACCAAGGAGGACGCACTGTTGGCCAGTATGTGGATGAGTTTAGTAAGTTAGCACGTTATGCTCCAGATGACGTTGCTACAGATGCAGCTAAGAAGGAGAAGTTTCTGGAGGGACTGAATGATGAGCTAGGCATGCAGTTGATGGTAGCAAATTTCAATAACTACCAGGAGTTGGTGGATGGAGCTCCCATGCTTGAAGGGAAGAAGCATCAGATTGACAGCCGCAAGAGGAAGTATGCACAAGGGAAGTATAATTCTGGAGCCTAGCAGAGACTCCGTTTCACCCCGAACTCGGGATGACTTGTTCATAACCATGGAGGCCACACTCATAATGGAGGAAGTTCGCATAATCATAGTGGCCCCAAGAACGACAATGGTAATGGAGGAAGTAGCGGACAGAACCGTTCCAACCCGGCAACACCTGCCAAGAAGGACCTAAGCCACGTTACTTGCTACAAGTGTCCGAAGAGTGGACATTACACCAATGAATGTCCTAAAACTAAGAATGGAAATGGCAATGGAAGCTCTGGAAAGAAGCCCAACCCTTTCAACATGGGACAAGTGAACCACGTTAACGTGGAGGAGATTGAAGCCCAACCAGATGCAGTAATTGGTAAATTTTTGGTTAAGTCATTTACTACAGTCGTTCTTTTTGATACTGGTACATCTCATTCATACATATCGAGGGGATTTGTGGATAATTATAAGTTGCCCACTAGAGTTCTTAAGACACCCATGTTAGTAACCTCACCCGGAGCAGAGTATATGGCAAGCCATGGATGTTTTCAGATGCCATTGGCCATAGGCAGGAATGTTTTCCCCTCTGATCTCATAATTTTGGAATCGCAAGGTTTGGATGTGATTCTTGGTATGGGTTGGCTATCGATGTATGGAGGAAACATTGATTGCGCAAGTAAGACGATTTTACTCACCACCCCAGAAGGAAGAAGGATCAAGTATGTATCCCGGCATGTGCCAAATAGGACTCAAGTAAATTGCTTATCAGGAGTAGTATAGGAGGAAGTACCAGTGGTGAAGGAATTTCCGAATGTATTTCCAGAAGAGTTGCCAGGCATGCCACCGGATAGAGACATAGAGTTTTTAATACAGCTTTTGCCAGGCACTGGGCCAATATCTAAGAGACCGTACAGGATGCCCGCACAGGATTTAGAGGAAATTAAGAAGCAGATTAAGGAGTTACTAGATAAGGGATATATTCGCCCAAGCTCGTCACCTTGGGGATCACTAGTATTTCTAGTGGAGAAGAAGGATGGATCGTTAAGGATGGTTGTTGATTATCGTGGATTAAATGAAGTAACGATCAAGAACAAGTACCCACTGCCGATGATCAATGATTTGTTTGATCAGTTGCAAGGAGCTAAGGTGTTTTCCAAGATCGATCTGCGATCAGGCTATCACCATTTGAAGATTCGAGAGCAGGACATACCTAAGACAACTTTTACCACAAGGTATGGGCTATATGATTATACCGTTATGTCATTTGGCCTGACTAACGCACCTGCCTACTTTATGAACATGATGAACAAGGTGTTTATGGAGTTTTTGGATAAGTTCATCATAGTGTTCATTGATGATATTCTGGTCTACTCGAAGAATGAAGAGGAACATAAGGAACATTTGCGTTTGGTACTTGGGAAGCTCAGGGAATATCAGTTATACACCAAGTTCAGCAAGTGTGAATTTTGGCTGAAGGAAGTTGGATTTCGTGGACATGTTATATCCGGAGAAGGAATAGTAGTAGACCCCAACTAAGTTGTCACCGTGACAAATTGGGAAGCACCCACGACAGTTGGAAAGATCCGGAGTTTTCTTGGACTCGCAGGATACTACCGGAGGTTCATTGAGAATTTCTCAAAGATTGCAAAACCAATGATAGAGTTCTTAGAAAAGGACACCAAGTTCAATTGGACTGAGGAATGTGAGGCCAGTTTTCAGGAGTTGAGGAGACGCTTGGTTACATCGCCAGTGTTGATCCTGCCAGATCAATGCAAGGATTATGAAGTGTATTGCGATGCTTCTCGTTGAGGACTTGGAGCCATACTTATGCAGGAGGGAAGAGTTGTTTCATATGCCTCACGACAGCTTAAACCCCATGAGTTAAATTATGCTACGCATGATTTGGAGTTAGCAGCCGTAGTACATGCGTTGAAGACATGGCGACATTTTCTTATCGGAAACCATTATGAGGTATACACGGATCACAAGATTTTGAAGTATATCTTTACACAGAAGGAGTTGAATCTCATGCAGAGGAGTTGGTTAGAACTCATTAAGGATTATGATATGAATTTGCACTATCATTCCGGAAAGGCTAACATAGTAGCCGATGCGTTGAGCCGCAAGAGTCTTGTCAATACCCTCATGACCGGAGGATTACCCAGGGAGTTAGTAGAAGACCTTTGTGAGCTATGTTTGGAGATAGTTCTGAGAGGTTATGTAGCAGCTTTGGAGATTCAGTCTACTTTGATGGATAAGATCAGAGAAGCGCAAAAGATAGACAAGGAGATTGCCGAGATAAAGGAAAGGATGAGCAAAGGAAAAGCCAAAGGATTTCGTGAGGATGAGCACGATACTTTATGGTTTGAGGACCGCGTATATGTGCCCAAGGATCAGGAGATCGGGAAGTTGATTCTGCAAGAGGCCCATGATTCGCCATATTCGATTCACCCAGGAAATACCAAAATATATTTGGATTTGAAGGACAATTTCTGGTGGACCGGTATGAAGAAGGATATTGCGGAGTATGTAGCAGTTTGTGATGTATGTCAGAGAGTGAAGGCAGAACATCAGAAGCCAGCTTTTCACCCGCAAACAGAGGGACAGACTAAAAGAGTAAATCAGATTCTGGAGGACATGTTGAGAGCTTGTGCACTAGACTATGGATCTAGTTGGGACGATAATTTGCCTTATGCAGAGTTCTCTTATAACAACAGTTATCAAGCTAGTTTGAAGATGGCCCCTTTCGAAGCACTGTACGGAAGGAGGTGTAGAACATCGTTGTTATGGGACGAAGTTGGGGACCGACAGTTGTTTGGACCAGATTCGATTAAAGAGTCTAAAGAGAAGGTTAAGCTGATTCGCGATAGACTCAAGGTAGCCCAATCTAGGCAGAAGAGTTATGCGGATTTGAAATGCAAGGAGACAATCTACGAAGTCGAAGACAGAGCGTATCTTCGAGTATCACCACTCCGAGGAGTGAAGCGTTTTGGAGTTAAGGGGAAGTTAGCACCACATTTTGTGGGACCATACAGAGTTTTGGAATGTATGGGAGAAGTTGCTTACAAGTTGGAATTACCCGAAGGATTGTCCAGACTTCACGATGTGTTTCACGTTTCTCGGTTGAAGAAGTGCCACGCAGAGATGGCTGAAATTCCTCTGAGAGATACAGTCCTCCTAGAAGCGATACAGTTGGATAGTGATTTGACCTATGAGGAGAAACCACTCAAGATACTCGAGTTTGCCAGCCGTGTTACGCGCAACAAGGCTATCAAGTTTTGCAAGGTTTAGTGGAGCCACCATACCGAGGATGAAGCCACTTAGGAAAGAGAGGAAGACTTACGAAAGGATCACCCTCACCTATTTTCTAGCGAACCCGAATCTCGAGGGCGAGATTCATCTTAAGGGGGTTAGGTTTGTAACATCCCAAATTTTCAATTTGAAATGTTATACATTAGAGCATCATTGCATGTCATGTTTTATTGCATTTTGTTTGATCCGAGAAATTTCACGCTACTCAAGGACCTACGGAGAGAGTTGGGGATTTCGTTATTTTTCATATTTGAGTTTTTCTCGAATTATGAAAAGAGGATTGTTTGATTTTAATTATTATTTTTCTATGAAATATTTATTTTATTAAAAATAAAAGAGAGAGAGGATAAAATGACTTCCTCAAAATAAATAAATATCAGATATTTAATATTAAAATCAAACAAGATTTTTTATTCGGAGTTTTGTCGCTATTTTATTTGAATTAGGAAAAATATGCGTTTTACGAAATTGCATTTTAGGCCCAAATAAATGTTCACCTTGTCCGGCTTATTTTTAGAGGACGGGGAAAATTTATTTCGGGATTTTTGGAGTCCGTTTAGTATTACTTTTCTTTCTTTTTCTGCATGTTGAAATTATTAAAAAAAAGTCAACCGACTTAGGGCCGTACTCGGCCAGGACTTCTTGGGCCGGCCTTTAAAGCCCGATGCCCTGATCCGCCCTAGCCGCACGAAACCCTAGCCCGCCCCGCCGCCCGATCCACCGCCCCGCTGCCCGATCCGCCGCCGCCGCCCCGTCGTCGCGAGCCGCCGCCACCGCCTCGCCTCGCGCGCCGACCTGCCGGACCCCGCCGGAGTTCGAGGTAGCCGCCGCCGGTTTTTTAAAACCGATCGATTTTATTTTATAAACCGTAGATCCGTTTTTTAGCCGGTTCAGTTTATTTTTTCGGCTTAGCTATTTAGCGAACGCCCGTTTTTACGTTCGGTTTTACGAACAGTTTTCACCTTTTAGCCGCAGATAATGAACGTTCGTTTGTTAGCCTGTTCGTCAGTTTTTCTTTTTCTCGGATTTTCCGCGATTATTTTTGATCGCGATTCCTGATCCAATATTCGTTCTAGTATAACTTTTCGCTCGTTTATCGGAATCGAGCGATTCAAGCGCCTAGAGTTTCGTCTCGGAACCCTCTTTCCATTTAACCAACGTAAACAAGTTTTTGCTACTGTAAAATTCGAACTAGGTCCAGATTAGTAAACGAAGCTTCTTTCTCTCACTGTTTGAGTTTTGTTGCTTCGTTTGATTTGATTCTTTTTGCCAACCGGAATTATTAAGTTGGACTTTCTGGTTAGATCTCTTATTTGAGTTTTACCCGTGCTTTTGCTTGATTGCTTATTGTATGCTTGTTTGATTGCGATAGAGAACCCAGAGTGTGAAGCGTGCTACATCGAATCTCTAGGTTTCACGGATCATCAGCAGGGCAAGTAACACTTTGATCATACCTCTTACTACCCAGTTTTCATTGCATTAGATCAACCCTCAAACATTGCATGGTTAGGATCTGAATTAAATTGTGGGGTTTGGGAATTAGATGAGGTAGTACCTATTCAGCTGTTTATTATTCAAACCCTGGGAGTTACTTCTACGTTGCTTATATTACAATGCTATGCTAGTAGACGTGGATTGGGTTTGAGTGTTCCATGACAGATGTGAGATTGTTAATTAATGGTTCAACCAAGGTGGCAACTTTAATACACATCTGTGTGGATTGAGGCACCTGGGGAACCCAGTGATTGCCTGTATTTTTTGGAAATCCCGGGGTACCATGTGATTCTCCTATGGACCGCCACCCAGGCTCAAAGGGATCATGAGATTATTCATACTGGAAAATTCCGTGTGCAGCCACATGCCATTATGGGCTCTGGCATAGTTGATTAAGTTGTGTGAACTCTTACAGTGGTAGACTAGCAGATGTAGGGGATGTAGGTGTACCGGTCTACCCATCGTAAGGTGCTAAAGCTTCTGAAAGACTGTGTCTCGGTCATCCGTTTCTAAAACATTATGTAGTGCGAGAAACCCAACGGAGAAGATCGAGTCTTGTGGGGAAAAGTGCACAAACTTCTGAAGAGTGTATAAACTAATCATGGTTAGCCGTGTCCCCGCTTATGGACATCTTGAGTATCTAGTTCTTGGATTATCATGTGGATCTCATCACTCTTAATATAATTTGATTGGGTTTAATGATGATTAATTTTTAATTGGGATTGAGTTGGGTGAACCTTCTCAATGTTTAGCAACCACCATGATAGTTAAATAAAATGTATTCCTTTGCAGTAGGGGAAAATTGGCTTTACGCAAAAACGTATCTACCATACAGCCTCCACCAGCCATATATGCATATAGTGATAGCTTTATTCTATTCATTACTCTCTTGTGTTACCTTGCCAGCATATTCTATGTGCTGACCCATTTTCGAGCTGCAACGTATCATGTTGCAGACTTTTCAGACGACGAGTAAGGAGCCTTAGGTCGTGGTCTTTCACTCAGTGATGCCGTTGGAGTTGATGGACTCACTTTATCTTCCAAGCCTTCCGCTGTTATCATATTAGATGCCTTAAGCCATATTTATTGTAATAAGTTCTCTTTTGAGACATTTGATGTAATAAGTGTGTGTTTGACAATCTTTTATAAATCCTTCGAGTACTGTGTGTGTCAGCATTACAGATCCAGGGATGACACTTATACACCGAGATCAGACTGTTTGAGGTTTGGTTGCTACATTTTGTCGAGATCTGATTAACTATGAGTTTATGATCAAATTATCGATGAATATTATTTTAGTTTTCTCCGAGCTCTTTTATGCATGATTTATAGCTTTGTATTTCTCCCTGATCTATTAATTTGGTTTGGCTTTGTATTTTTCTCTCTTATCTAATGATTTATAGCTTTGTATTATTCTTGCAATGGGAGAGGTGCTTTGTGATGGGTTCGATCTTGCGGTGCTAAATCCCACTGACAGAAAGGGACATGACACATATTTGTACCATTGCCATTAAGCATAAAAAGATGGGGTTTATTTATGCATGAGTTTACTTTGTCTACATCATGTCCTCTTGCTTAAGGCGTTGCTCCGTTCTTTCTGAATTTAATACTCCATATGCATGTTGGATAGAGGTCCATGTGTGGAGTAATAGTAGTAGATGCTGGAAGGAATCGGTCTACTTGTCTCGGACATGATACCTATATACATGATCATTGCCTTGGATATTGTCATGATTATTTGCTTCTCTATCAATTGCCCAACAGTGTTTACCCACCGTATGCTATTTTCAAGACAGAAGCCTCTAGTGAAAACTATGGACCCCGGGTCTACTTTTATCATATGTCAAAATACTAAAAATACTTTGCTGCAATTTTTTCTTTACCTTATTTTATTTTGTGTTTTATCTATCTATCTATCAATACAAAAATTAATCTTGCAAGTAATTGTCAAGGGATTGACAACCCCTTTTTCGCGTTGGGTGCAAGTATTTGTTATTTTGTGTGCAGGTACTGCTAACGAGGTATTGCGTGGTTCTCCTACTGGATTGATAACCTTGGTTCTTAACTTAGGGAAATACTTATCTCTATTGTACTGCATCATACCCTCTTGTTCGAGGAAATCCCAACACAACTCACAAGTAGCAGTGACGGTTGAGCAACCCTAAAGTCCAGCGAATGGTAAGAAGTGATCGTGATACTCTCATGGTATAAGGAGCAATATCACACGTTAACACTCCACGTTATTATAATTGAATAAAGGTGATATTAAAACAATTCACAACAAACAAGTTTGGGTTAGTTCAATATGATCATTCTTCCACGTCATAATCTCAGTGTTGTTTTAGGACTATAGTTACACTTAACGATATACTAAGATTCGTAAAACATGACCACTAAGAACACTTGAGCTAGTACTAGAGGCAAGACTAGGAATCTTTTATTTAACCGTTTATCATTCCACACGTGCATATGAGTTTTCCACTAAATCACATATTCCAGGATCATAGCAGGTATAGCATAGAATATAAACTCTATAATTATGAATATGGAAATGTAATAATACAAATATTATTGCCTCTATGACATATTTCCAACAGTCTCACACTTGCACTAGAGTCAATAATTTGGTTAGCACTCTTAACCTTTACACCGATAGCAAACTGATGCTAGTCCATGCTTTGTTTCTGGTATAGACTTTGTCTTATCGAAACTGACAATCTTCATACTCATGTGTATCTTTTGCATTTCAATGCATCTGTCATGCATTCACATGAAGTCATAATTTATGTGAAAAAAGGCTAGTATATATTGAATCACTGGCAGGACCTTTGATTCCTTAGATTGAGCCATAGAACCACTATTAAGAACAATGTTATATGCGCAATCATCTAGAAACCATACAAAGTTCAGAACTGAACCTTTGATTCATAACCCTCTATTGTTGCTTCTAAAGCGATAATATACTTAGCCTTCTATTATAGAATTCACCACAATAACTTTCTTAGACCAATTCCAACTTACTGTGCCACTATTAGTCATTTAATTGAAATCGAGAATCGCTTGGATCACTAATGAAGATTTTATCAATGTACTACTTACAACGAGCATGTATTGATGTAACTCCATACAAAAATTACTTCACCTTTTCCATATGCGAGAAACATGTCGTCAGTACTCAACGACATTTTCACCGTTGTCCTATGATCCACAATTTGACCATTCTCATAACTTTACTCACAACTTACTTGGAGTATTGAACATATCTGGTTATTTATATACCATGGAATTAACACAAGTGTGATTGGAATCACTTTTTCACTCATCAGTATTTCGAGATACCGATTCTTGCTAAGAACCCCTTCCATGTGACTTTGACAAGAAACTCCTCTTGGCATTTTTCATACTAAACTTCTTTAGTAATTTGTACATATATATTTTGGCTAAGCCCTGATTAGACACTACCATCTCCATAGATTACAATGCCTAATACAAGGACTATATTGCCTAAGTTCTTTACTAAAAAACTAGTTTCAATAAAGTCTTGATCTGTGTCAAGAAATTTATATAATTTCCAATCAACAATGCGTCATGCACACATAATGTTTAGAAATATTATCATGCTCCCACTTACTTTCTTGTAAATACAAGCATCTTTGTTTCTACCGATGAAATCACATTATTTGATAAATTCATCAAAACAAAGATTCCAACTGCACTATGCTTGCCTTAGATCATTATGTGATCTCTTGAAGTTTGCACACTTACTAGTATCCTCTGGATCGAGAAAATTACCTGGAGTGTATCAAATATACAACCTTGGTTCTATTTCCATCTCATGGAAATCATTTTGACGTCCATCTGTTATATCTCATAACTGAAATATTTAGTAATTGCTAGTTTAATTCGAAATGACTTTAAGTATTATTATGATGAGACAATCTCGGCAAAATAAACTCCTTGATCTTGTCATAAAATATTTGCAACAAGTCAAGCATTATAAATTCTTTTATCTTTGTCAATGTATAGATCCATCACTACACTTTAGTCTTTAAGTCTTCCAGAGGGTCTATCAAGTTCTAAACTTGAACTATGTGTATGGATACTATCTCGAACTATTTTGGCGTATGGCCAATTTTGAAGTCAGGCCCATCAATGCTTTTCTGTATTATAGCTTCATTGTTTGTTTTAACAATATTTCGTCTGCACACCCTGAAGGTTTGTACGAATTTTCCAACCTATATAGTTTAGTTGCACGTACGACCGAAGCCTCTATATCCTATGCAGAGGCTTTTGTGTCAATCGTGGTAAGAAATTTGAGAACCACTTCTACCATTTATTTTCTTTGACCTGGTCATGAAGGTTTGTAATCTCATTGAATTACACTGTCTTCACACTCACTCTTTCGCAGAAAACAATTTCTTCAAAAATTTCGCACTTTGTGTCGGCGTTCTGGGAACGGGGGTACCCAGACTTGCCTGCCAGTGACCCACAGCATGGCTCTACCGACAGCCTGGTATGGCCCACCTTCAGCATCAACAACTCAAGACCCTCGCAAGGGGCCATGCCTCGTGAGGCGGACGACACCAAGACCTCTAGAAGGAGCAGCCTCCTCAGGTTGGCTCCTGAGGAGCGGAGATATCTATACAAGCCTCACCTCGTGAGGTTCAGATGACTTGATCCATGACGACCAAGGCCAGGCGGGCTCCAGCGGGAATAGGACAATAGTTTCCTCCTCGGTGCTAAGAAGGCAAGCGCAGGCGCGGAGTCCCGAGGCATCAGCCAAAGGTTTCCATTCTCGTACAACAAGGCCAAGACCGCCAGGACGGCAGGACGGAGGTCACCGCCGAGCCCACCGCGGCGTCACGACCAGAGGATTTTTGTAGGTGAAGACTACTTTTGTCAGGATAACATGTACTAGTTGTCCCCCTTCTAATTTGACTGTGGGATCCCTTCCCGCCTTCCTTTGCGAAGAGGACCAAGGCCACTATAAATAGGACCTAGCCACCACCATTGAGGGGGAGACTGGATCGGATCCATTCCATCCTCACCAGCTCACCAGCTCACTCGAGCACAAGGACACGCCTCCTCCTGAGGTTGTTCTCCCACTGTACTAGTTCACCATCAGCCCCTCGAGGCCAATCCACCACAAAGCAGGAGTAGGGTTTTACACCGCAAGGTAGCCTGAACCTGGGTAAATTGCCGAGTCCCATTTCCTTCCAGTTTGTCGAGCTAGGCCATGATATTAGCGAGTAGGCAGACTGGGGAGGTTGAGTTCTTCGCACGCACCCGAGAGTTCGAACCTCTCAAGGGTCTGCGGAACCCGAAATCCGACACTTTGTGAGAAAACACTTTGCCTCGGCATAGTGATAGAGGAATACCTAACCATTTGGGATAACCTACAAAGTAGCACTTATTTCAATAAATTTGATGGTGCTCTTTTCAGTGTAAAATTCATAGTCTCTAAAGCGTCAAATTCAAAAGTATATTGGTGAAACAATCAACGTCATCTCTGATCTCGCCATGTCATACATAGCTTGATTACATCTAATCCAGACATTCTACTCTTAGTAATGTTCTGGGAAGTGCAAGCTAAAAAATTCTTTTACAGCTCATCAAACATTCACTAATTTTGTAACTCGAATATTCTTTTCTGCAATCCAATTGTAGAAACATAATTTTCTTGTTACAATACTTTCTACTTCATTCTGAAAATCTTCCAAAATATTTCAAAAGATCTAGATTTATGTCTCAATTCGTAAATATAAATATTTATTTGAGTCATCCATAAAGATAGATAAATCCACTGCTTGCAACAACACTTACTAGACTACATACATCAATATGCATATTTCCAATTATTTTGTTGCTCGTTCTTTTATGGCATGTGAACGGTCTTTTAGTTTACTTCACTATTTGGAAGAAATATGCAAGTGTCATATGATTTGTAATCATACACTCTAAAATTCATCACTATGGAATTTCTCCATGTGGGTCTCCACAATGTGATTAAATGCAGTGCCACACATATGTGGTATTCTTTTAGTCTTGTGACATTTAGAGTCAATGTTATGGATGTTCAATTCTATCATCAATATTGTTAACTTACATCCTATTCACAATAGGAGTATGGCCCTTTTGTTCATTACATCGAACAACTATTGTTCTCTTATGAACAACCTCCTTGCATCTTTTATGCAATAGGCTAGAGTGTACAAAACTCTAAAATGAATTATGACAATAAATTCAAAGGTAATATGTTGATGAAAAAGTAACTTTTACAAAAAATTCCACACATATTTTAACCTCATTAATTTGTTGGTCATTAGGCCATAGTAATTCTTGCATCGATTCACAACAACAAGCAATCGAGTCGGCATCCTTGTGATCAAATTTTAATTGCAATTCCCGAAGAATAGTGTTTAACAATTTCATCACAATTCTCAAGAATTACAGTTTACTTGACCGATTTTCTCTACATCTTATAACTTGTATGACATTCATACCTGAGCTAGACATTCTAGTCTTCCTTTCTTTATGCCTTAAACTTATTATAGTTTTACTTTTAACATTTCTCCAACTCAATAGAAGAATTATCTAACCTTTTAAGAGTGGTGTGAGCCCTAAACTTCCCTAGGCATGTAAGTCTCATTACATCCTTTGGTTTTGTTCTTTCTCTTTAAGTTCTCACCATCAACTCATGGCTGGTGTTCTTCTGGATCTTATATATTTTAGTCTCAAACATATTTGAACACTTCACTAGAACTTGCAAACAAAACACTTCTTTAGATATCATATATCCTTTTGCCTTTGTTTGTTTTTGAAAACAATTTTCAATTCCAAGAATATCACATAACTATCCCAAACATTTGAAGTTCAGGTTTCTTGGAAGCAAGCAGACCGTAATGTAATTCTTAGCCTTTTGAATCGAAAGATGCAAGTCTCGTGAGCCATAGCATTAGAACGAGAGCATTCCAAGCATGCAGTAGGACAAAATCCCTCTTGGCACTCTTAGAGGACAATCCTCTCAATCATAAAGGATTGAACTAGGTAAATAACAGTTAATAAATTTCAACAGAAAATGTGGAACTATTGGGGATATAACTATTAGGTATGACCCGCCCAGGAGGGGCTGGGTTATCCCTATGACGATTCATCACAATGAAGCCCAAGATCATATGGTTGTTCATTGGTAGGCTTAGTAGAGGGCCCAGACCCGAAGGCGGCTTAAGGCCCATAGATATAAACCGCCATGTATGTAAAGCTTGTATTGTAAGGTATGTAAGAAAGGTCACCGAGCCGGATACGTTGTATAAGTCGGTCGGGACTCTAAGGGCCGCAGGGCATCAACCCGTGTATATAAGGGGATGACCTAGCAGCGGCTTAGCACAAGAAACAATAGATTGAGAGCCAGGTCAAGCATATTCGCTCCCTACTCATCGAAACCCTAGCAATACCAACTACAAACTGGACTAGGCTTTTACCTTCATCGTAAGGGGCCGAACTAGTATAAACTCCTCGTGTCCTTTGTCCTGATTAACCCCTTTAAGCTAACCTCAACGCGGTGGCTCCACGACTAAGTCCTCACATTAGGACATCTTCCGTGACAACGCCAAGATAGTTGGCGCCCACCGTGGGGCTATCGCATGATAGTTTCGAGTTCGAAGGGATCAAGGGATACACTGTGGGCCGGATGACCAAGAGTCGCCGTGGCAAGCTCTACATCGACGATGCAGGCTGGGGCCCCAAGGCCGGCTCAATTGAGTATGGGTACCGGGTCCCCTTCGGTTGAATCCATGTATTCATCGGCAAGATCGGTGAACCGGGCCCTGAGCCGGACATCTGCACCGACATCGTTGAGACGGCTCAGCGTGCGAGACCCGCCCGGGTTCGGCCTGCCATGAAAATCGTGCCTTCTTGGGATTAATCCATGGAGTGAAATGTGAGGATAGGCCAGCATCTGGTGATGAGACCATCGTTTATTATGATGGAGAGTCATCCACCGGGAGACAGAGTCATTGTATCAACTGCCGGACGGCCGGCTTGGGGGCTGTTCCGATGGCGACAGTATTTCGGACCCCTCTAAGCTGCTGAATCGGGTTGCAATATTGATGGCCGGTACACAGCCCGTACATTATTCATCTACGGCAGCGGAGTTGGTTTCTGGGTCAGCAGCGGCAGCGGCTGCCGGGGCAGGAGGCCCTGAGCGCTCGCCGGCTCAAGCTTTAACTGACTTGCTGGATAAGCTGACAACACTGTTAACAACGATGGTTAACCCGGCAGATCAAGATCAGCAGAATGCGGCAATCACAAAGCTGCGTGATGAGATAGCGTAGGCCAAGGAGGAGCTAAACACAGAAAATGCCAGGATGGTCGAGGAGCGGACCGCTTTGGATGCTCAGGCTCAACAGATTCAGTCACAATCTTACCGGCTCATGCTAGATCAGAATGCTTCCAATGAAGTCATGAGGAGGAGGCATCAAACTCGTCTACGTTCAGTTTAAGAGTCAAGGAATCTCTTTAACACGCCCGGAGCAGGAACTAGTAACCCGGCAGTAGCAAACCGGGTCGAAGCGCCAGGGACGGGAACGCTGGTTCAGCCGCGCATGATGGACCCGCCTCGTCAAAACAATAACCCACCATAGCACATGCCAACGCCATCGGGTCATTACTCTAACTCTTTGGATAACATGATTGCTGCGGCGTCACGATTGGCGGCCATCCCAGTTGAAGGTGAGTCACCAGCGGTGGTTGAGACACATAGGGCTAGAGATCTCCTTCAGACAGCGCTGGTTCAGCAGCAGGCTTATTCTTACAGCCGTGATAGGATTCATTCCACCCCTCGCCCAAGCCGGAGTTACAGCAGACATCTTGATGATACGGCGGTGTCAAGCAGTGGATGTAACCATAACCCGTCGTGCGGGCATAACCCTGCGGGCGGTGGTGCTGATGCTTAGAATGTGGTGGATCAAGGAAGAGATCGTCGAGAGGCCGAGTTACCGGCATAGTATGCGGCTCGTCAACCAACTCCGGTTCGTCCAACCACCTATGTGGATCCATCTATGACCTTTAGAAACCTGGGCATACCATGATTGGTGCCGGATCTACGTAATGAGCACCTGCCCAAGGATTTCAAAGGTCCTCGCAAGGTGCCTAACAATATAGCCGATTTAAGTCCGGAGGCATGGATTGGGAGTTATGAGATGGCCATGGAGTTACTGGATGTCAGCGAGGCCGCATGTGCTAAATATTCCCCTGATTTTAGAAGGGATGACCGGCACTTGGTTGAAGGGGCTCCCTGCCAACTCCATCGGGTCATGGGCCGAGTTAAAGGCCCGGTTCATCCAGAACTTCAAAGACACATGCAAACATCCCATGTCGATTGTGGATCTGGCCTCCTGTGTTCAAGAAGAAGGTGAGTCCATGACCCATTGGGTGCGTCGGGTCTCAACAATCTTGCACTCGTCGGATCGCATCAATGCCGACTCAGCAGTGTTGACGGTAGAGAACAATTGTCATTTCATGCCCCTAAAGCAGAAGCTAGCGTGGCTCAAACGTCATTGCAATGACATGGGGACGCTCATGGTGGCTCTTGTTAAGTATGCTGATTCTGATAGTACCAAGGACCCCGAGTCTGATGATGAAAATCTGGGGAAGGGAAGAAAGAACGGCAATGCTAAGGGGCAACAGTATAACCAGGGAGGCAACGGTAAGCACAAGGATGATAATAGTTTTGACTTTGTGGCTAACACCAATGCGCAGAATAATGTTCACTGTCGTAAGGGTTAGCCACCCCCACGGGCCGGAGGATCTGGTATCAATCTTGAACATATGCTGAATCAGCCTTGCCCAAAGCATGGTATGAAAGAAAGACCATCCAGGTAGCCATGGAAGGATTTCCACATTATGAAGGAGTACAAGAATTCAAATCTTTTTCATGACAGCCATGGGCTAGGTGGAGGCTCTGGGCCCGGCTCTCACGGTCCGGGTTATGGTGGTGGCGGCTCTAATTTTGGGTTCCATGGAAATCAAGGTAATCACAACAACCAGGGTGGTTACAACCAGCAGAGTAATCAGGGGGGCCAACAACAACAACAGTATGGTTATCAGAGCAACCCGAAGCAGTTGAACAGTGGAAGTATCATGTTTTTACCACTAGCTTGTGTAAACGAGATCAGAAGCTCCATAGGAGGTCAGTCAATGCTGTTGAGCAGGCGGTCCCTTGTTAACTGCGTTGGTCTGAGCAGCCCATTGTGTGGAGTAGGGAAGATCACCCGCCCCAGATTGATAATCCGAGTCATTTGTCCTTGGTAGTCGCACCTCAGGTCGGAGGGTATAAATTTCCCAAAGTACTCATGGACGGAGGGAGTAGCATCAATATCCTTTATTATGAAACTTTCTGTCGCATGGGGTTGACTGATAGAAATCTTAAGCCATCAAACACTCTTTTCCATGGTGTGGTGCCTGGAAAGTCAGCGTATCCAATTGGTAAGATAGCTCTAGAAGTTGTTTTTGGAGATTATCATGACTCTAGGTCAGAGACGTTGACCTTTCAAGTGGTCAATATCCACAGCCCGTATCACACTCTGTTTGGACGGCCGGCTTATGCCAAGTTCATGGCGCGGCCGTGTTACGTGTATCTGCAACTTAAGATGCCAGGTCACAAAGGAACCATTACAGTGCATGGGAGCCGTAAGATAGCCCTAGAGTGTGAAGAAGGGGATGTGGCTTATGCTGAGTCGGTTTGTGCAATGGAGGAGTTAAACTTTTACAAGGACAATGTTGACCCGACAGATATGACACCTTTGAAAAAGCCAACCATAGAGCATGATCTGGTTTTAATGTTTAAATCGGCAGATGATACCAAGATAGTTGATTTCGTTCCTGGCGACTCATCCAAGCAGTTCAGCATCAGTGCTAATCTGGATCCGAAATAGGAAAGCGCGCTCATCGAGTTCTTTTGTGAGAACCAGGACATCTTTGCATGGAAGCCTTCAGACATGCCAGGTGTACCGAGAGAACTCACTGAGCACACTCTTAATACTGATCCCAAATTTAAGCCGGTTAAATAGTTTCTTCGTTGGTTTAATGAGGAGAGGGGGAAGGCCATTGGAGAGGAAGTAGCTCGGCTCTTGGCAGCTGGGTTTATCATTGAGGTTTTTCATACTGAGTGGTTAGCTAACCCAGTGCTGGTACTTAAGAAGAATGACGCTTGGCGTATGTGTGTGGACTACATGGATTTAAACAAGGCTTGTCCAGCTGATCCTTTTGCTCTCCCTCGTATTGATCAGATCATTGATGCTACGGAGGGTTGTGAGCGTTTGAGTTCTCTGGATGCTTATTCTGGTTATCATCAAATCAAAATGGCAGTTAAGGACCAGGAGAAGACAGCTTTCATAACTCCTTTTGGAGCCTTCTGATATGTATCTATGATTTTTGGGCTCAAGAGTGCCCAGGTGACTTACCAGAGATGTCTGCAAAATTGCCTTCATAACCAAATCAGGAGTAATGTTCATGCTTATGTGGATGATATTGTGGTGAAATCCAGAGAGAAAGAGACATTGATAGATGATTTGAAGGAAACCTTTGATAATCTCCGGGTTTATAATATGATGCTTAACCCGGCCAAATGTGTTTTTGGTGTGCCAACAGGCAAACTCTTGGGTTTTTTGGTGTCTAACATAGGTATTGAAGCTAACCCGGAGAAGATCAAAGCCATCAATTCATTAGCTAAGCCGACGTGTATCAATGATGTGCAATGCCTAGTGGGTAGTATTGCGGTGTTGAGCCGGTTCATAAGCCGGTTGGGAGAAAAGGCTATCCCTTTGTATCAGATGATGAAGAAGACAAATAACTTTGTCTGGAGTGATGCTGCTAATACATCGTTTGAGGATTTGAAGAAGTAGTTGGTTGAGTCGCGCGTGCTTGCCGCCCCTGTTGATAAAGAGCCTTTGTTGTTATATGTGGCTGCTAATAGCCGGGCTGTCAGTGTAGCTATTGTGGTGGAAAGAAAGGAAGCAGGCAAGGACTATCTGGTTCAAAGGCCGGTTTATTATATCAGTGAGGTGCTTATTGAGTCTAAGCAGAGATATCCACACTGACAGAAACTTGTATATGGAGTGTTCTTGGCCAACCGGAAGTTTAAACATTATTTTATGGGTCATCCCATCATTGTGGTCAGCTTTGCTCCTTTGGGAGATATCATCCAAAACAGGGAAGCGACTAGCCGGGTTGCTAAGTGGGCTATTGAACTTGGACCTCACGGGTTAAAGTATGTGCCTCGCACAGCTATTAAGTGTCAGGCGCTGGTGGATTTCTGTAACACCCTCGATGCGACTATAGCTCCCACGTGTCGAGGCATGACTTAGAGACATAATCTCATTGAAGGCATATGTCGCAAGTAAGGTAATCTTTACACATCCCATGTACTATAATAATAAAGGGGAGAGAACATAGTTGGCTTACAATCGCCACGTCAATCAAGGTACATAAATAACATTACATCATTCAAAACACTCATGGTCCCGATCACCCCCAACTGGGCACCACTACTGATCATCAGGAAAGGAAACATAATAAAGTTGAGAGTCCTCGTCGAACTCCCACTTGAGCTCGAGCGCGTCACCTGGAGCGGAATCATCAGACCCTACATCTGGTGTAATAGTGATCTATGAGCCACAGGGACTCAGCAATCTCGCACCCTCGCGATCAAGACTATTTAAGCTTAAAGGTAAGGCAAGGTAAAAGTATATGTGGAGCGGCAGCAAGCGACTAGCAAATATGGTGGCTATCATGTTCGCAAAAGAGAGTGAGAAGAGGAGGCAAAGCGCGAGCGAGAAACTAGAGAGCAACCTGCGCAAGCATTACTCCAACACCGTGTCCACTTCCCGGACTCCGCCGAGAAGAGGCCATCACGGTAACACACTCAGTTGATTCATTTTAGTTAAATTAAGGTTCAAGTTATCTACAACCGGACATTAACAAATTCACATCTGCCCATAACCGCGGGACGGCTTTCGAAAGTTCAAATCCCTGCAGGGCAGTCCCAACTTAGCCCATGACAAGCTCTCACGGTCAACGAAGGAATAGACCTCCTCCCAAGACGTTCCGATCAGACTCGGTATCTCGGTTCTTCAAGACAACTCCGACAATGGTAAAACAAGTCCAACAACACCACCCGCTGTGCCGACAAATCCCGATAGGAGCTGCACATATCTTGTTCTCAGGGCACACCGGATAAGCTAAGCGTACGGGAGCCAATGTAACCCAAGTTGCCAAGGGACGGTCCCGCACGGTGCTCTAGGTTGGACCAACACTCAGAGGAGCACTGGCCCGGGGGGTTTAAATAAGATGACCCTTGAGTCCGTGAAACCCAAGGTAAAAGGCTAGGTGGCAAATGGTAAAAACCAAGGTTGGGCATTGCTGGAGGAGTTTTATTCAAGGCGGACTGTGAAGGGGTTCCCATTATAACCCAACCGCGTAAGGAACGCAAAATCCGGGAACATAACACCGATATGACGGAAGCTAGGGCGGCAAGAGTGGAACAAAACACTAGGCGAGAGGCCAAGCCTTCCACCCTTTACCAAGTATATAGATGCATTAATATAACAAGATAATATAATGATATCCCAACAAGTAAATAAATGTTCCAACAAGGAACGGCCTCCAATCTTCACCTGCAACTAGCAATGCTATAAGAGGGGCTGAGCAAAGCGGTAACATAGCCAATCAACGGTTTGCTAAGACAAGGTGGGTTAGAGGTTTGACATGGCAATTTGGGAGGCTTGAAAGCTAGTGGTAGGCATCGTAGCATTGACATAGCAAAAGAGCGAGCAATCTAGCATAGCAAAGATAGTAGTGATTTCGAGGGTATGATCATCTTGCCTGCAAAGTTGTCAGAGTTGGCTGGATCCTCGAAAGCAAACTCAACGGGCTCCTCGTTAGTGAACTCGTCTCCCGGCTCTACCCAAACAAGACAAACAAGCAACAAGGACACAATCAACCACGTGCAAAGCTCAAACAACATGATGCAGCGATGATATGCTATGCGGGATGCGATGCGGGATGCATATGCAAGATGTGACAGGAAATGCAAGAACCTGGCCTCAACTTGGAAAACCAAGTGTGCCACTGGAAAGATGAGATAAAATCGCTTGAAAACGATATAAAGACCGCCGGAATCGGAGTTACGGTTTGGAAATGGCAAGCGAGTCAAATATGACACCGGTCTGCGATTTACAGCAAGTAGCCATCTAAATGCAATGAGATGAACATGCTACAGCACCCAAACATGACAACAAAAGACATGGCAGGGGTGCATTAAAGATGCTTAACAAAAGTCCAGCACTGAGCTATGGCCAATTCATCCATTAACAGGTTCAAACAAGCATGGCAAAAATGCATATGGTAAACAGATCTCAGACTTAGTGAAATTAACACTTGTCTGGAATCTCAGATCAGGTAGCCCTCTTCGGAGCCACAAAACTACATGCTACAGGACCTGAACATGGAAAAGTAAAGTATGGCATGGAGCTACTCAAAGAGCTTAACAAAAGTCCCTTAGTGACCTTGAGCCAAAAGGGATCAGAAAATACAATTGGAAGCATGTGAACATGGCAAAAACATAATCAGATCACAGACTTGGTGAAAACTAGAACATGCTGAAAACAGATATCAAGTAGGCATGTTTACGAGCTCGATGCACTCACTACGGAGCAACTCATGACAAACTAAGCATACACCCATCAAGAATACACAAAATGCAATCTAGACATGGCAATAACAATAGCATAGCATGCACGGGTCAACTACAACATCATTGGCAAAATTGCAAACAAGTTGACAATCTGCCCAGATTCACAAAGTAGCAAAAGTAGAGCTCGATTGACTCAAGATAGGGTGCTCCATAATTGCAAACAAAGACATGGATAGATAGAGCACTACAATATTAACAAAACATCCTTACTGATCATCCTCAAAAGAGGCACGGATCACCCGAAAATAACAAGAACATATGGTCATATGAAATAAACAGCCCAAGGACTTAGTGGAATTGCTAAGTCCCTGAAATCAGCACTACCAAGTGCCTCACTTCGCAAGCTTGTGCTAGTCACCACACACATCACAAAAATACATGGGTTGCACCTCTGGAAAGATGGCAAAACCCTTAACAAAACATATGTAGAGCTCATGGGCATAACATGCGCACAATAATCATGGCAAAAATGACAAATATGCAAATGGAGTAGCAGATCTGACAATTATCTCAAGTAGCCCTCTTCTAACAGCATTTCGGGCATCAAGATGAGCTCAAATGAAAATGATGCAATGGAATGAAATGATGTACTCTCTGAGATGAACATTTTGATATGCTATATGCATGAATCGGTGCTACGGATGCGGAGATATAGCATGACGAACATGAGCACATGGATTAGGGACTTGGGGAAAAAGAACGGGGTCAACCCTAATATTTCAGATGTGGATCTGGGGCGCGGAAATCGAGGATCGCCGGATCTTCGCCGGAATCACTGGAGACGGCGGCGGCGGGCGAGGAAGAAGTGGCCGGAGCGGGGCGGTGGTCGGACTTCCACCGGCGACGAGGTGGACGGCGGAGGCGGGGCTCGGCCGCGGCGGAAGATGTGGCAGCGGGCGGCGAGGCGGCGCGGCACGGCTCCGGCTGGCTGGCGTCGAGCGGCGCGCAGCACGCGGCGGAGCGGCGGAGGATGCAGCGGCGTCGGGTGGCCGGCGCCGAAGGAGGTGGCGGTGCTAGCAGGCGCGGGGCGCGGCCTGGTTGGTGCGGGGAGGGGGTCGGCTTCGGGCCGGCGGCCCTCGGCAGCGGCGCGGGCAGGAGCCCCACGTGGCGTGCCCTGGTTCGTCGTGGGCGGCGGTGGCGGCTTGTCCGGCCGGCACGGATGTGTCCGGCGCGGTGCGGTAGATTTTTTTAGGGTTCAGAACGAGGGGGATCCCGATTTCGGGGAAGGGGTCTATATATAGGCATGGAGGGAGCTAGGAGAGTCCAAATGAGGTGCGGTTTTCGGCCACGCGATCGTGATCGAACGCTCTAGATGATGGAGAAGGGTTTGGTGGGATTTGGGCCAAATTGGAGGGGTGTTGGGCTGCAACACACACGAGGCCTTTTCGGTCCCTCGGTTAACCGTTGGAGCATCAAACGAAGTCCAAATGATACGAAACTTGACAGGCGGTCTACCAGTAGTAAACCAAGGCCGCTTGGCAAGTCTCGGTCCAATCCGGAAATTTTTAATCCCCACACATGAAAGAAAGCTAGAAATGGCCACCGGAGGAGAACGAAGCGCCGGAATGCAAAACGGACAACGGGGAAAATGCTCGAATGCATGAGATGAACACGTATGCAAATGCAATGCACATGATGACATGATATGAGATGCATGACAACGATAACAACACAAGGAGACAAAGACCCGAACCTGAAAAAATAAAATAACTTAACGCCAGAAACGGCAAGAGTTGGAGTACAAATTGGGAAAGTCATATCCAGGGTGTTACAATTTCATCAATGATTGGACAGAGCTGCAGATGCCTGAGGAAAAGCCAGATAACACGTATTGGACTATTCACTTTGATGGGTCCAGGAAATTGGAGGGCTCGGGGGCTAGAGTTATTCTTGCCTCCCCTCGCGGTGATAAATTCTGTTATGTTCTCTATTTCATGTTTCCTTGTGCTAACAATGCAGCTGAGTATGAGGACTTGCTCTATGGTCTTCGGATGGCTAAGGAAATGAACTTAAGACGGGTGAGGTGCTTCGACGACTTAGACTTGGTGGCTCAGTAGGTCTCTGGTACTTGGGATTCAAAGGATCCACTCATGGCGGCTTATCGGTGAGAGGTGGACGTTATTGCTGGTCACTTCAAAGGTTATCAAGTTGATCATGTGGAACGGAGGAAAAATGAAGTGGCGGACGCTTTACACCGGTTGGGTTCTCAACATAAACCGATGCCGCCTAATGTTTTTCTTGATGTTTTGCATAACCCGTCTGTCAAGTTGCCTACAGAGGAGGATTTGGTTATTCCTGACCCGGAGGCTCAGTTGGTGGTGGCTCTTCACGTAATCCTAGATTGGACAGTACCTTACTTGGCTTATATAACCCGAGGTGAGTTACCTGAGGATGAAACCTTAGCCAGGCAGATAACCCGGCGGTCTAAGTCAATGACAATTGTTAATGGAGAGCTACATCATCGCAGTGTCACAGGGGCGTTTCAACATTGTGTTTCTCCAGAAGAGGGCTGTGAGATCTTACGAGAGATTCATGAAGGAGATTGTGGTCATCATGCCGGTTCAAAATCCCTCGTGGCCAAAGCTTTCCGTCATGGGTTTTATTGGTTAACAGCTCATGCTGATGCAGAGGACCTCGTCAGCAGGTCTGATGGATGTCAGAAATTTGCACGATGAGTCCATGTGTCGGCTCAAGAATTGAGGATGATTCCAATTACTTGGCCGTTTGTAGTTTGGGGGCTTGATATGGTTGGACCTTTCAAAAGATCCAAGGACAAGAAGACCTACCTTTTGCTGGTGGTTGATAAGTTCACTAAGTGGGTAGAGGCAGAGCCGGTTAGTAAGTGTGATGCAGCAACGGTGGTTCAATTCATGAAAAAGGTAATCTTCCGTTTTGGCTTTCCACACATCATTATAACAGACAATGGCACTAATCCCTATAAGGGTGATATGGAAGAATTTTGTCAACGTGAGCATATCTGGCTCGATGTATTGTCAGTGGCTCACCCTCAATCCAATGGTCAGGCTGACAGAGCAAACCAAGAGATCTTGAAGGGCATCAAACCCTAGCTTATGGTTTCATTTGCAGAGGACGCCGGGTTGCTGGGTGGAGGAGTTACCTTCCGTGTTGTGGAGCATCAATACCACCCCAAACAGATCTACGAGATATACACCTTTCTTCATGGTTTATGGAGTAGAGGCAGTTCTCCCTAGTGACATACGTCATGACTCACCTCATGTGGCGGCTTAGGTTGAAGCTGACAATGAAAGAGCGCGTCAAGAAGCACTTGACCTGTTGGATGAGGAGTGTGAGATCGCAGCGGCTCGTTCGGTGATTTACCAGCAAGATCTGCGTCATTATCATAGCCGCCGGGTTAAAACCAGAACTTTTCAAGAAGGCGGTCTAGTGCTCTGGCTTATCCAAGATCAGACTGAGATGCACAAGTTATCCCGACCTTGGAAAGGACCCTTTGTGATCATCCAGAATCTAAACAATGGGTCATATTACCTTATCAATGTTCGAGACCACAAGGACTCACGCACGTCGGAGGAGGAGACTAGCCGGCCTTGGAATATTGCTCAACTTAGGCCATACTACAGCTGAGCCCTCGGCTCTTCCAATGTACATATTTTGACAATGTATATATTATGATCGATATAATAAAGTCGGCATTCCTCCTAAAGCAGGGCCTCTGTCATTTTTCTCCTCTGTAAATAATGAGTTTTTGATCACATGGGGGCTTCTGCTTTATACAACAAAGTTATGATTACCCTTTGATCCGGCTTATAGGCCACATAAAAAGCTTGGGGGCTTAATACCCAGGTTAAAGGGACCAAAGATAGTCTATTGCACAGCACAACTCAAACATAGGTACCCAGCGAGCACAGCTCACAAATAAGTCACTTGCGGGCTTCCTGTCCAAAAATAGGTGTATTCACCAAAGAGAACATAGCGTTACTACCCTCTTGACGGGGTTATTTTGTTCAAACATAGCTGTATTCACCAAAGAGGACATAACCCTTTAGGGTTATCCTGCCTCTTTGCTAGCTGCTTCTCCATGAGGTAATCCTGATTGACCCGTCGAACTCTTAACTGTCAATCTTTTAAACAAGACCCTGAACTCGTTAAGGTTAAAACACCGGGTTGTCATGTGAGGGCACGGTTTACAGAAAGCAAGGAGAAACTCAGGCTGATAAAGCCGCCTTCCTTGAAACTTGGATAAATCGGCCTATGATGCACGATGCTACTCTAACCCCACGTACTCCTGATAAGTCTATCTTTAAATAAAAAATGAACGTATCTAGGTTAAAATGTTGATTGGGTAATGTGAGTGCCAGCTCACGGAAAGCGTGTACCTTCCAGTGGCTAATGCTAGTTTCAGTGAAGAAGATATTTTGGCTTGTCGGCCTATTAAAGCCTTGGATTATATGTTGTTTGTTTCTTTGAGTATCTTTTTGAGATTTTTTCTTTTGTCTCATAGTAATATATGGTTAATCAATCAGGCTTATAATACCTTCTGAGTCATATATGAAATTAAACTGGTGTTTATTGACCCGGCCTGGTTTTCACTATAAGTCACCAGTATGAAATAAAAATCATATCCGGTGTTTATTGACCCGGTCCAGCTTTGTTCGTAAGCCGACAATCTCTAAACTACCAATGCTTGGAGCTTTGGGCTATCACCCTTACCGCACTGGCTTGATAAACCAACAAGTGTGATCAAACATCATAGGTATGATATGTTTTTAATCATATATGATTATTATTTCGACCGGCTTTGGTTATAAATCATGATAAATTCATGTTGGGGCAGTATAACCCGTCCAGCGGTAAACCGCCGGGACACTTTTTATCTGTTGTATGACAGAACAGATTTAGGATTGATAAAATCATCAGGCATATATAGCATATCCTCGCATGACGGATAAAGAAGTATCATAAACATCACAATATGCACGATGGCATAACAAATCAAGAAGTTTGAAGCTAGCCGATTACAAGGCGTTTGGAGCCCAAAAGGATAACTGATTTTCAGCCTCACAGACAGCAGATGATAAACCGGCCCTGGTTCATGAATATTGACCCGACTAACCTGAAGATTGCGGCTCATCCCTTGCCGGTTCGTCCTCCTCCTCCATGGTCTGGAAGTTGGGTTTGGACCAGTCAAAGCCACGAAGGGCAAAAAATTCAGCCTCGTTATCAATCAGACCAGATGGATTGATATCAAGGGCGAAAGTGTGCTTACGAATCGGCGGGATTAAATCCATCACTTTATATGAAGGAGTCGCCATCTTCTGGTTGTCTGCATCGTAAGCCGGCTGATACTTGGTGAGGTTGGTCTCTTCAGCAATTATTGTTGCATGAGGAAGAATCTTCTTGACACAAGCAGTGAAGTCATGTTGATCAAAAAGCGTTCTCTTCCTTGAGGCTGGGATACCCACTAGCTACATCCGTCGGGTCTAACTCTGGTACCCAGGCTTTGGCACGGCTCAAAGCTGTCACAGCTCCGTCTCTAGCACGGGATCGCTTGATTTCTTGGAACCTAGCGGGCAAGATGGACATCTTCTTCAAGACATCACTTAATAAGTTTGTTTCTTGATTTGCGGGAGAGATAGTGGCAAGAGTCCGCTGAGCCCCAGTGTATAATTGCTCAACAAGCGTGTAAACCACCTTGAGCTTGACCAATGTGTCTCGGCTCAGATTGCTACTCCTGGGACCTGCAATGTTTACACAATTGGTTAAGTGGTGGCTCATATTATGATGAAAAATATTTACTTGGAGTAAACAACAAGGCGACTTACCGAAGATTGCAGAAACCATCTGAGACACACGGTTCTTTAAACCGGTGAGTTCAGTGGTAACCTATTCTAGAGTCGCCTCAGCCTTGTCAACACGCTGCGTCAAGGCAGTCTTCTCATTGGCCCAAGCCTCTTTTTCCGTAGTAAAGCTGGTCTTCAGTTTTTCTGCTTCAGACACACTCAACTGGAATTTGGATTCAGCTTTCTTTGTCTCAGTCTCTTGAGCTGCCAGCCGGGTCTTGGCCTCAGACAATTGAGTTTCCAACTCTGTGGTTGCAGCCTGGATACAACATAAGTTCGTTCAGTTTCATGGTGGACTATAAAATACAAAGTCACAAGTGCTTTGCAAGCAAACAACACTTGGCACTTGGGCGCTAATGTCTATCAAACGAAATTTTTCAAAGGAATTGGCTCTTTATAACAAGTCCCCAAGTGATTTGCAAGCAATAACACTTGGCACTTGGGAGCTAATGCATACTACGTGTTTTCTTATTAAAGATTAACCGGGTGTGACAGTTCTAGCCGACTCATGAGAGATATGCAGTTAAATTTTGGTCTTTTACATAAGTACTAGTAGGACCGGTTCATTCATACCGATTAAACCGGCCCTTGGGGACTACACATGCAAATTGAAATACAATCAACATCCGGTTTATTTCCAAAACCGGACTTAGAGGGAGTCTAAGAAAGAGGCTTATAAATCTTTTAAGTCTACAGATCATTCAATCTTATCATAATCAAAAGACTTGGAGGCTGGCAGAGTATATAACTTATATAAGCCGGAGAACGTACCTCATATTTTGGGTGCATCTGTTTGACCATCTCAATTTCTGAATCACGACTGGAGTGCACTTGACTGAGATAACCAGATAGCACTTCACTAATACTCAGATGAGCATAGTGGGAGACGTCAAATCTCACTTTTTGCCTTTCCATAACTTCCTGTTTGGCAGAGTGTCTCGCCAATACAGTCGGATTCCCTGGTTCAATGAATCTGGTGCCGGTGATTAAAAATCATCGTCGTGAGTCTCTGGCAGGTTAGCTAAGCTTGACGATTCAATAGTTGATGGATCAAGAATGGTTTCATCAATAGACGACTCAGGCAAATCCAGTCGAGCGTTGACAGCAGGATCTTCCGGTGCTTCAAAGTGTTCCGGTACAAGGGTTGGCTGCTCCGGTTCAGTAGTTTTCAGATCTTCAGCCGACTTTGTCACCTTTGCCTTTGTGGCTTTGCTTGACCACTAAATATAATTTGGTCAAGTCAGTATAAGGATGCGTATATAAAGGTACAGAAGAAAGATAATTATCTTTACTCGGGGCGGCCTTGAAAGCCAGCAATTGAGTTTGTGATGAATCACTAGAGGAGGAACGAGAAATGTCCTGCAAGGATGGAATCAAAATTGAGTGATTAATAAAGGTAACTCGTTGGTAAATACAAGGGTTCAAGTTAAAAAGAACCTCATTTTGTGTTTCCGAGGGGTATTCGGTAAGCCGGAGGGTAAATCGTCATCTCCACCGGTCCGAGTCTGACAGCGGCTCTCATGTTGCTGTCGTTTCAAAATAAAATGAGGATCTAAATAAGCCAAGGGGTGTGAAAATCTAACTTTCCGGGTTACCCGCCGAAGTTTCTACCTTGGTAAATGTTCTGAGTCAGAGGAAATAATAGTTACCTCTTCTTTGACTGCCTAGCTGGTCCCCATGTCATCCTGGCAATAGTCAGTGTCAATAAGGTTGTTAAAAAACAGGCTAAGAGAGTCAAGGGCTACCTCCGACTTAGAGGTGTCATCCAGCTTGAGTAAATCAAAGGTAGTTGGTTTCTTCTTAGACTTTTTGACAGTCTTCTTGGCGGCTCTCGCAGCAGCTCTAGATTTTTTAGCAGCCCCATGGTCGTATTTGGCTTTCCAGAAGTTAGATTTGGCCTGTGGAAGGATAACACGTTGAAATTCATGCGATGTTTAAACTGCTGAAGGAAAAAAGAAGTCAAAAAGATTTACCTCTGGCGCCGGGTTAAGTTTGCAGAAAGGATTTAAACACACTAGGCTGCAGTCTTCATATTTGCTATTGACAAGTGTGGTTGCCATTTCAACGATGGCCTCTTCGGTCAGACGCATGGAGCCATGACGTAAGGGATCATCAGTTCCTCCGGTGTATGGATACATTAAGCCGGGTCGGCGGCTTAAAGGTATGATTTGCCATGCGACCCAGCAGCGGATCAAGTCGACTCCGGTCAAGCCATTTCCTAGCAAGGCTTGAACTCTTCGGATTGTAGGGACAAGTTTCTTGCGTTCGGCAGGGGTAAGCTTATCAGGAAGTTGGTATTTGGTGTCAAGCCGATCAAAACCGGTGGATCTCGGGTAGGGGGTCCCGAACTGTGCGTCTAGGCCGGATGATAACAGGAGGCAGGGGACACGAAGTTTTACCCAGGTTCGGGCCCTCTTGATGGAGGTAAAACCCTATGTCCTGCTTGATTAATATTGATGATAAGGGTGTTACAAGAGTAGATCTACCACGAGATCAGAGAGGCTAAACCCTAGAAGCTAGCCTATGGTATGATTGTATGTTGTGATTATTGTCCTACGAACTAAAACCCTTTGGTTTATATAGACACCGGAGAGGGTTAGGGTTACACAAGGTCAGTTAAAAAGGAGGAGATATCCATATACGTATTGCCTAGCTTGCCTTCCACGCCAAGTAGAGTCCCATCCGAACACGAGACGAAGTCTTCAATCTTGTATCTTCATAGTCTAATAGTCCGGCCAATGGAGATAGTCCGGCTGTCCGGAGACCCCCTAATCTAGGACTCCCTCAGTAGCCCCTGAACCAGGCTTCAATGACGATGAATCCGGCGCGCAGTTGTCTTCGGCATTTGCAAGGCGGGTTCCTTCTCCGAATACATCATAGAAGAATTTGAATACGAGGATAGTGTCCGACCCTGCAAAATAAGTTCCACATTCCTCCTTAGAAAGAATAATATTTTCACAGATCTAATTTGCTGGCTTGTTTTGGCAACATGACGTTACGTCATGGCCTGGTGATTATTCAAACCGTTTCTTTTAACCAGCCCGCACATAACACGAGGCAGTTTTTCGACATGTCTTGTCAAAGCAGAGATCGTGTCCCCTTATTACGGGATTCTCATCAATACGGGTGTGGGTAACCCAACCGCACCATCAATTGCGGTGCTTGGGGGATAAGCGAGTTTTACCAGGCAAGTGGGGATGCTTAGTTTTGTCCACCCATATGAAGGGATAAGGATTCACCTTTCTATCCACGCCTTCTTCTTCCTTTGCTCATCCGCTCCCGCACACTCGAGCTCTAGCGCCCAAGTCCTCACTTCCATCTCCACCTTCTCCAATCATGTCCAGAGCGGGAGGCAAGTGGATGGTCTCCTCCATCACGGAGGGAGACATCAAGAAACTGAGGAGAGCCGGATACCTGCCCGACGACATCGCGCACCGGCTCCCAGATGAGGGGCAACTCATCCCCACCCCCAAGCCCCATGAGAGGGTGGTATTCCTCACCCATTTCCTCCTCGGACTGGGATTCCCTCTCCACCCCTTCGTCCGGGGGCTCATGTTTTATTATGGCCTGGATTTCCACAATCTAGCCCGGAACTACATCCTCAACATCTCGGCGTTTATCGTCGTGTGCGAGGCCTTCCTCCGCATCAAGCCCCACTTCGACTTATGGCTGAAGACCTTCAACATCAAGCCGAAGGTGGTGGGCAGCCGCCAGGCAGAGTGCAGAGGCGCCATGGTGGGCAAGATGCCCAACATAACATGGCTCGAGGGCTCCTTTGTGGAAATCATAAAGGGGTGGCTATCGGGGTTGTTCTATATCACCGAGCCACGTGACCTTGTATGGCTAGCAGCCCCTGAGTTCCGATCTGGCATCCCCATGCGGCTCACTTCCTGGAAGGAGAAGGGCCTGTCCTGGGGTAATTCAAAAGAGCTGACCAGACTCCAGACATGTATTCAAAACATGGTGGACAAGAAGCTCAAGCTCGTCAACATAGTCCAGGTTATGCTCATCCGCCGGATACTCCTATGCCAACAACGGGAGTTCACCTTGTGGGAGTTCAATCCGGCGCAACACCGAACTCTGAACAGGCTCTTCGATATGACTCATGAAGATGCCTGGAGGGTGCTGTTCAAGAGCGCCGAGGTCCCTCCCCCCATCACTGAGGATCGCGGATTCAGCGCGAAGCGCCACGCCAGTGCGGTAAGTTGCTTTACCTTTCACAGGATACTTATTTTTAGATAGATTGACTCTATGTGGGATCTAAACTCCCGTGCCTTTAACAGGACTGGCAGAAGATGGCCGGACAGATCGACTGTCCGGCTCCTTTGCCCGAAGGCCCCGCAGACGGCCTTCTGGCGAAGATGTTGACTCCGGCCCCTTATAAGGTGCCGGAGAAGACCAAGAAGGCCAAGGGAGCTCGAAAGAGTTCCCGACGCCAGGCGTCGTCAGACTCACCATCCGATGACTCTGCGGCGCACTCTTCCCCCGAAGACGAGGAAGAGGAAGAAGAGGCTCCCCCACCGACTGGGGGAGACAAGACAAGGAAGGCCGCCCCAACTGGGGAGGCCGGAGGGTCCAAGAAGGGAAGGACTCTCCCTCCGGACAGCTCCACCGTCGCAGACGAAAGTGAAGACGAGTGGTTGCCCAAGGCCAAGACCTCGGGGAGATCGTCAGTATTCGGATACCAAAGTTACCCATAGGATTCCTTTGTCGCACTACTTTTCCTAACGCCAAACTCAATTGTGCAGGCCGCCCCGAGCCAATATCGAGGTATCCTCGGACGGCTCCCTGGGCTCATCGGACATGGATAGCCATCCAGTCCCGACCGCCACCTCTCCTCATCCTGCCGACGACGCTGAAGTGTTGTCTCAAGAGGCATCGCATCGAGGGGGGACCGCCCTGGAGGAGCCTCAAGGTGACCTTCCAGACTCCGGGAGCCGAGGGGACGGGGTCCCCGAGAGCTCCGAGTTCGGCCCTCAGCCGAACACTGTGCCGAATCCTCCAACAGTTCCGGGCTTGGGCAGGCAGTCCCCTTCTAAGAGGGGTAAAACGCCATTGCCGGTGACCTTTGCCCATCCAGAGGCACCAGACAGCCTGCTGGAAGCGCTTCGCAGCGCTTCCATCAACGAGGAGCACCGCACCATCATGAGTGCGGTGATTCAGAAGGTTCAGTCCGCCAAGAGTGGATTGACTGAGGCCTGTGCAAGCCTTCTAACAGGCTTCGAGGTAAGTGTGTTTAAAATGTAGTAGAAATATTACCGAATAGACAGTAGCCCCTGATGCTTTGTTCGGTGTTCACAAAGAAAAGCCGAACAGAGGATCAAATAATAACGCAAGAGTCTAATATAAGTATTGTCAATATGCATATGCAGGCTTCTCTGCTGGCGTCCGCCGCACTAACTGCGGAGGTCGTCGTACTGAAGCAGGACCTCGATGGGTCCAAGAAAGAGCTTGGGCTTGCCAAGAGGCAGCTCGAGGAGCACGAGGGTAAGTTATACCCTGTCTATAGATATGTATATATAAAAAAGGACGCGCTTGCAAAATGACTGGATCATTGTATGTTTTGCCAGGGCCACGACCGAGGTGGCGACCCTAAAGCAAGCGCTGACTAGGGCCGAAGATACAGCAGCCAAGGAGCGCACCGAGCGAGAGAGGCACGAGGCTCGGGTGGGCGAGGTGCAGCAAGAGCTCCAGGCTCTCGTGACGAAGCACGAGGCGTTGGAGCTTGACTTGAAGACGCGAGAGTCTGAGCTTGCCGCGGCCCGTGAGAGCGCGAAGAGTGCCAAGGCCGAGGCCCAGAAGGCCCTTCAGGAGATCGACGTGATGAAGAAGATAGCGGCGGGTAAGGCTTTCTATATGCAAAGCAAGCATGTAAAAGTGAATTACCGATTACTTACCCGAATCCGGAGCTCTTCAGGAGCATTCGCAGATTTGCCCTGTAGTGTGTCCGATGCCGCACAATTTTACCAGGCCGAGGATGAAAGCACGACGGAGAAGCTGTTTTGGTCTCAGTATGCTGAGGCCGAATATTCGGTGCCAATGAGCGACCAGCTGAAGCAGATGGTCGAGCTACATAAGGCAGTCGATCAGGCCATGAAGGGCTTCTAGTCCGGTTGTGGCCTGGCGATGCCCTTCCGAGCAGCTTCTTCGGCCTGGTGAGGCGGCTTGTGGATGCCTGCCCCCGGCTAGAGGTCGTCAAGCGATCCTGTATGTATGAAAACTTGTATCATATTCGGTATGCAACGCTTGTTAGAATTTAAAATATTACCTTCAGTTTGGCTGTTTATCCAATCTGAGAGATGGCTAGTCCTCGGCTTCTGCCCCCATGCCACGAGTGCTAGGGTGTTCGGGATAAACCTGAGCACTCTTGTTCCCATGTTTGGGTCCTTCGAGGGAGGTGCTCAGCACAACGAACAAGGCAACCGGACTAATAATGCTTTATCACTCTCACTTAGCCATAGAATTCTATAATTTTAAATTTCGGCGAAGGCCTGGTATTCTGAAGGCCGAATTCGGAGTGCGATACACGCCTATAAGCCGGACAGAGCCGGCCCCTCGCCCTAAGTGGCATAAGTCTTTAGCGACTCGAAAAACCTCGCCGAACAGCGACCAGTCTCTCGCCTTATCATGACAGTCAGTTTTAGCTTTCTCTAGTGAGGTGCTCAGCCCGGCAGAACCGGGGCATAATCGCAGTAGTTCTCCTAGCGCTACCCTAGCCGATAGAGTGGAACGTAAGGTACCAAAACATAGGAGCCGGGCAAACCCAACATTTGACCAAAGACATGATTCGGAGCTGATGCATATAATGCTACAAGTTCGGAGTGCCGCACTTGTGAAAGTGTTCGGACTTTTCACACCGCATTGTGGGGTATGTGATCCCCTGGTGTGTTGGCCGTACCAGAATGTATGGTTGCAAGGCGTTATTAATGAACACATAGATATATATATATGACAAGAATGCAATAATAGCTGTAGTGTCATGCATTGTTTATTTTAAAATTGCGTTAAAGCAGAGTGATATAGATATTGCGATAAGCAAAAGAGTAGGACTATGTCCCTTCCAAGGGAGAGCTGAGGAATGATATGAAATCTGTAATCAACCTGGAAATTCCGTTGTATAACGTAGCTGTCTGCCTCCTTGGTTGCTGTAACATGTGTTCGGCAATAGAGCTACCCGACAGTGTTTCCAGAGATTAAAGTCCTGAAAGGAAAAGAAAAATAACCAAACGGGAAGCCCCTAGTGCGGTTTAGGCCGCGTTTTGGGGCGTGCCGCAGTTGTGACCCCCCTCCCCACCTGTGCCCATGGTATTTTTAATGCGTAGTTATGTACGCGCGGCACGAATATTGCCGTTGGGCTGGGATTGGGGTGGCCGCCGTATTGCTACGCGAGCTCAGATCGTGCCAGGCGGTCTATTTGCTGATTGCCCCGAGCGCGCTTGAAGGCGTCCGGGCTTTGAAACGCCGAATTGGTAGATTGCCTCTATTGGCCGTGTCGTCGAATTTCTTCGTCTTCCACATCCCAATCCTGTTGGCCATAATCCGGCTAGGGCTCTCCTGACAAAGAGAGAGTCCTTAGTGAATTCAGAATGTCGCCGAGGGGCGAGTGCTGAAAGATATCCGCGACAGTGAATTCCATGATCGGTGCCCAATCGGATTCGATTGGCAGGGGCGCAGGCGGTTCGGAGTCCGGGAAAGAGTCCGCCACCTTGGAGTCACGGGCTGCGCAGAGGTTTATGCTAGTGTTTGGCTCGATCACCATCGAGACTGCAGCCCCTGAGGTGGTGTCTAGCCACCCGTCCTTGATTGGCGCACTTTGCTCCGAGCTAAGGGTCGGAGCAGATGCGGGCGCGGCCTCTGGGGTACTGTTCGGCGGCGGAGCTAGGTCATACCCATCACGACAGTGGGGCGCGCCCGGCTGTGGCTCGAATCCGTCGAAGATCAAGTCTCCGCGGATGTCAGCCGTGTAGTTCAAACTTCCAAATTTGACCTGATGGCCAGGGGCGTAGCTTTCAATCTGCTCCAGATGGCCAAGCGAATTAGCCGGCAGTGCAAAGCCGCCGAATACGAAGATCTGTCCGAGGAGAGAAGTCTCACCCTGGACTGCATCGCTATTGATGATAATAGGAGCCATCAAGCCTAACGGCGACGACACAGAGGAACTCTCAATGAAAGCACCAATGTCGGTGTCAATACCGGCGGATCTCGGGTAGGGGGTCCCAAACTGTGCGTCTAGGCCGGATGATAACAGGAGGCAGGGGACACGAAGTTTTACCCAGGTTCAGGCCCTCTTGATGGAGGTAAAACCCTACGTCCTGCTTGATTAATATTGATGATATGGGTGTTACAAGAGTAGATCTACCATGAGATCAGAGAGGCTAAACCCTAGAAGGTAGCCTATGGTATGATTGTATGTTGTGATTGTTGTCCTACGGACTAAAACCCTTCGGTTTATATAGACACCGGAGAGGGTTAGGGTTACACAAGGTCGGTTACAAAGGAGGAGATATCCATATACATATTGCCTAGCTTGCCTTCCACGCCAAGTAGAGTCCCATCCGGACACAAGATGAAGTCTTCAATCTTGTATCTTCATTGTCTAACAGTCCAGCCAATGGAGATAGTCCGGCTGTCCGGAGACCCCCTAATCCAGGACTCCCTCAGTTTGAACTCGTCGGATTGTAGGGACAAGTTTCTTGCGTTCGGCAGGGGTAAGCTTATTAGGGAGTTGGTATTTGGAGTCAAGCCGATCAACGCGATAACCTGACATTAGATTTTCATTAGACGGCGAGGTATCTTTGCCGTAGAACCATGTTTGATTCCAGTCCTTGGGATGGCTTGGCAGGACTACTAGAGGGAAGACGGCATCTCGTCTGTGTTGAATTGAAATCCCGCCAAGTTCCAAGCTGGGACCTTTGGTGTACTCGTTCTGGCGGTTCAGATAGAAGTATTCCCTGAAGAGTTCAAAAGTAGGTTCTTCTTGAAGGTAAACTTTGCAAAAAACTTGGAAGTTACAGATATTAGATAAGGAATTGGGTCCAATATCTTCCGGATGGAGTTTGAAAAAGTGTAGAACATCCCTGAAGAATTTTGAGCCGGGCGATGAGAAGCCCCGGGTCATATGGTCAGTAAAGACAATGATTTCACCATCTTTTGGCTGAGGTCTCTCTTCAGCCAGTTCAGGAGCATGATAACGCATGACACTTTTCTCTGGTAAGTATCCCATAGTGACAAAGTCCTTCAAAGTACTCTCGGTGACTATGGAAGGAACCCAGTTGCAAGTTGTCATCGTCTTCGGCGGCATGGTGAAAGGACAATCTAAAAGGAAATAATTGGCCGGCTCAAATCAGTTGATGGGATTGCAAGTTAAGGACTACAATACATGTTTATAATGGCGGCTTAAGCGAGGGCTAATGATATATGAAGTAAAGATAAGCCGGCAGAGTAAGCCGCCATGGCTAAGATATTCCAGAATTGCCAAAAGCAAAATTTTCTAAGTATTGGGACAAACAGATTCCGCAGATTGAGGTTACAAATTTGGATCTACCGCTTTTCAGAAAAAGGGAATAAATTCAACTACAAAAGGTGGAAGTGGAAAAAAAGAATAGCCCTAGAGGAGATCTGTCATGGTGGGGATATAATCTAGTATTAAAACAAGTGCTAAAACTACTACCGCGCAAGATTCCTATGGTTTTTGGATCTAATACATGGATCTAAACAAAGAAAAAGGAGGATGGTGATGAACATAGATGAACATTGATGAGCACCGACAAACCCTAATGGCAGATTTGTGACGAAGAAAGGAAGGCTTACTGGTGCTGTTAGAACAGCGGAGTGGTGCCGCAGTTCTCTGGTCTACTCAGGGCGATGCAACAGCCAGAGTCGAGGACGAGGATGGAGGTCGACGGCGGCAAGGTTCGTGCGGGACGATGCATTGTGAGGAGGAAGAAACGAGAAGGAGAATAATTCGAGATGACCTTATGGTCCTATTTATAAGGAGGTAGGAAAACAGGCAGGCATTAAAGACGAGGAGGCAGAATGATGGTTATCCAGCTAATTGGACACTTTGATTTTCAGGAAGACATTAAGATAAAGATCCGTGAAAGATGACGTCATGGTAGGTTTCCGAAATTCTTGGAGATGACGTCACGGCGGGTTACAAAGTTTTTGCAGCAGATATGGGAGGATTTTTCTAAGTCTTGGAGATTGACATGAACAAGTTCAAATCAGCCTGGGGCCTAATGTTGGGGATATAACTATTAGGTATGACCCGCCCAGGAGGGGCCGGGTTGTCCCTATGACGATTCATCACAATGAAGCCCAAGATCATATGGTGGTTCATAGGTAGGCTTCGTAGAGGGCCCAGACCCGAAGGTGGCTTAAGGCCCATAGATATAAACTGCCATATATGTAAAGCTTGTATTGTAAGGTATGTAAGAAAGGTCACCGAGCCAGATACGTTGTATAAGCCGGCCGGGACTCTAAGGGCAGTAGGGCATCAACCCGTGTACATAAGGGGATTACCTAGCGGCGGCTTAGGACAAGAAACAACAGATCGAGAGCCGGGTCAAGCGTATTCGCTCCCTGCTCATTGAAACCCTAGCAATACCAACTACAAACTGGACTAGGCTCTTACCTTCATCGTAAGGGGCCGAACCAGTATAAACTCCTCGTGTGCTTTGTCCTGATTAACAACTTTAATCTAATCTCAACGCAATGGCGCCAGGACTAAGTCCTCACACTAGGACATATGCCGTGACAATTCCACGACAGGAACCATGAGCCATAATTCTACAACTATAATGCAAACTACACATAGACATAATTCATAATTAATTTGCACTAGTGATTAAACTAAATTAGTACGTAATTGTGTTCCCACTCAAATCAATATCTCTCATAATTGATTTTAAGTGATTCAAAATCCAAATCGAGTTCTCAACCATTGATGTGGACATCATTGATGATGAGAATTTTGACCGGTGGGCAAACTTTTGCCGATCATATCTCCATATGATTCTCACTACTAGAAAAACCCCTACTAATGGCGCACCTAATATGGCCATTAATGGCGCATCTGTGGTGCGCCATTAACAGCACGCCATTAGTAATTTTTACTAATGGCGCACCACCTGGTGCGCCATTAGTATCTGGTATACTAATGGCGCACCTCGGGTGCGCCATTAGTATAGGCCAAGTGCGCCATTAGTATGCCTCCCAGGGGCCATGTATACCCAGGTGCTTTGGCATACTAATGGCGCACCACCTCCGGATGCGCCATTAGTAACCGCGGCATACTAATGGCGCACTGCCCAGTGATGCGCCATTAGTATGCACTGTCATAATAATGGCGCACTGTCATGTGATGCGCCATTAGTATGAATATTAGGTTTTTTTTTATTTTCTGTTTTTTGCACAGGTTACAAAATGTATAATTTGACAAAATATAGACAGCACACATCAACAACAGATTCATCAAATACAATAGAAGATTAGTCTTTGAATACAATTCATCATATTAGTCTCCGAATACAATTCATCATATTAGTCTCCGAATTGAAAAGACCGAACAAAGATAGAACATTATATTACAAGTCTCGAGACCGCGAGTAGCGAGTCTGTCTTCACATTACAAGTCGATATCGATCATCTAAACTACCATCACATAGAAGAGAGCTGCGATCATCACGATGAGCATCATCACGATGAAACTCGTCTTCATCCGGTTCCTCCAACGCTCCCTCCCCTCTCCCGCTAGATAGCGGGCGTATCTAGATTCGGCCTCGGCCCTAGTGGTGTACCCTTTGTAACTGTTACCGCCGAATCGGTGAACCTGTCTCCGACACTCCTCCCAGTCATCGTAGACTCCGGGAACCTTACCCTTGTACACGACATACGTCGGCATCGCTATGCACTAGCCAAACGAAACGTTAGTACCAATTCACAGACAATACATAAGCAATATATAAGTATGCCACAGAACGATCGGAAGAGAAAAGCAAGACATTAATAGCATCGATTACATCTAAGTTGAACGACTCTCGAAACCAAAGAGACATACTACAAGTTCATTAAAGTTTCATTACAACATGAGCCAATCGATGTTTCAGAAGTAGACAACTCGACTCAAGGGACCGGAGCGTGGATGAAGCCGCCGTCTATCGTGGGAGTCATGAAAGAACGGGCGTTGTCATCCTGCATTTGTAGCATTGTGTCGATGTCACTATTGGACGGTTGATTTCTGAGGTAGAACTGCCCCGAGGTACGAAGGACATCTTGATGGATGAATTCCGTAAACTCCGACTGGATGCGAAAGAATTCTTGTCGGAGGTCCGCGTCCTGGATTGCCGACACGCTCGCGGCCCAATCTTTGAGTTTACTCGGTAGCAGAAGTTGATGATGGTCCCGTACGATCGCCTGCATGTGATGGATGGCGTAGTAGGCACCCTTCTGACCGCCAGGCGGCTGCTTGATGCAGCAGAATGTCGTATTGTGGGAGAACACGTGCTTGCCGTACTTACGAATAGGCCTGGTGAAGGTGCCTCCAGATTGGGCGTAGCCGGGGAGAACATCATCAAGAACCTTCTTGACATTTGTGTAGTCTACGTTCGACTGACGGTCCGGATCGAAATACATGGCCATGGAATATTTGGGGCTTAGGAGGATGAGCGTGCAATGTGTGTCACTGCAGAAAACACGGAATGTTAAAAGAAAAACGATCGAAATGTAAGAATTCATATGTTACGGGCCGGTTGAGGGGAGGACTTACTCGGGAAAGTAAGGCACGAGGAAGTTATCCTTATCTTGGTTTGCCAGAATGACGCCTTCGAGGTAAGAACTCGTGACTTGCCGGTCCCCAGCGCTGCCCAAGATCTTGGCACGCATGTAGAAGGGGTCGACTATCACGATGTCTGGGGTCTTGTCGCGAATGATCCGCATCTCCATACTCAGCGAAAATAGCCGAACGAAGGTGTAGTGCAGCGGATGAAGGTTCAACATAGCGTGGATGTCATCAAAACGCAGGACGATCGTACGCCCGATGGAGTTATCCACAAAGCCCTTGCCCTCTGGCACCTTGGCCGCGAAAACCGGGTATGCCACATCCTTCTCTCTGAGACGCCGCTTCTCCAAAGCAAGAACACTGTCATGCAGACTCCTTATAGCACCGGTTGCAGCATTGAGCATATTTGTCGGTAGCATCGCCCTACCCGCCACATGCACCCTCCTCGAGATATCCTGCGGTGAAGGTGGCCCGTCCTGAGCACGGATCGTACTCGGTGCCGGCTGGCTCGCACCATTCTTAGTCTTTCTTTTGCGTGCCTTCTTCTTCTCCTGTAATGGGACCGAGTTCTGCTCACAGACCGCCTTCTTGTGTGTGTTGGGGCTGATAATATTTCGCACCTCACCTATCTGAGGCTCGGTGAAGTCGGCAGCTGGAGGCGTCTCCTGAGAGCTGAACGCCAGACGGCGCCTGTTGCAACTTGGCTTCTCCGTGGTACGAGCTAGATCGCACACGTCTTTTGTTGGGTTTGGTTCTTGAGAAGGAGGCCACATGAGGTCGCCATCGTACCCATGCTTGGCAAAGTACTGATCGACGTTGCCAAATGTATCATCCTCGTCGTCGTCGTCATTCTGATCCTGTGCCATATGCATGTTTGGATCTAGTGGCATAGGGATGTCCGGCACCGTTACGGCGGTCTTGCCATGGGGCCGACTTGGCGCCGGCACGACTGGCGGTGTTGTCTTTGGGGTGGTGTCCCCCGCCCCCAAACGAATCTGGCTCTTCGGCCAAAGCAGGGGCCAGCTCAGGCAGGCGCTGAGGGTCATCACGTCTTCATCGTCGGCCCCGACGGGTCGAATCGGAGGTAACAAGTCGTCGCAGCCTGGCAGCACCCGAACCAGTTGAACCCTAAACAAGTTGGGTGGCATCTGGGTACCGTGGAACAAGGGGTTGCCCGGTTGAACGATTTTGCCCTTGGCGACATCGACCAACTCGTTGTTCACAAAGTGGAGGAGAGTGCACGGAACGTCGGCGGCGCCCTGCGAAAACATGTAGGGCGTCAGGGATGCCCAGTCAAAGGCAAGGAGATGAAGTCCTCGGCCGAGAGAGGCTTAATTAGTTACCGTGATGATGGCGTCGAGCTCGGCTAATGTCGAGGCACCGCCAACGGCGGGCGTGCTGTTGACGGAGGGGCCGCTTGCTGAAGAGGTGCCGGCCGGCGTACACCCGGGTGCATTAAGCTCCTGTGCCAGCGTCGGAGACACCAATGCCGCCTCCGCCGGAGGCACCAATGGCCCCGCCATCGCATTATGCGAGTTGCTGGCCGTGAAGCTAGGAATCGGGGGCGGCCCATGTTGGCCGCCCGCAATCCACGCACTCAACCCCGAGATCAAGGTAGGCACAAGGGCGGTGATCGTCGCTCCGAGTCGTTGTTCCACTTGCTCTTGGACAATCTCCGGAATCCGCGCCACCTATGCCTTGAGTTCTTGAACCTCTCGCGCCTGGCTTTCCGAGCTGGTCTTTTTCTCCTTCCGCACACCAGCGGTATAGTATGACCCCCATTTTGTCGACAAGCCTTTGCCGGCCACACGACCAGCTGACGTCGGCTTACTGAGCTTATCCTTGTTCTTCATTACATTCAACCCCCTATTTAGAGTGGTGTCCCAAGGGTTGCTCTTAGTCGACTCCGCGCTACTGCTTTCAGTCGCCTGCGGAAGGAATGTGAACCATTTAGAAATTTGGCTTCATTAATTAGAATGCAACCATATGGAGCTAATTACGCGGGGGTTTATTCCTTACCAGAACAAGCTCAAGCGCCCTGGTCTTCGGATCCGTGGTAAGCTCCTTTGTTATCGGGTCCTCCTTGTACCGGGCCCTGACATGGTTCCTAGTCTGCTTGTTACCGCTGTATTTCTCGAAGCGGGGCGGTAGGCCTTGCTCGGCACGGTCCGCGTCCTCCTTGTCCCATATAGGCTCCGCCACTCTGTAACCGCCGGGACCGAGTGTGTGTTCCCCTATGTTCAGCTCCCGCATTTGTTTCCCCCACTCACTTGATTGGGAGCTTGTGGTGCTCGAGCAATTGATCTTGAAGTCGTTGTAGTCATCTTCGGTGATCGAAGGATTTTTCTCCTTGATCTTCTGATAACTCTCACCTTTCTCGATCATTCTCTTCACATTGCTTTTCCATGTAGACAGGGCCTTGCTCATCTTCGTGAGGGCAGCATTGTTCACTTTATTCCCTTTGAGGCTTGTGTTTTCAAATTCAGCGGGGAACTTGTATCGTTCGTGCAGCTTCGTGAAGAGGAGGTTGCGCAAATTCCCTCGGTCAGGATGCCTCAGGTTCTCGGTGTTGATCGAGACGGTGCTCCGGACAATGCACCCGAGCTGAAGCGAGTACCCCTTGACTATTCGTTCGGGCGCCGTTGGATTCCCGTTAGAGTCCACTTCAGTAACTTCCTCCTTGAGGGTGCGGAGCACGATCGGGCGCCGGTCCTTCCGTTGCCTCTTCGGTTGGCTGCCATCTGTGCGTGCGCCGCCATCATCAGTGGTGGCATCCTCGGCGGCACCATCAGTGGTGGCATCAGTGTGGTCATCCTCGGCGGCACCATCTGTGGTCTCAGGATCGGTGGGGAAGGCGGCGGCCTCATACAAGTGAGGTTGTTCCTCCAGCTCCTGGGACAGCTCCCAGAATGCCTTGCCGCCCGAACCCCCGGCCTCATCGTTGTGGGCCATGTTTCTCTCTAAATAGAAACAAAGTTTGGTCAAAAAGTTGGTTATTGTCAAGGAACAAGATCTCTAAGTTGACCAAATAACCTAATTCTCAGGGTAACCTAGTTCTTGAGGGGTGTGTCTAGAAAGTTGGTTGCTGCAAAGATACAACGTTGTGAGTTTGGTCAAATTGCCTATGATGTTTGTGATATTGCCTTGGATCTTGAAGGCACTGTTGCATGATGCAGTGGTACAGCCAGCATGGGACCTCATCTTTGCAGGCTAATTTTCTAGATTGTAACACTGGGATTTGTGCACAAGCTAAGCTAGCTAAGACAGTAGCTTCCTTGCAACCCACAAAAGACAAAGGAAAAGGGGTGAAAAGGGGGAGATGGTTAGCTTTGATGAGCAGGCAACATCTTCCTAACCCCCTTCTTCTTGTCTCCTCTCACTATCTCTCTCACACACATGGCAAGCAAGGGTGTCTGAGTGTGTGAAAAAAATACTGAACTAATCCAACCACTAAAGCAAATTAATTTTTATTTCGGTTGAGAATCGGGCACCTTCTAGGTCAAGAAAATTGGGCATGACCTTTGCTAATTTTCTTGACCTTGGAGTGCCCCATTTCTCAACCGAAACGGAAATTAATCAACGTTTCAGGAGAAAGGGGTCATTTTAGAAGATCACAAGTAGCAGCAGCATCACTTGACAAAATCACAACTAGCAGCAGCAACTCGCAGATAGCAGCAGCAGCATCACTTGACAAGTAGTACAGCAGCAGCAGCAGCAGCATGCATGCACTTGGTGCACAGAGTCCCATTTTCAATTTAGTTTCAGTAAAAATGCCACTAGCAAATACAGAGCAAAAATCCACTAGAAGTACACTGTAAACCCACTAACATTTACAGTGTAAATTCCACTAACAATTACAGAATGACAAAACAATATATTTATACTACAACATATATAAAGAAATCTCCGAGTATGGAGATCTTGTAATCAGAAGTAAACACAAGCAAGCTTCAATCCAGATAAAGGCAGTGGAGGCAAAGGCACTAAATCAAAATAGACACCTTAATTGTTTGTGTCCTACATATGTACACCGAAACAAGAATATTACTTTATACTGCAGCCATCACTGCAGCCTGAGCCTCACCCGTTAACTGTTGATTCCTCAAAAAACCAACCTCTTATCTATACTTACTAGTACTTTATACTGCCAAGCAAAACCCAAACCCAATGGACAAGTAGCAGCAGGACAATGATAAAGTTATCTTGTCCTGGCCATGGGGAAGCACCAAAACCCAATGGAGCCATTTTTTTGTTTTATGAGTTATATAAAAAATTAAATAGTTCATTGTGTTCATTTTTCTCCTTCACTTTCCTTCTGGTGGAAGCAAGGCATCACTGGTTCATTGTGCATGTATGCATCACTGGTGGAAGCAACCTACACAAAACATATATCACCAACAGGACGGAAAGCGTCTTATCAGACCACATATCATCTCATCTGATTGCAATCTACCTTCCAGTCTTTTGTATCCCCTCACCCTTTCCAGGAGAGACACAACTAATTCTCCAGTGAAAAACAATCAAAGGCAGACACAAATAATAGCGCATTCTTCATACTAAAAATTTGTGAACCAAGAGCAACGATACAGTAAGCTAAGCTAACGTCACACCCGCTGGAAAATTAAAAATGCACAGCCCATCGTGTTGGTCAGAGTTAATCATATAACAATATGCTTCTCTAAATTATAGGAATCTGAGCAAAGCCACGGCAAGTAAAAAAAAATCATGCTACAAGATAGATCAGACAACCGCAGTACAAATCATCTACACCCTGATATCCCCATCCTTCTAGGAGACTAACTAATCTCCAGCGTAAAACAAGACAGCCATACAATGTTCATACTAAAACCTCTGGTTACATGAATAAGTGTTCCAGTGAACCAAGAGGAACAACTATGATGTGAGTGAATTAATCTAGGATGACACCACTGGAGAACTAAAAATACATAGCCCATCGTGTCGGCTAAAGTCAACCGTGGGATAATAAGCTGCGCTAAAATTCATGCTACAAGACAGATCAGACAACCTACTGAAACAATATCAACAACAGGAAGCAAAGCATCCAGATTATCATGCTCATATGCAGATGTGCATCAAATGTCAACCGAGGCAACCTACTGAAACAATATCAACAACAGGAAACAACAGGAAGCAAAGTCAACCGAGGCAATGAATGAAATGTGCATCAAACTGGTCCTGGCGGAAGCTGAGTGCAAATTATCATGCTCATATGGAGATGGGATGGGAGGAGGGAAGGGGATAGGGGTCGGGGCGGTAGCTTACCTTGGAGGAGCGGGCCGGGGTGGAGGAGGCGGCGTCCGGTGGTGTGGACGGGGCGGCGTCCGGGCGGCGGGACGGTGGTGTGGACGGGGCGGCGTCCGGGCGGCGGGGTCGCGTCGAGGCGGCGGGGCAGCGTCGAGGTGGCGAG
>NC_041386.1:219836199-219836826 GCF_002162155.2 Triticum dicoccoides | reverse complement strand
GGCGGCGGGGCAGCGGCGTCGGGAGAGGAGAGGGGAAGGGGATCTAAGGCGAGGGAGAGGGCGAGGGAGGGAGAGGGCGAGGGAGAGGGCGAGCAGTGGGTCAGGGCAGCGGCGGCGGCGGCGGTGGATCGAGAGGGAGAGGGAACTGGCGAGGGGGAGAGGGAAGGGGGGATCGGGCGAAGGGGCAGAGGGAAGGGGGGATCGGGCACCTCACCGTGGGCACAATACTAATGGCGCACCTCACCGTGGTGCGCCATTAGTGTATCCATACTAGTGGCGCACCTCACCGTGATGCGCCATTAGTATTTTTTTTATTTCAACTCAAGCCAACAGGTTATGTACCACCAGAACTGATCCACATCAAGTCCCCTCTACTAGCTCGACTGGTTAGCAGCCAGTTCTCACACCAGGAGGTCCTGGGTTCGACTCCCAGGCTCCACAAATTTTTTTAGCATTTAAAAAGCTGTTTGATACTTATTTGTGTTTAAATATGTTCAAACTTGTTTAAATAATAACAGTAATATTTTTTTATAAGACAGTAGCATTTAAAAAGCTGTTTGATACTTATTTTTTTATAAGACGGTGTGCGGGGGGTCGGCGGCGGCGGTTGAGTAGGGGAATCGAGGG
>NC_041386.1:219805357-219835093 GCF_002162155.2 Triticum dicoccoides | reverse complement strand
AATCGAGAAATGAAGTCTACGATTTAAATACAATCGATCTTAGCTAGCTATCTGTTCACAATCTTCTTGCCCTTCTTTTTCGCAAATGGAGTTCTTCTGTGGAACGGACGTCCTTTAGGTAGGGTGGTCCTGCTTCTTCTTGTGGTGTATGCTGCTACTTCATCATCGTCGTCATGTTCGATCCTCGGGTCGCCGTACTTGTCGAAGTCTTGCTCATTGGCTACTCCATCCATTCCGATGATCTTCCTTTTGCCTCTCCTCACGACAACACGACTGGGCTTTGGCGGGTCGGTAATGAAGAAGCATTGGTCCACTTGGGAAGCCAGTACCCATGGCTCATTTTTCGCGGTGATGTTTGCGCCCGCGGTCTTGGATTTGGCTTCGGGTATAACCATGGTGGTGAAATACCGGTCTTCTTTTATGACGTTCTTGGCCCATCTGACATGAAACATCGGGACCTTCTCTCCAGCGTAGCTCAGCTCCCAGATCTCCTCGATCCTTCTGTAGTATCTGTCCTTGTCGTTACCGGTGTAGGATTCCATCGTTACCCCGGAGTTCTGATAACCATCGCTCTTCATGTCCTTGGCCTCGGTGTAGAATGTGTAGCCGTTGATATCGTATGCCTCATAGGTCATCAGGTTGTGCTCGGCGCCCTGTGACAAGGCGAATATGAGTTGTTCTTCCGCGGAAGAATCCTCATGTAAAGGGTACGACAGAAGCTTCTGCTTGAACCAACGCGTGAAACATGAGTTGTGCTCTTTGAGTATATCTCTGTCCGTCCTCTGTTGGCCTCGGTCATTGTATGTCTTCTTAATAAAGGTTTTGTGCTCTACCACCCAAGGATCAACCACGTCTATGTGTTGTAGCGCGACTAGGTTTGCTCTTTCAAAGTCGGCGAGTCGACCCTCGAAGTCGACATGCATTTCGCGGTGACCCTCATGGTGACCCCATCCAGCGAGCCTGCCGAGGTGCCTGTTGACGGGCAGACCAACGGGGTTCTCGATGCCTAGATAATTCGTGCAGTAGGAGATGCACTCTTCGGTCAGAAAGCCCCTGGCTATGCTTCCCTCTGGACGTGACATGTTGCGAACGTATCCTTTGATGACACCATTCATCCTTTCGAACGACATCATGCTGTGCAGGAACGTCGGCCCGAGTTGGATGATATCCTCCACTATATGGACCAGCAGATGCACCATAACGTCGAAGAATGCGGGCGGGAAGTACATCTCAAGCTCGCATAGTATCACCACGATCTCTTCCTGTAGCCTTCTGAGTTGCCTCACGCCAATCGACTTTCGAGAGATGACGTCGAAGAAGTTGCATAGGCCAAATAGCGTTTCACGGACGTGCGCGTCCATGATCCCACGGATTGCAACTAGAAGTATCTGCGTCATCAGCACGTGACAGTCGTGAGACTTCATCCCGCTGAACTTCTGCTTCGCTGGGTCTAGGTATCTGCTTATCTTCCCCGCGTAACCGTAAGGAAGTTTTACTCCTAGGAGGCAGGTGAAAAACTGCTCGATCTCCTCCTGACTTAGAGTGAAGCACGCGGGAGGGTAGTCATTTCCGGTCTTCTTGGCCTTTTTGCCTTTGCGACGACTTTCTGTGTCCTGCTTCGCCTCATCATCATCATCATCATCATATATAGCATGAAGCTCCTGCCTGATGCCCATTGATTTCAAGTCTGCCCTTGCTTTCGGCCCATCTTTGGTCCTCTCTGGCATGTTGAGCAGGGTACCAAGCAGACTCTCGCACACGTTCTTCGTGATATGCATGACATCAAGGCTGTGAGGCACCCGGTGGATCTTCGAGTACGACAAGTCCCAGAAAACAGACCTCGTTTTCCATACCTTCAGCAGCGGCTCTGGCGCCTTTTGCTTCAACAACTTGTCTATTTCCTCGCCGCTCCTCGTACACGGGCGTTTTCGGGGTTCGGTTTCACCATCGAACAGATCCTTGCGTTTCCTCCACGGGTCATCGTCGCGAAGCCACCTTCGATGTCCCATGAACACGGTTTTCGAAGACCCGGGATCTCTATCTAGCTGGCGATACGTTGTGTCATCCATGCACCTTACGCATCCAGAAAATCCGTGGACTACCTGCCCCGCAAGATATCCGTAACCGAGATAGTCGTGCAGCGTCGTGAGCAGTGCGGCTCTCATAGGGAAATATTCTTTCTCTGCGGCGTCCCACGTATTGGCTGGCATTTTCCACAGCGTGTCAATCTCCTCTTTCAGCAGCCCCAGATATAGATTGATGTCGTTCCCTGGTTGTTTCGGCCCTTCAATTAGCATACTCATGTGAATGTACTTCCTCTTCATGCACAACCAGGGGGAAGGTTGTACATCCACACGAACACAGGCCAGGTGCTATGTGTGCTTCTCTGGCTGCCAAACGGATTGACTCCATCGGTGCTCGCGCCCAGCATGATGTTCCTTGGATCGTTCCCAAATTCTGGGTATTCGAAGTTCAACGCTTGCCACTGGCTCGCATCCTTAGGGTGACTCAGCATCTTGTCTTTTTTATCTATCTCCGGATCATTTGCGTCGTCTTCTCGCTTCTTCTCCTCCCTATCCGCGTGCCAACGCAGGAGCTTTGCTACCTTAGGGTCCGTGAAATACCGCTGCAGACGAGGAGTGATCGGAAAGTACCACACCACTTTTCGAGGAGCTTTCTTCCTCTTCTTGTATCGAGTGACACCGCACACCGGACATATGGTAGACTCCGCGTGCTCGTCCCGATAAATGATGCAATTGTTCATGCACACATGGTATTTCACGTGCGGTAAATCCAGAGGACACACGATTTTCTTCGCCTCCTCCAAACTGGTCGGCCACTTGTTCCCCTTGGGAAGACGTTCGTGCCAGAATGACATGTTCTCGTCGAAGCATGCGTAGGTCATTTTGTGTTTTACCTTCATCTCCAGAGCCATGAGCGTTACTTTCAGGCGGGTATCCTCGGGCCTGCATCCTTCATACAATGGAGTAACCGCGTCTAACTCAAGTTGATCCATCTTGGCTTTCTCTCGGGCGGCAGCTCTTGCGTTATCCGTCTGCTTGAGAAGCAGCTCTTGAATATGAGGGTCCTGCACCCAGCCCATCGATGGTCCAGCGTCGTCTGCTCCGCCGGCATCATCATCATGTCCTGCATCTTCTACATGATGACTGTGTACAGCATCACCGTCGTGATCATCTCCTGGGGATTCTTCGTCTTCTCGCCCCCCCGAGCCGCGGTGGTTGTCTTGCTGCCCTTCCTCATTTCTTGCCCGCCCCCATGGACGACTTCGTAGTCATCTTCATCACCTTGCCACCTATAGCCATCCATGAAACCACGCAAGAGGAGGTGGTCCCGCACCTGCCCGGAATCCGGGTCCGCAATAAGGCTATTCAGCTTGCATCTTCGACACGGACATCTTATCTCCGTCTCGTTCTTTTGAAGCATCTCGGCCTTCGCGGACCTCAAAAACCTATTCACGATGCCTTCGGTCATCGTGCGGACCATGGTCGCCTGCGGGGTAGAGCAAAACGATATTTTAGAACCAAGAAAAAATTTGGCATGACTTTCCCTAAAAATAGGACCAAAAAGAATGCTTAATGCCAAAATTCACGCCGAAACGGAAATGAATCAACATTCCAGCAAAATATTGGCAACTATCGCATTTCAAATACCGGTACACCTCCAAACACAAACACATATGCAACACCACAAACATATGCAACACCACGAACATACATAGATCTAGCTAGGCCATAAAAAGTGCATGTGCACATTGTTGTAGGGAGAACAACATAAATATAGCTTCCCCCCTTACTTACCTAGCAAAATAAGGTAACTTAACCACTTAATTTGAATGAATCTATGGTGGAAATGAGGTGAAAAAGAGGAGGCACCCGAGACAAGGAGGAGGCGGTGGAGAGAATGAAGTGGGGAGAAAGTGAGTGTGGGAGGAGAGGCTGTCCAAAATATCTTGTTGCTGCCCACTTACTAATGGCGCACCAACAGCAAATGCGCCATTAGTAATCCAGGTTACTAATGGCGCACCCCCTGGTGGTGCGCCATTAGTACTTTTGCAAAAAAAGGAATAAAGACAATAATAATAAAAAAAACATTAGTGGCGCACCTTCTGGCTGGTGCGCCATTACTAGTTACAACTAGTAATGGCGCACCACCAATTGATGCGCCATTAGTATGTTTGGACAGGCGCACTAGTTCAAAAAAAATTTGGTACTAATGGCGCACCGTCGGCAGGGTGCGCCATTAGTAGTTTCAACACTAATGGCGCATCAGAAGGTGGTGCGCCATTAGTATATACTAATGGCGCACCACAAGTCTGGTGCGCCATTAGTGTCATTTCCATCTATAGCCCTTTTCCTAGTAGTGTCTTGTTCATATTTCGATGCTTCGTGCTCCGACCTTAGAACGATTATGTAAGAACTTCCAGAGAACCAAGTGCCATCCGTTGACATGGTCTGACCAGTCCCGTCTTACACCTCACGTCTGTTTGTACTCATGTGGACATGATGCACTCAGGAACGCTACGTGTTATAGACGGTTGCAACACTAGGAAGAGCACCTTTTAAATTGATATTAACTATGAGAGATCACTCTAATAATTGACTATTGTGCAATCAAAGGTTGAAAACAACAAAGGAATAAACATCTCAGGTAGTTCATGAAAGCATGATATGGTATAGCCCTCGGTGTCGGGTATCTTCATGATCATCTTCAATCTCCAGTTGAAGCGATGTGATGGCCAATATTTTTTTGTTACGACACCCGTTTCAAAAATGTTGCCGTGGCTACAATTTCACAAAACGTTTCCGTGGTGACCATTTCGGAAAATGTTGCCATGACACCATATTCGGAAATTCTTCCGTGGCACAAAATTGTAGCTCCTCGTCCTGCGCCAAGTACACCTTCTCCACGTTGGGGTCCTCCGTGTACGGTTGCCATCGTCACCTGTAACCTGTAGGCTATCTCTACGATGTTTACATTAACATGGCAATCTCGTGGCTCCAGCCATCATGTTGTAACGCGCAAGCCACTTAACATTACAATATATAACCATCTTATACAAACACTTTATCATGACGAAGGCTATACCACATCATATGCATACCCTAAAAAACCAAGTTAGACGTCCTCTAATCGGTTTTAGCCAAATTTTAGTTATGCGGTTAACCAGTTTAAAAAATTAATAATAGCTACCTACAACCACAATTTAGGCGATGATTCTTGATGCTAGATTAAGTTTTGGGGTGTGTGAAACAAGAGACTTAATTAAAAATCTCTAGCCCCACATAAACTTCGACAAATACGTGTCACCCCCCTAGAAGATCATCCATTTTCGGCAGCCTCCTATGTATGTGACGGTTCACTATTCTCAACTATGGTGAAGCCAGAGGTACTGTTAGTAGATCATTGACAGCCAGAGCCGATTGATTGTCAGAACCTTGTGAAAAGCGACACCATGTTGTCGATGAATTGAACCGAAGCAATACTCGTGGGAAGCATAGCAAGAACATCAATCCTCACAATCACATGTGATCTAGATCGCAACCCGCACTTACTCATATAACTACTCATGATGCCACTATTGGGAAACATAGTAGAAAACAAAAAAATGTCCGCACCTACGATCACCCAAGATCAATATGAAGATGCATAATGGGTTGGGTTCACGATCGTTACCGTCATCGAGTTGCAACAAAATAATAACGTGTCGGTGTAGATTGTACTTGGAGTCCCTCGAACTGTCGATGAGCAATCCCTCGTACCGCTAATGAATAGTCCCTCAAACCAAAGACTGAAAGCACTACCTCTCTACTTAGTTGCAAGTGTGCAGCCTTCATGATCCGGCAGCGCTTCGCCATACAGACCTAATCATCGCCGGAGAATTAGAGGGAAGAGATTAAAACCACACTGGGCTTCTAATTATGAGGACAAGAGGATTAGCCTAGCTCTAATTAGTCAAGTACTACCAACTAGAAATTGAGCTAGAATAACTAAAGGAGGCTCCAAAACTTGTATGTTCAATTGTGGCCAATGCCTAAAGTTTGTATATGTTGGAGGGGAAGAAGAGGGCTGCCACCAAGGAGGGAAAGCCTCATTGGAGCCCCAGCCTAAGGGGGGGAGTTGGACTCCTCCCCTACTCCTAATTCGGCCTCCTTCCCCCTTCCTTAGGGAAGGAGGCACTTTCCCACTTGGGCCTTTTTGGCCCAAGTTACCTTCCACCTCTTGGCCTTTTTAGGATCGTTGATATTTATATTAAATATAAAATTTTCATAATACTTCTACACCACTTTATATACATTAACATCTCCAGAAACTTTTCAACCTATATATAAATATCGATAATACCTGGTATTAGCCGGTCTCACCGAAACCCTTCCCGTGACCCCGAAAAGCTTCGGGATCCTCTCAGAACTATTCCGAATGAAATAATTCCAAAAATATATTCTCATGACTCCCGTCCTACTAACACTCAGCAGATCGTGATTGCCAGCTCGTGACCCCATAGGTTGGGCAACTCATAGACATGGACGAAACCGTTCATCCAATGACTGATAGTGGGACCGTGGACGTCCATATTGGTCCCCGTGAGTACACGGATGATATTCGAGTGAACCTTTGGTTATCATGTGATGTTACCTTTGCTTTATGATACTTCATGAAACTCGGGATGTATTGGTATCCTCCTGAGTTATCGCCATGCTCACTATACCGAAATCCTCATTACCAGGTTTGTTCTTCTTTCTCGTTATTGTATCTGGCAACCCCGTGATGAAGTCACATGGGTGTGGCCAGATGATAAGCGATGTCGTCACACCAGAGGGCCCTAAGAATATGTCTCCATCATCGAAGTAGCAAATCCCACTCTCGAGCTATCCGTTCACCTGTCAAATTTTCTGATGAACCCATAAGTTGTCGTTATGATCACCGTGTTACAAGTGATGTTTGAGAAACCCCAAAGTCCACTGTACGATAAGAAGTGACCGTGATACTCTCATGGTCTAAGGAGCAATATTACACATTAACACTCCATGTTATTACAATTGAATACAAACAATATTAATCTAATTCACAACAAACAAGTTTGGGTCAGTTCGATATGATCGTTCTTCCAATGTCATAATCTCAATGTTCTTTTAGGACTACAATTGCACTTAACGAAATCCTAAGATTCGGAAAACATGTTCCCTAACAAAACTTGATCTAGTCCTAGTGGCAAGAGTAGGAAGCTTTTATTTAACCGTTTATCATCCCACACGTGCATATGAGTTTTCCTGTAACATCCCAAATTTTCAATTTGGAATGTTATGCATAGGTCATCATATGCATATCATATTTTATTTGCATTTTGGCTTTGTGATCCAAAAATCCTAAGCAACTCAAGGACCCACGGAGAGATTTGGGGGTTTTATTGTTTTCATATTTGAATTTTCTGAAATATTGAAAAGTGGATCAATTTGGTTTTAATTATTTTTCTCTCCAAAAATATTTCAAAAAAATAAAAAATATATGAGAGGAGTAATATGACTTCTCCAAAGTAATTGAAATATTGGAGGAAAATTATAAAAATCAAATAAATTATTTTATTTGGATTTTATCGCTATTTTATTTGACATTAGAAAACATATGCATTTCTCAAAATTGCAGTTTTAGGCCAAGAAAATGTTCACTTCGTTCTAAATATTCTATTTAGATGGTGAAAATTTGTTTTGGTATTTTTATATTTTTATTTTGTTTTTTTGGATTTTTCCGGCAAAATCTGTTTCAAAAAAACGCGAACCGCCTTAACGGGCCGTGTCCGAACAGGACACTGCCGCCCGGGCCTTTATAAGGCAAGGCGAGGATGCCCCAGCCCATCCAGCCGCCCCGCGCCCGCCCCAAACCGTAGTCGCCGCCCGCCGTCGCCGGATCCCGCCGCCGGAGCCGTAGCCGTTGACCAGTCGGTTATTTTAGTTTAACCCGGTTTTTTAGTTTCACGATTTATTTTATTAGATCGGTTTTTCATCGGTTTATTTATTTAGCGGACGTTCGTCCATACATTCGTTTTAACGAACAATGTTCACCGATTAGGTTCAGATAGCGAACATTCGTTCGTTACTCTTTTCTTTTTATTTTATTTTCGGCCAGGGACCTATCTGTGATTATTTTTATCACAGATTAGCCCCTGATATTCAAACGCTCGCCATTTCTTAACCTTTTGTCCAAATCCAGTGAAACCAACGCCAAAATCTTCATCTCGACACCCTCTTTCTGTTTAATCAACTTGAACAAGGTTTTGAAAATTTTAAAATTTGGTTTCAAGCTGATTTGTTTTCAAAGTTATTTTGACCATAGTTTTAGTTCCGTAGCTCCGATTCGATTGATTCTTTTTGCAGATCGAATCTCTCAGTTGAGTTTTCAGATTCGATCTTCTTATTTGAAGTTTTCCCCTTGCATCTATGCTTGGGTGCTTATGTATGCTATTATTTGTTTGTGCTAGAATTCCCGGAGTGCGCAGCATGCTACTACGAGTCACTAGGTTTTGCGGATCATCTGCAAGGCAAGTAATACTTTGATCATATCCCCTTTACCTAGTTTTTATGCATTAGTTTCAACCCTCAGACATTGCATGAGTAGGATATCTTAACTTGTGGGTTTGGGAAGAAGATGATGAGATAGAACCTATTGCCCTTTTACTATCAAACCCTGGGAGTTACTTCTGCGTTATGCTACTTATTGCTTCATGTGGCTACTTAATCACACATCTGGGTGGATTTGTTGTGGGCACATGGGGATATACTAGTGATGTCCTTTTTGGTTCGCCACCCAGGCTCAAATGGATCATAAGATTATTCATGCTGGAAACTTCTGTGTGCAGCCACAAGCCATTATGGGCTCTGGCATAGTTGAGTAAGTTGTGGGGAACCTTTCCATGATGGGCTAGCTGGTGCCAGGGGATTGTAGGTGTACTGACCTGTCTATCGGTTAAGGGGACCTCTTCGGAAAGACTGCGTCTCGGTCATCCGTTTCTCAAAGATCATGAAATGCGAGGAATACAATGGAGGAGATCGAGTCTTGTGGGGAAAAGTGCGCAAACATCTGCAGAGTGTACAAACTAATTATGGTTAGCCGTGTCCACGATTATGGACATCTTGAGTATCTGGTTCTTGGATTATCATGTGGATCTCATCACTCTAAATTAATTTGCTAGGATGTTAATTACTCTCAATTGGGATTGAGATGGGGTTACCATTCTCAATGTTTTTCAACCAACTTTGTAGTTAAATAAAATATATTCCTTTGTTGTAGGGAAAACTTGGCTTTTCGTAAAAACATTATAACCATAGAGCCTCCACCAGCCATATATGCATGTAGTGATAGCATTTACTTGTTCATTGCTCTACTGTGTTATCTTCCCAGCATATTCCATGTGCTGACCCGTTTTTGGGATGCAACCTATCATGTTGCAGATTTATCAGACGAAGAGTATGGTGCGCTAGGTCGATTGTCGTGCACTCAGCTATACCGTTGGAGTTGATGGACTCACTTTATCTTCCAAGCCTTCCGATGTTTTCTTACTTAGATGGCCTTAAGCCTTATTTATTGTAATAAGTTCCCTTTTGAGACATTCGATGTAATAAGTGTGTGATTGCTACTCCGTTATAAATCCTTCAAGTACTGTGTGTGTCAGCATTACCGATCCAGGGATGACACTTATGCACAGAGATTTTATCGTTTGAGGTCGGATCGCTACATTTCCACACGATCACATATCCCAGGATCATAATAGTTATAGCATAGAATATGAACTCTATAATTATGAATATGGAAAGATAATAATACAAGTATTATTGTATATAGGGCATATTTCCGACACCATCCAACGCGGGACTGTATTGGTCTGCCAGGCAGTCTGGACGTACCTTTTCCCAAAAATCAGAGACAAACTAAGGGGGCATTGTACGCGTCTGGACCGCTGCCATGCCCACGTCTGACTACCCTGGCCCACCAAAAAAACCTTCACTCCTCTCCCACACACCCCGTACATCACCATATGCCCGCATTCATGCCACTAAAGAGTGGTCGCTCTGCATTGACGCTGGCGCAAAATGGTCGCGTCCTCTCACTGCTAGCATTGAAGCGACGCATCGGCCATGAGTGCGCCAACCACTTCATGCTCGGCTGAACACGCCTCCTCGCTACATTCATATGATGAGAGACTACCCACCTTCCTCCATTAAACCTCCGCGTGTGCCCTGAACACTACTTCGTCCATACATCTATTCACGAGCCGCTCATCATTAACCACAACGTATGTTGGCTCCGGCTATTCCCCCCGCTATTTAAACGATGCCAAACGATGAGCAAAAATCACACCACACTCCGCTCCCATCTCCTCCTTGCACCATTTTCTCCATAACCTCCATGGCATCCGAAAAAATAGGAAGACAAGTTCTCCGACATAGAAGTAGGCTGGGAGTCCCGTCGAGCCCATCGGATACGAGCAAGGCAACTCTCCACTCCACCTCCCTCAATGCTCCAGGGTGATGCAGGCGAGCTCGTGGAGGCAGATCCTCCAATCCAGCGCGTCATTCAGCAACTTGTCGCTCCAAGCTAGCTTGTCAAGGAGTGGCAAGTTGATCCAGGACTGCATGCGGGGGGCCATAGTGGCACAGACATCATGGATGCCACCAAGCCATCTGCCATTAATGTTTGCGTAACCGTGCCTAGCCAACGGAGAAAGAAGCCGACTTCACAAAGGTCGACGAGGTGGCTTCCAACATGTTTGCGCATGCCACCATCATCGAGGAGAAGTAGAACATGGGAGGCCACCACCGCTTGGGTCCCATGAAGGCCACCATCAAGGTGACGCCAGCGTACACAACCGGTGCCTTGCCCAGTCACAGGCCACTATCGTTCCCTTCCCCTACGGTTGAAGCACATCCCAGAGGTTCCACTCCGATGAGCGGAGCTACCAAACACGGGGAAGCGATCCGCCCTTCGCGCTGAAGCATATACCTCCGGGGCTCATGCCAATCGAATGAGCGGGCTACCAGACATGGGGAAGACAATGGAGATCCTCTGCGGTCGTCTGTAGACTAGTAAGGGATATCAATGTTGTGGGAATGGATATCCGCTGGCGCCGCCTGTAGACTAGTTATACCCTACTCTGGTGTAGTTTTTAGTTACAAAATGTCCAAAATGTAATTAATTTCATCTGGTTTATTGAAATCCATTGTGTTTGCATGCATTTCGTTCGGTTAGTTCAAAGAGTGGTTGAAATGTATGCATGCAGCGTTTGATGGCCGACTCCCGCATCAGTGCCCATGGACTGCCCCCCTATATCTGTGGATAGATGCTGGAGAAAATTTGTGGGTCAGCATTGGAGATGCCCTTAAGGCCTTGTTTGGTTCCATGGGAACTAAATCCCCTAGTGGAACTAGTCCATCCATGGATTAGTTTGATCCCTTCCTGTCACCAATCCCTTCTGTACGAATCCATATAGACCCCCTCCTCCCCCTCTCTTCATATCTCATTTTTTTATGTCCCATACCAAGTTCTAGTTTACAACTAGCATAGAGCAATGATAACCCACAAGTGTAGGGGATCACAGCGGTTTTTGAAGATAGAGTATTCAACCCAAATTTATTGATTCGACACAAGGGGAGCCAAAGAATATTTGGAAGTATTAGGAGTTGACTTGTCAATTCAACCACACCTGGAGACTAAATATCTATATCAAAGTGATCAGTAGCACAGTAGTATGATGGTTTCATAGAGATAGCAATAGCAGTAGCAGCGATAGTAACAGTAATAGTAGTAGCAATAATTTTGTAGCGGTTGTAACAGTAGCAGCAACTGTAGTAACTTAGCAAATATCAATATGTGAAAAGCCCGTAGGCATTGGATCGATGAAAGCGTTGGATAATAATCATCGTATAACAGTCATAACCAAGGGTGACACAGAACTAGCTCCCGTTCATCAATATAATGTAGGCATGTATTCCGTAAATAGTCATACATGCTAATGGAAAAGAACTTGCGTGACATCTTTTGTCCTACCCTCCCGTGGCAGCGGGGTCAAGGAAAGTAAGGGATATTAAGGCCTCCTTTTAATAGAGAACCATACCAAAGCATTAACACATAGTGAATACATGAACTCCTCAAACTACGGTAATCACTGGAAATAATCCCAATTGTTGTCACCTTGGGGTTTGCGAATCATAACATGTAATAGGTGCATATAACTTGCAAGATTGGATCAAGAACATAGATTTAATGGTGAAAACATAAATGGTTCAGATTTGAAGTCATGGCATTCGGGCCCTACTGACAAGCATTAAGCATAGCAAAGTGATAGCAACGTCAATCTCAGAATATAGTGGATACTAGGGATTAAGCCCTAACAAAACTAACTCGATTATCTGATGAATCTCATCCAACCCATCACTGTCCAGCAAGCCTACGAACAAATTACTCACTCCCGGCGGTGAGCATAATGAAATTGGTGATGGAGGATGGTTGATGATGACGAAGATGGATGATCCCCCTCTCCGAAGACCCAAATGGACTCCAGATCTGGCTTCCTGATGAAGAATAGGAGGTGGTGGTGGCTTCGTATTGTAAAATGCAATGAAACTTCCTCTTCTATTTTTTCTCCAAAAATAGGAATTTATAAAATTGGAATTAGGGTCAACGGATCCTCGTGGGCCCCATTACCCTCTGGCATGCCCTCGTGCCTAGTGGGCAACTGCCCCCTCTAATGGGTCTTGGTTCCAGTATTTTTTATTTATTCCAAAATAATTCTCCAAAAAGTTTCGTCCAATTTCGAGAACATTTATTTATCCACAAAAACAACACCATGGTAGTTCTGCTGAAAACAACGTCAGTCCGGGTTAGTTTCACTCAAATCATGCAAATTAGAGTCCAAAACAAGAGCAAAAGTGTTAGGAAAAGTAGATACGACGGAGACGTATCAACTCCCCCAAGTTTAACCCATTGCTTGTCCTCAAGCAATTCAATTGACAAACTAAAAGCGACAAAGAAAAAACTTTTATGAATTCTTTTGTTCTTAAATAGTACCCAGGTTTTCCACAAAGATCATGACTAACCATACAAACAATAACTCTTCGAAATTATAGTCACTCATATCAATGACATAATCAACTGGCGAGCATTAATAAGATATCTCAAATGCCAACACTTTGTCAAAACAATCATGATATAATATGACAATAATGGTATCTCACTAGCCCTTTCTGAGACCGCAGAACATAAATGTAGAGCATCGCCAAAGTTCAAGCAGCGACTAAACATTGCAATTCATGGTAGAAGATATCCAGTCATGATGCATTCAACATTAACTATACAAATTGCATGAGAATGACAATAGTGCTCTCAGGACTGGTGCTTTTCTGAGAAGGTGATGACTCAACATAAAATAAAATAACATGAAAGTAAATAGATAGACCCTTCGCACAGGGAAGTAGGGATTGTAGAGGTGCCAGAGCTTGAAGCTTAAATCAGAGATAAATATAATTTTGTGAGCTATACCTTTCATGTCAATATTACGACCAAGAGTTTTCAATATCTTCCATGCTAAACACATTAGCGGCGGTTCCCTAGTGATAAAAGCAAAGTTTACTCCCCCTCCACCAATCAAACACAAGACATGGCTAGCCAAATCCATGGGTGCCTTCCATACCAACAACAGTCCGGGGGAGTTTTCTTTAATTATTTGCAATTTTTTATCATGGGACTGGGAATCACGATTATCGGCCCCTCTCATGCAAGGACGAGTGAGTATACACCCGTCATGAGAATAACCTGCTTAGCATGGAAGATACTAACCACCCCCTGTCGCTCCATGAGCGGTAAGGGCACACAAAACAGATGTTCATTTGAATTTTTAGAGGTGGCACATGCAAATACTTGGGACAGCAGGGTAATACCGCATATAGGTAGATATAGTGGACTCCTATGGAACTAACCCGGACTGACGCTGTTTTCAGCAGAATTGCCATGGTGTTATTTTTATGCAGAAATCAAAGTTCTCGGATTGACCTGAAAATTTACGAAGAATACTAAAGGGGGCCACCCAGGAGCCACAAGGTCAGGGCCCCCGCCCACCCCCTAGCCCCCTAGGGTGCGCCTAGTGAGCTTGTGGCCCCCTAGACCTCCGACAACCTTAACTCCATCTCCATATATCACTACTGCAGGATGCTGGTAACGCGACACTACAATCAGAGACCCTTCGACAAAACTGTGTGCCATGCAATAATCGCAAATGGTGGTGTAAAAAACCATCAAAAAAGGTGCAAAATGTTTGCGACGGAGGATGCATCAAACACGGTTCATATTTTAGTTGTGTGTGTGATGCAAAGAATATGGTTAAATTCAATTAACTGTTTGCAATGAGGAGGAACAAAAGAAACGGGCAGCCAGATGAAGGTGTGTGCAATATACAACATACAGTTCACTCGGATGAACTGTTTGTGATTAGGCAACACAAAAGAAATGATCAGCCAGATCAAAGGTGTGTGCAATATATGGCATGCGGTTCCCTCGGACGAATTGTTCATGTTGAGGCAAGAGAACAGAAACGGTTCAGTATAACAAGATATGTGTGATACGCGGCAAACAGGTTTATAATCAGAAATGTGTGCTGCTACCTCTTGAGCACTTGCGTTGGTTTTCCCTTGAAGAGGAAAGGGTGGTGCAGCAAAGTAGCGTAAGTATTTCTGTCAGTTTTTGAGAACCAAGGTATCAATCTAGCAGGAGGCTACGCTCCAGTCCCTCGCACCTACACAAAACAAATAAATCCTCGCAACCAACATGATAAGCGGTTGTCAATCCCTACACGATCACTTACGAGAGTGAGATCTGATAGATATGATAAGACAATATTTTTAGTATTTTTTTGATAAAGATGCAAAGTAAAATAAAAGCAAGGAAAATAACTAAGTACTGGAAGATTAATATGATGAAGATATAGACCCGGGGGCCATAGGTTTCACTAGTGGCTTGATACGTCCATTTTGCATCATCCTTTTATATCAATATTTATTGCATTATGGGTTGTTATTACACATTATGTCACAATACTTATGCCTATTCTCTCTTATTTTACAAGGTTTACATAAAGAGGGAGAATGCCGGCAGCTAGGATTCTGGCTGGAAAAGGAGCAAATATTAGAGACCTATTCTGCATAGCTCCAAAAGTCCTCAAACTTCACGGATGATGTTTTCGAAATATATAAAAAACATTGAGCTCAAGAACTTCACCAGGGGGGCCACACCCTTCCCACGAGGGTGGGGGGCGCGCCCTAGCCCCTTGGGCGTGTCCCCTACCTCGTGGGCCCCCTGGTAGCCCTCCGGTGACCATCTTCTGTTATATGGACTCTTTCGATGGGAAAAAAATCATAAGCCATCTTCTCAGACGAAACTCCACCGCCACGAGGCGGAACCAATATAGGGTTCTGGCGGGGCTGTTCTGCCGAGGAAACTTCCCTCCCGGAGGGGGAAATCATCACCATCGTCATCACCAACGCTCCTCTCATCGGGAGAGGGCAATCTCCATCAACATCTTCATCCGCACCATCTCATCTCAAAACCCTAGTTCATCTCTTGTATCCAATTCTTGTCTCCAAGTCCGGGATTGGTGCTAGTAGGTTGCTAGTAGTGTTAATTACTCCTTGTAGTTGATGCTAGTTGGTTTAATTGGTGGAAGATCATATGTTCAGATCCTATATGCACATTAATACCCCTTTGATTATGAACATGTTTATGCTTTGTGAGTAGTTACTTTTGTTCCTGAGGACATGGGAGAAGTCTTGCTATTAGTAGTCATGTGAATTTGGTATTCGTTCGATATTTTGATGAGATGTATGTTGTCTCTCCTCTAGTGGTGTTATGTGAACGTCGACTACATGACACTTCACCATTGTTTGGGCCTAGAGGAAGGCATTGGGAAGTAATAAGTAGATGATGGGTTGCTAGAGTGACAGAAGCTTAAACCCTAGTTTATGCGTTGCTTCGTAAGGGGCTGATTTGGATCCATATGTTTCATGCTATGGTTAGGTTTACCTTAATAATTTTGTTGTATTTGCGGATGCTTGCAATAGAGGTTAATCATAAGTGGGATGTTTGTCCAAGTAAGGGCAGCACCCAAGCACTGGTCCACCCACATACCAAATTATCAAAGTACCGAACGCGAATCATATGAGCGTGATGAAAACTAGCTTGACAATATTCCCATGTGTCCTCGGGAGCGCTTTACATCACATAAGAGTTTGTCCAGGCTTGTCCTTTGCTACAAAAAGGATTGGGCCACCTTGCTGCACTTTATTTACTTTTGTTACTTGTTGATCGTTACAAATTATCCTATCACAAAACTATCTGTTACCACTTATTTCAGTACTTGCAGAGAATACCTTGCTGGAAACCGCTTATTATTTCCTTCTGCTCCTAGTTGGGTTCGACACTCTTACTTATGGAAAGGACTACGATAGATCCCCTATACTTGTGGGTCATCAAGACTCTTTTCTGGCGCCGTTGCCGGGGAGTGAAGCGCCTTTGGTGAGGAAAAATTTATATAGTGTGCTGAAATTTACAATCACTTGTTACTATGGGAAGTAATCCTCTGAGGGGCTTGTTCGGGGTATCTTCACCCCGACCAGTAGAGCAAAGAGTTGCTCCTCAACCTACTGAACCTACTGAAAATGAAAATGCTTGCTTCGAAATTCCTTTGGGTATGGTAGAAAAACTGCTAGCTAATCCTTTTTTGCTCTCTATGTAACACCCTCGATGCGACTATAGCTCCCATGTGTCGAGGCACGACTTAGAGACATAATCGCATTGAAGGCACTTGTCGCAAGTTAGGCAATATTCACAACATCCCATGTAATATAAATAATGAAGGGGAGATAACATAGTTGGCTTACACTCGCAACGTCAATCAAGTACATAAATAACATTACATCATCCAAACACTCATGGCCCGACTACGGCGCCAAAATAAAAGAGAACCCAACATGCGACACGGTCCCAATCACCCCCAACTGGGCACCACTACTGATCATCGGGAAAGGAAACGTAGTATCGTTGAGAGTCTTCGTCGAACTCCCACTTGAGCTCATACGCGTCTCCTGGAGAGGAATCATCAGGCCCTGCATCTGGTGTAATAGTAATCTGTGAGCCACAGGGACTCAGCAATCTCGTACCCTCGCGATCAAGACTATTTAAGCTTATAGGTGTGGCAAGGTAAAATATGAGTGGAGCTGCAGCAAGCGACTAGCATCTATGGTGGCTAACTTATTCGCAAAGGAGAGCGAGAAGAGGAGGCAAAGTGCGAGCGAGAAACTAAAGAGCAACCTGCGCAAACATTACTCCAACACCGTGTCCACTTCCCGGACTCCGCCGAGAAGAGGCCATCACGGTAACACACTCGGTTGATTCATTTTAATTAATTAAGGTTCAAGTTATCTACAACCGGACATTTACAAATTCCCATCTGCCCATAACCGCGGGCACGGCTTTCGAAAGTTCAATCCCTGCAGGGGAGTCCCAACTTAGCCCATGACAAGCTCTCATGGTCAACGAAGGAATAGACCTCCTCCCAAGATGTTCCGTTCAGACTCGGTATCTCGGTAATTCAAGACACTTCGACAGGTTAAAACAAGACCAGCAACACCGCCCGAATGTGCCGACAAATCCCGATAGGAGCTGCACATATCTCTTTCTCGGGGCACACTCAGATGAGTGCTCCATACAACTAAAACCAAACCTTGAGTTTCCCCGAGGGGGCGCTGCACAGGACTCTAGTTTGGCCCAACACTTAGAGGAGCACTGGCCCGGGGGGGTTTAAATAAGATGACCCGCGGGCTCCGGAAACCCGAGGGAAAAGAGGCTAGGTGAAAAATGGTAAGACCAAGGTTGGGCATTGCTGGAAAAGCTTTAATCAAGGCGAACTATCAAGGGGTTCCCATTATAACCCAACCGCGTAAGGAACGCAAAAATCCAGGAACATAACACCGATATGACGGAAACTAGGGCGGCAAGAGTGGAACAAAACACTAGGCGAGAGGCCGAGCCTTCCACCCTTTACCAAGTGTATAGATGCATTAAGATAACATAGCAATATAATGATATCCCAACAAATACATAAATGTTCCAACAAGGAACGGCCTCCAATCTTCACCTGCAACTAGCAACGCTATAAGAGGGGCTGAGCAACGCGGTAACATAGCCAATCAACGGTTTGCTAGGACATGGTGGGTTAGAGGTTTGACATGGCAATTTGGGAGGCTTGCAAGCAAGTGGTAGGCATCGTAGCAATGGCACAGCAAAAGAGCGAGCAAACTAGCATAGCAAAGATAGTAGTGATATCGAGGGTATGATCATCTTGCCTGCACAATTGTCAGAGTTGACTGGATCCTCAAAAGCAAACTCAACGGGCTCCTCGTTAGCGAACTCGTCTTGCGGCTCTACCCAAACAAGACAAACAAGCAACAATGATACAATCAACCACGTGCAAACTCAATCAACACGATGCAAAGATGATATGCTATGCGGGATGCGATGCGGGATGCAAAATGCAAGATATGACAGGAAATGCATGAAGCTGGCCTCAACATGGAATTCCAAGGGTGCCACTGGAAAGGTGAGATGAAAACGCTTGAAAATGATATAAAGAACACCGGAATCGGAGTTACGGTTTGGAAATGGCAAGCGATTCAAATATGACACCGGTCTGCGATTTACAGCAAGTAGGCATCTAAATGCAATAAAATGAACCTGCTACAGCCACCAAACATGACAACAAAATACATGGCAGGGATGCACACAAGATGCTTAACAAAAGTCTAGCACTGAGCTACGGCCAAATCATCCATTAACAGGTTCAAACAAGCATGGCAAAAACGCAAATGGTAAACAGATCTCAGACTTAGTGAAATTAACACTTGTCTGGAATCTCAGATCAGGTAGCCCTCTTCGGAGCCACAAAACTACATGCTACAGGACCTGAACATGGAAAAGTAAAGTATGGCATGGAGCTACTCAAAGAGCTTAACAAATGTCCCTTAGTGACCTTGAGCCAAAAGGGATCACAAAATATACTAACAAGCACACGAACATGGCAAAAACATAATCAGTTTTCAGACTTAGTGAAAACTGGGACATGCTGAAACATAACTCACGAAGGCATGTTTACGAGCTCGATGCACTCACCACGGTGCAAGTCATGGCAAGACAAGCATACACCCCTTAAGAAGGCACAAAATACAAGCTATACATGGCAAGAACAATGGCATTGCATGCACGGATCAACTACAATAACATCGGCAAAATTGCAAACAAGTTGACGATCTGCCCAGATTCGCAACGAAGCAAAAGTAGAGCTCGATTGACTCAAGCTAGGGTGCTCCATAATTGCAAAAAAGACATGGCTGGATATAGCACTACAATATTAACAAAACTCCCTTACTGATCATCCTCAAAAGAGGCACGGATCACTAGGAAACAACATGAACATATGTCATCATGAACTAAACAATCCGAGGACTTAGTGAAATTACAAAGTCCCTGAAAACAGAATTAGCAAGTGCACCACTTTGCAAGCTTGCACAAGTCACCACACACATCCTAAAAATACATGGGTTGCACCTCTGGAAAGATGACAAAACCCTTAACAAAACATATGAAGAACTCACGGCCATAGCATGCACATATTAATCATGGAAAAAAATGACAAAAGTGCTAAACAGAGTAATAGATCTGACAATTAACTCAAGTAGCCCTCTTCTAATAGCATTTCGGACATCAAGATGATCTCTTATGAAAATGATGCAATGTAATGAAATGATGTACTCTCTGAGGTGAACATTTTGATATGCTATATGCCCAATTCGGAGCTACGGATGCAAAGTTACGGGGCCTCGAACAGGAGCATATGAAGTAAAAATTCTGGGACTTAGCAAAAAAACGACCTAGGATTAGGATTTCAGATCTGAGATCTGCGCGGATTACGAGGTCGCCGGAGTTACTGTTCACCGCCGGAACGTCGCCGGACTTGGCGAGGGGAGGCACGCCGACCGGTGAGGGAGGAGGCGGCGAGGGGCGGCGGCGGCGGCTCGGGTCGCGCGCGGCGCCGAGGCACCGGGCGGCGGGCGGAGACGAGGACCGGCGGGCGGAGGCGGCGAGATTCCGGCACGGCGGCGGCGGCTGGACGGCTCGGTGGCGGCGGGAGGAAGGAGACGGCGGCGCGCGCGGGCGAGCGGCTCGGCCCGGGCGGGAGCGGTGGAGGGCCCGACCTGGGCCTCCACGGGCCGGCGGCGGGGACGGCGGCGCAGCCAACGGGGCACCGACATGAGGCGGCGGCGGACACGTCCGGCCCGAATCGGACGTGTCCGTCGGCAGGAGGTGCAGTTTTAGGGTTTCGGGGAGGACGAAGATCCGAAAACGAAGGGGTGTATATATAGGCCCAGAGGGAGCTGGGAGAGTCCAAATGAGGTGCGGTTTTTGGCCACGTGATCGTGATCGAACGCTCTAGGACATGGAGCAGAGTTTGGTGGGTTTTGGGCCAAATTGGAGGGGTGTTGGGCTGCAACACACACGAGGCATTTTCATCCCTCGGTTAACCGTTGGAGTATCAAACGAAGTCCAAATGGTACGAAACTTGACAGGCGGTCTACCGGTAGTAAACCAAGGCCGCTTGGCAAGTCTCGGTCCAATCCGGAAATGTTTAAACCCCACACACGAAAGAAAGCTAGAAATGGCCACCGGAGGAGAACGAAGCACCGGAATGCAAAACGGACAACGGGGAAAATGCTCGAATGCATGAGATGAACACGTATGCAAATGCAATGCACATGATGACATGATATGAGATGCATGACAATGACAACAACACACGGAGGCAAAACCCGAACCCGAGAAAATAAAATAACTTAACACCGGAAATGGCAAGAGTTGGAGTACAAATAGGGAAAGTTACATCCGGGGTGTTACAACACTCCACCACTACGAAAGGATCTCGTCCCAAGATCTAGGAGTGAAAGAATGCCGGGTACTCAGAACGGAGGTGATCCTCGCGTTCCCAGGTAGCTTCACGGTCGGAATGGTGTGACCACTTGACTTTGAGAAATTTGATTGACTTGTTGCGAGTCTTGCGTTCAGTCTCTTCAAGAATAGCAACTGGGTGCTCATGATAGGAGAGATCTTCTTGGAGCTCAATGTCCTAGAAGTTGACAGTGCGGTCAGGAGTCTTGAAGCACTTTCGAAGTTGAGAGACATGGAACACGTCATGAACATTTGCAAAGTTTAAAGGAAGCTCGAGTTGATAGGCGAGGTCGCCTCTCTTGCTGACAATCTTGAAAGGTCCCACGTATCTAGGAACAAGCTTCCCTTTGTTACCAAAGCGACGAGTACCTTTCATAGGAGAGACACGGAGGTAAACATGATCTCCGATCTCGAAAGCCAAATCACGGTGCTTACTATCATAGTAGCTCTTCTGGCGGGATTGGGCTACTTTGAGGTTATCATGAATGACTTTGCACATTTCTTCTGCTTCTTTGATTAAGTCATTACCCAAAAGCTGACGTTCACCGGTTTCGGACCAGTTGAGAGGGGTACGGAACTTCCTGCCATACAGAATTTCAAAAGGGGCCTTGCCCGAACTTGCTTGAAAACTGTTGCTGTAGGAGAATTCAGCATAAGGAAGACAATCCTCCCACTTCATGCCGAAGGAGATCACACAAGCCCTGAGCATATCTTCAAGAATCTGGTTGACACGCTCGACTTGACCGCTTGTTTCAGGATGGAAAGCTGTGCTGAAGCGGATGTTAGTGCCCATGGCCTTCTGGAAAGAATCCCAAAACTTCGAGGTAAAGATGCTACCACGGTCTGAAGAGATCACTTGAGGAATACCGTGCAGAGAGACAATGCGAGAGGTATAGAGTTCCGCAAATTGAGCTGCAGTGATCGACTCTTTGATAGCCAGAAAATGAGCCACTTTGGTGAGTTTGTTGATGACAATGAATATAGCATCATTGCCACGCTTGGACTTTGGAAACCCAGTCACGAAGTCCATCTCAATGTGGTCAAACTTCCATTCTGGAATGGCAAGAGGTTGGAGGAGACCAGCTGGCCTTTGGTGTTCTGCCTTCACTCTTCTACAGACATCACATTCATTCACGAATTGAGCGATCTCGTGCTTCATTCGAGTCCACCAATAAGCTTGCTTAAGGTCCTGATACATCTTCGTGCTCCCAGGGTGGATGGAGAGGAGAGAATTGTGAGCCTCGTTCATGATCACTTTACGGAGGTCACCTTTGGGCACAACAATACGATCCTCGAAGAAGAGAGTGTCCTTGTCATCAAGGCGGTAGCACTTGTACTTGGACTGACTCTTGGCAATCCCAATCTTCACCTTTTTCACCATAGCATCAAGAAGCTGGGCTTGGCGAATCTGGTCTTCTAAGGTAGGAGAGACTTGAAGGTTGGCGAGGAAACCTTGAGGAACAACTTGCAGGTTAAGTTTGCGGAAAGCTTCACAAAGCTCGGGTTGATAAGGCTTAAGAATCAGACTGTTGCAGTAAGCCTTTCTGCTCAAAGCGTCAGCAATCACATTGGCCTTGCCTGGAGTATACTCGATACTCGGATTATACTCTTGAATCATTTCGACCCATCGAGTTTGCCTGAGGTTGAGATTAGGTTGAGTGAAGATGTACTTGAGACTCTTGTGATCAGTGAAAATGTCCACTTTTCTTCCCAATAGAAGATGTCTCCAAGTCAAAAGAGCATGCACAACTGCCGCCAACTCGAGATCATGAGTGGGGTAGTTCTTCTCATTCGGCTTCAACTGGCGAGATGTATAAGCAACAACTTTCTTCTCTTGCATCAATACTGCGCCAAGACCTTGGAGAGAGGCATCACAAAAAACCTCGTACGGCTTGGATTCATCAGGAGGAGTCAGAACTGGAGCAGTGATCAACTTCTCTTTCAAAGTTTTGAAAGCAATATCACACTCCGGAGACCAAACGTACTTGATGTGCTTCTGGAGAAGATTTGAGAGAGGATTCGTGATCTTAGAAAAGTTTTCAACGAATCTTCGGCAATAGCTTGCGAGACCGAGAAAACTGCGGAGTTGCTTCACGTTCTGAGGAGGTTCCCAATTCACAATTGCAGACACCTTCTCAGGATTCACGGCAATGCCCTTGGCAGAGATGATATGACCAAGATAAAGAACCTCATCGAGCCAAAATTCACACTTGGAGAACTTGGCGTAGAACTGATGTTCCCTGAGCTTATCGAGAACCAAGCGCAAGTGCTTGGCATGATCTTCCTTGTTCTTCGAGAAAACCAGAATGTCGTCGAGATAGACCAAAACGAAGTCATTGGTGTAGGCGTTGAAGATGAAGTTCATCATGCGAGAGAACGTCGGAGGAGCGTTGGCGAGGCCAAAAGACATGACAGTGTATTCATATGAACCAAAGCTTGTTCTGAACGCTGTCCTGGGAATATCTTCTTCACGAATGCGAATCTGGTGATAACCCATACGGAGATCAAGCTTGGAGAATACTTGGGCACCTTTGAGTTGTTCGAACAGCTCATTGATGTTGGGAAGTGGGTATTTGTTCTTGATGGTCTTCTTGTTCACTGGACGGTAATCAACACAAAGTCGGTACGTTCCATCCTTCTTCTTCACAAAAAGAACACCACAACCCCACGGAGAAGAACTAGGCCGGATGAGACCCATTTTCTCTTCCATATCGAGTTGCTTCTTCAGCTCCTTCAACTCTTCAGGTCCGAGCTTGTAAGGACGTTTGCACACAGGTTCCGTGCCAGGCTCAAGATCAATAACGAATTCAACTGGCTGGTGCGGAGGCATTCCTGGGAGCTCTTCTGGAAAGACGTCTTGATATTCGCAAACGACTGGAATTTGAGAGATGGCATCCAATTCACCCTTCTCATTGAGAGAAAACAGTCGGATAGTATTATCCCGAGCGGCAAAGACAATTACATCCTCAGACGAATGAGTCAATTGAATCTGCCTGGCTGCACAATCAAGCTGAGCCTTGTGCTTAGAAAGCCAATCCATTCCGAGAATAAGATCAATATCCGAGTCACCAAGAACATTTGGAGAGGACAAGAACTTATAGTCACCCAAAGTGATAGTAACATCTGGAACGCATACTCGAGATGTCATTTGACGGGCCGGAGAGATGATAGCCAATGGCTTCGGCAACACTTGAGTAACAAAATCATGCTTAGATGAAAAAGGTCTCGAGATGAAACAATGCGATGCACCAGTGTCAAAAAGAACTTTTGCGGGAATATCATTAACAGGAAGGTTACCCATGATCACATCTGACGAGTCCTCTGCCTGAGCTGCATTCATCAAATTGACCTTGGCGTGCTTGGGGTTGTGCTTGACCACAGCTGTACTTGCCGATCTCACAGGAGGTGGAGGAGGAAGACGCCTCTGGTTGAGACACTTGTTGGCATAGTGACCCTTCTGTTGGCACTTGTTGCGCATGACCTCTGAAAGCGGACGGTGATACAGAGCACTCGATCTTGGAGGTTGAGACGAAGTCTTGTTCTGAAAGCCAGGGTTGGGTGGGTGGGAAGAACCACTGCCACCTTTGCTCTTCTGCTGATACGGCTGACGGAATGGAGGAGGAGGAAGCCAAAACTTCTGTTGCTTGGCCACTTGAGTAGAGGAAGAAGGAGTAACATCTCTGACTTGCTTCTTGGAAGCATCACACCTCAACTGAGCAGCCTCTTGCTTCAATGCCATGTTGTAGAACTCATCGTATCTCAAGGGCTCAAAGAGGACAAGAGCGAGCTGAATTTCTTCTCTGAGACCACCCCTGAACTGATATATCATGCTCTTCTCATCAGGGACGTCCTGCTTGGCAAAGCGGGCGAGCTTCTGAAACAACTTGTTGTAGTCATAGATAGACAAGGAGCCTTGCTTCAGATTGCGGAATTCCTCACGCTTGCTTTCAACCATGCTCTGGGAATATGATGAGCTCAGAAATCTCGACGGAAATCATCCCAAGTGATAACACGTCCACCTCTGGAATCCTTGTACTGCTGGAACCATTCTGCAGCTTGATCTTTGAGTTGGAAGGAATCGAACTTGACAAAGTCCTCAGGCCTGATGTTACTGCACTCGAAATGCTTACACAGATCCACAAGCCAATCGTCAGCATCGGTTGCCTCAACACAATTGCTGAAAGTCTTTGGCCCGTTAGCAAGGAACTGGTTGAGTGTAGCAAAGTGACTCTGATTGCTGCCTTGATTCCCTTGACTGCCTTGATTGCGCTCTTGAAGAATTTGCATGATCAGCTGTGTGTTTGCATTGGTTGCGGCCATCATAGCTTGCCATGCCTCCGGAGGAGGTGGAGGTGGTGGCGGATCCGGAATCGGAGTCGTGCGCGTTGGAGGAGCCATCCTGAAGAGGTTGACCACCATTAGCACATTGACAGATAAATATTGAAGCTGAATCCAACGGAATGAAAATTGCAACATATAGTCTTCACATCCGAACAAAACGAACGAATGCATTCCTCTTGAAATGGTCACATATCCATAAATTGCGAAGCCACGTAGAATTAAGGTAGAGAAATAAACCAACAAGGTACGGATCAAGATAGAATAATCGGTAAGAAATCCCAATCTCAAACCAATATCCGTGGAAGAAAAACTAGAGCTACTAGAATTCCCACCTATGAAACTCCCGAACCTTTCCGGTTATGCAATCAGGTGTTGGGGATATAGGGGAAGCATAATATCTCACCCAAACTAGCAAATCCTACATCCAGCTGTATCCATCCTTCAACACATAACCAAGAACAACTTCGGAAACCATCTACCTCAACCTTCGAAAAGCATCCGTTATACAAGTTATGGCGATACTCCCGAACTCCCGCCCCAGTACTGGGTGGCGTCGAGGTTATCTCACCAACGAACTGCATAAAAGAGATTTTTTATGTCGGCGTACTAAAATCAGGTATTCCAGAACTGCAACGATAAAATTATGATGACAACACCTCAGAGCTCAACTCCCCGGGACACTTCCACTAAACCCCTGACAGGAGGACCAAGTCAATGTTCTCATCATAAAACCATCGGAACGATTCCAAGATACCCGCGTGATCCTAAAAAAGAATTTAGTGAAATTTGAGAAGAGAAGAGTCAAAACTCTACGTCAGGAAGCCTTACCAGAGCGATGAGGAGACTGGGAAGTAAAAAGAATTCCTAATCTCTTTGATATATAATTCCTTAAAGACTCAAAACATTTTTCTAGACACAACTCGGCCGCTAAAAACGATCAGACAATGGGGCTCCTAAGGTCGGGGAAGGCTCTGATTACCAACTTGTAACACCCTCGATGCGACTATAGCTCCCACGTGTCGACGCACGACTTAGAGACATAATCGCATTGAAGGCATTTGTCGCAAGTTAGGCAATCTTCACAACATCCCATGTAATATAAATAATGAAGGGGAGATAACATAGTTGGCTTACACTCGCCACGTCAATCAAGTACATAAATAACATTACATCATCCAAACACTCATGGCCCGACTACGGCGCCAAAATAAAAGAGAACCCAAAATGCGACACGGTCCCAATCACCCCCAACTGGGCACCACTACTGATCATCGGGAAAGGAAACGTAGTATCGTTGAGAGTCTTCGTCGAACTCCCACTTGAGCTCATGCGCGTCTCTTGGAGCGGAATCATCAGGCCCTGCATCTGGTGTAATAGTAATCTGTGAGCCACAGGGACTCAGCAATCTCGTACCCTCACGATCAAGACTATTTAAGCTTATAGGTGTGGCAAGGTAAAATATGAGTGGAGCTGCAGCAAGCGACTAGCATGTATGGTGGCTAACTTATTCGCAAAGGAGAGCGAGAAGAGGAGGCAAAGCGCGAGCGAGAAACTAAAGAGCAATCTGCGCAAACATTACTCCAACACCGTGTCCACTTCCCGGACTCCGCCGAGAAGAGGCCATCACGGTAACACACTCGGTTGATTCATTTTAATTAATTAAGTTTCAAGTTATCTACAACCAGATATTAACAAATTCCCATCTGCCCATACCGCGGGCACGGCTTTCGAAAGTTCAATCCCTACAGGGGAGTCCCAACTTAGCCCATGACAAGCTCTCACGGTCAACGAAGGAATAGACCTCCTCCCAAGACGTTCCGATCAGACTCGGTATCTCGGTAATTCAAGACACTTCGACAGGTTAAAACAAGACCAGCAACACCGCCCGAATGTGCCGACAAATCCTGATAGGAGCTGCACATATCTCTTTCTCAGGGCACACTCAGATGAGCGCTCCATACAACTAAAACCAAACCTCGAGTTTCCCTGAGGGGGCACTACATAGGACTCTAGTTTGGACCAACACTCAGAGGAGCACTGGCCCGGGGGGGTTTAAATAAGATGACCCGCGGGCTCCGGAAACCCGAGGGAAAAGAGGCTAGGTGACAAATGGTAAGACCAAGGTTGGGCATTGCTGGAAAAGCTTTAATCAAGGCGAACTATCAAGGGGTTCCCATTATAACCCAACCGCGTAAGGAACGCAAAAATCCGGGAACATAACACCGATATGACGGAAACTAGGGCGGCAAGAGTGGAACAAAACACTAGGCGAGAGGCCGAGCCTTCCACCCTTTACCAAGTGTATAGATGCATTAAGATAACATAGCAATATAATGATATCCCAACAAATACATAAATGTTCCAACAAGGAACGGCCTCCAATCTTCACCTGCAACTAGCAACGCTATAAGAGGGGCTGAGCAACGCGGTAACATAGCCAATCAACGGTTTGCTAGGACATGGTGGGTTAGAGGTTTGACATGGAAATTTGGGAGGCTTGCAAGCAAGTGGTAGGCATTGTAGCAATGGCACAGCAAAAGAGCGAGCAAACTAGCATAGCAAAGATAGTAGTGATATCGAGGGTATGATCATCTTGCCTGCACAGTTGTCAGAGTTGACTGGATCCTCAAAAGCAAACTCAACGGGCTCCTCGTTAGCGAACTCGTCTCCCGGCTCTACCCAAACAAGACAAACAAGCAACAAGGATACAATCAACCACGTGCAAACTCAATCAACACGATGCAAAGATGATATGCTATGCGGGATGCGATGCGGGATGCAAAATGCAAGATATGACAGGAAATGCATGAAGCTGGCCTCAACTTGGAATTCCAAGGTTGCCACTGGAAAGGTGAGATGAAAACGCTTGAAAACGATATAAAGAACGCTGGAATCGGAGTTACGGTTTGGAAATGGCAAGCGATTCAAATATGACACCGGTCTGCGATTTACAGCAAGTAGGCATCTAAATGCAATGAAATGAACCTGCTACAGCCACCAAACATGACAACAAAATACATGGCAGGGATGCACACAAGATGCTTAACAAAAGTCTAGCACTGAGCTACGGCCAAATCATCCATTAACAGGTTCAAACAAGCATGGCAAAAACGCAAATGGTAAACAGATCTCAGACTTAGTGAAATTAACACTTGTCTGGAATTTCAGATCATATGGCCCTCTTCGGAGCAACAAAACAACATGCTACAGGACCTGAACATGACAAAGAAAGACATGGCATGGAGCTACTCAACAAGCTTAACAAAAGTCCCTTAGTGACCTTGAGCCAAAAGGGATCACAAAATATACTAACAAGCACAAGAACATAGCAAAAACATAATCAGTTTTCGGACTTAGTGAAAACTGGGACATGCTGAAACATAAGTCACGAAGGCATGTTTACGAGCTCGATGCACTCACCACGGTGCAAGTCATGGCAAGACAAACATACATCCCTTAAGAAGGCACAAAATACAAGCTATACATGGCAAGAACAATGGCATAGCATGCACGGATCAACTACAATAACATCGGCAAAATCGCAAACAAGTTGACGATCTGCCCAGATTCGCAACGAAGCAAAAGTAGAGCTCGATTGACTCAAGCTAGGGTGCTCCATAATTGCAAAAAAAGACATGGATGGATATAGCACTACAAGATTAACAAAACTCCCTTACTGATCATCCTCAAAAGAGGCACGGATCACTAGGAAACAACATGAACATATGGCATCATGAACTAAACAATCCGAGGACTTAGTGAAATTACAAAGTCCCTGAAAACAGAATTAGCAAGTGCACCACTTTGCAAGCTTGCACAAGTCACCACACACATCCTAAAAATACATGGGTTGCACCTCTGGAAAGATGACAAAACCTTTAACAAAACATATGAAGAACTCACGGGCATAGCATGCACACATTAATCATGGCAAAAATGACAAAAGTGCTAAACAGAGTAACAGATCTGACAATTAACTCAAGTAGCCCTCTTCTACCAGCATTTCGGACATCAAGATGAGCTCTTATGAAAATGATGCAATGTAATGAAATGATGTACTCTCTGAGGTGAACATTTTGATATGCTATATGCCCAATTCGGAGCTACGGATGCAAAGTTACGGGGCCTCGAACAGGAGCATATGAAGTAAAAATTCTGGGACTTAGCAAAAAAACGACCTAGTGTTAGGATTTCAGATCTGAGATCTGCGCAGATTACGAGGTCGCCGGAGTTACTGTTCACCGCCGGAACGTCGCCGGACTTGGCGAGGGGAGGCACTCTGGCCGGTGAGGGAGGAGGCGACGAGGGGCGGCGACCGGGGCGGCGGCGGCGGCTCGGGTC
>NC_041386.1:219732990-219804650 GCF_002162155.2 Triticum dicoccoides | reverse complement strand
TGGGCCTCCACGGGCCGGCGGCGGGGACGGCGGCGCAGCCAACGGGGCACCAACACGAGGCGGCGGCGGACACGTCTGGCCCGAATCGGACGTGTCCGTCGGCAGGAGGTGCAGTTTTAGGGTTTCGGGGAGGACGAAGTTCTGAAAACGGAGGGGTGTATATATAGGCCTAGAGGGAGCTAGGAGAGTCCAAATGAGGTGCGGTTTTCGGCCACGCGATCGTGATCGAACGCTCTAGTACATGGAGCAGAGTTTGGTGGGTTTTGGGCCAAATTGGAGGGGTGTTGGGCTGCAACACACGCGAGGCCTTTTCGGTCCCTCGGTTAACCGTTGGAATATCAAAGGAAGTCCAAATGGTACGAAACTTGACAGGCGGTCTACCGGTAGTAAACCAAGGCCGTTTAGAAAGTCTCGGTCCAATCCAGAAATGTTTAAACCCCACACACAAAAGAAAGCTAGAAATGGCCACTGGAGGAGAACGAAGCGCCGGAATGCAAAACGGACAACGGGGAAAATGCTCGAATGCATGAGATGAACACGTATGCAAATGCAATGCACATGATGACATGATATGAGATGCATGACAATGACAACAACACACAGAGGCAAAACCCGAACCCGAGAAAATAAAATAACTTAACGCCGGAAACCGCAAGAGTTGGAGTACAAATAGGGAAAGTTACATCCGGGGTGTTACAAGCTAATCCTTTTTTGAGCATCTAATATACGTGGATGAAGTTTGTGGATTATTTAAGCTTGTAGGTGTACCCGGAGATGTTGTTATGAAGAAGGTCTTCCCTTTATCTTTGAGGGGAGATGCATCGACATGGTACAGGCTATGTGATGATATGGAGTCTTGGAATTACAAATGATTGAAATTGGAATTTCATCAAAAGTTTTATCCTATGCATCTTGTTCATCGTGATCGCAATTATATATATAATTTTTGACCTCGTGAAGGAGAAGGCATCGCTCAAGCTTGGGGGAGGCTTAAATCAATGTTATATTCATGCCCCAATCATGAGCTCTCAAGAGAAATGATTATTCAAAAATTTTATGCTCGGCTTTCTGATAACAATCGCACCATGCTTGATACTTCTTGTGCTGGCTCTTTTATGATGAAGACTATTGAATTCAAATGGGATTTATTGGAAATAATTAAACGCAAATCTGAAGATTGGGACCTCGACAATGGTAAGGAGTCAGGTATGACACCTAGTTTTGATTGTGTTAAATCTTTTATGGATACCGATATTTTTCATAAATTTAGCACTGAATATGGACTTGACTCTGAGATAGTAGCTTCTTTCTGTGAATCTTTTGCTGCTTATGTTGATATCCCCAAGGAGAAGTGGTTTAAATATCATCCTCCCATTGAAGTAAAAGTAGCTGCACCTATTAAAGTTGAAGAAAAGACTATCACTTATAATGATCCTATTGTTCCTACTTCTTATGTTGAGAAACCACCTTTCCCTGTTAGGATAAAGGACCATGCTAAGGCTTCAACTGTGGTTTGTAAAAGAAATATTAAAACATATACACCTCCTGAGCAAGTTAAAGTTGAACCTAATATTGCTATTGTTAAATATCTCTTGTCTGATAATATAGAGGGGCATGTTATTTATTTCTGTGATGAAACTGCTAGAATTGCTAAACCCCGTGATACAGATAAACCTAGACATGTGGTAGGTATGCCTGTTATTTCTCTTAAAATAGGCGATCATTGTTATCATGGATTATGTGATATGGGTGCTAGTGCTAGTGAAATACCTATTGACTTATACAAAGAAATTATGCATGACATTGCACCTGTTGAGTTAGAAGATATTGATGTCACAATTAAACTTGCTAATAGAGATACTATTTCACCAATGGGAATTGTTAGAGATGTTGAAGTCTTGTGTGGGAAAACTAAATATCCTGCTGATTTTCTTGTTCTTGGTTCCCCACAAGATAGCTTCTGTCCCATTATATTTGGTAGACCATTCTTAAATACTATTAATGCTACCATAGATTGCAAAAGGGATGTTGTTATTGTCGGTTCAGATGATATGACTCATGAATTTAATTTTTCTAAATTTAGTAGACAACACTGTGAAGAAGAATTACCTAGTAAAGATGAAATTATTGGTCTTGCTTCTATTGCCGTACCTCCTAGTGATCCTTTAGAACAGTATTTGCTAGACCATGAAAATGATGTGTTTATGAATGAAAGAAGAGAATTAGATGAAGTATTCTTTAAACATGAACCTATTCTAAAACACAATTTACCTGTTGAAATCCTAGGGGATCCTCCTCCACCCAATGGTGATCCCGTGTCTGAGCTTAAATCGTTACCGGATACTCTTAAATATGCTTACCTTGATGAGAAAAAGATATATCATGTTATTATTAGTGCTAACCTTTCAGAACATGAAGAAGAGAGATTATTGAAAATTCTGAAGAAGCACCGTGTTGCTGTTGTATACTCTTGATGATCTTAAGGGAATTAGTCCCACTCTATGCCAACATAAAATTAATTTGGAAGAAGATGCTAAACTAGTTCATGATCATCAACGCCGACTGAATCCTAAAATGAAAAGAAGTGGTAAGAAAGGAGATACTAAAGCTCCTTGAGGCAGGTATAATTTACCCCGTTGCAGATAGTCAGTGGGTAAGTCATGTCCATTGTGTCCCTAAGAAGGGAGGTATTACTATTGTTCCTAATGATAAATATGAATTGATTCCTCAAAGAATTATTACTGGTTATAGGATGGTAATTGATTTCCGCAAATTAAATAAGGCTACTAAAAAGGATCATTACCCCTTACCTTTTATCGATCAAATGCTAGAAAGATTATCCAAACATACACATTTTTGCTTTCTAGATGCTTATTCTGGTTTCTCTCAAATACCTGTGTCAGCCAAAGATCAATCAAAGACTACATTTACATGCCCTTTTGGTACTTTTGCTTATAGATGTATGCCTTTTGGTTTATGTAATGCACCTGCTACCTTTCAAAGATGCATCATGGCTATATTCTCTGACTTCTGTGAAAAGATTTGTGAGGTTTTCATGGATGACTTTTCCGTCTATGGATCTTCTTTTGATGATTGCTTGAGCAACCTTGATCGAGTTTTGCAAAGATGTGAAGAAACTAATCTTGTCCTGAATTGGGAAAAGTGCCACTTATGGTTAATGAAGGTATTGTCTTGGGGCATAAAGTTTCTGAAAGAGGTATTGAAGTTGATAAAGCCAAGGTTGATGCTATTGAAAAGATGCCATATCCCAAGGACATCAAAGGTATAAGAAGTTTCCTTGGTCATGTCGTTTTTTATAGGAGGTTCATTGAGGACTTCTCAAAAATCTCTCGGCCTCTGACTAATTTATTACAAAAAGATATACCATTTGTCTTCGATGATGATTGTGTAGAAGAATTTGAAATACTTAAGAAAGCATTGATCTCTTCACCTATTGTTCAGCCACCTGATTGGAATTTACCCTTTGAAATTATGTGCGATGCTAGTGATTATGTTGTAGGTGTTGTTCTAGGACAAAGAGTTGATAATAAACTAAATATTATTCAATATGCTAGTAAAACTCTAGACAATGTTCAAAGAAATTATGCTACTATTGAAAAAGAATTCTTAGCAGTTGTATTTTCTTGTGATAAGTTTAGACCTTATATTGTTGATTCTAAAGTAACTATTCACACTGATCATGCTGCTATTAAATATCTTATGGAAAAGGAAGATGCTAAACCTAGACTTATTAGATGGGTTCTCTTGCTTCAAGAATTTGATTTACATATTGTTGATAGAAAAGGAACCGAGAACCCGGTTGCAGACAACCTGTCTAGGTTAGAAAATGTGCTTGATGACCCACTACCTATTGATGATAGCTTTCCTGATGAGCAACTGAATGTCATAAATGCTTCTCATACAGCTCCATGGTATGATGATTATGCTAATTACGTTGTTGCTAAGTTTATACCACCTAGTTTCACGTACCAGTAAAAGAAAAAGTTCTTCTATGATTTGAGGCATTACTTTTGGGATGACCCACATCTTTATAAAGAAGGAGTAGATGGTGTTATTAGACGTTGTGTACCTGAGCATGAACAGGAACAGATCCTAGGCAAGTGTCACTCCGAAGCTTATGGAGGGCACCATGCTGGAGATAGAACTGCACATAAGGTAATACAATCTGGTTTTTATTGGCCTCCTCTCTTCAAGGGTGCTCGTAAGTTTGTCTTATCTTGTGATGAATGTCAAAGAATTGGTAATATTAGTAGACGTCAAGAAATGCCTATGAATTATTCACTTGTTATTGAACCATCTGATGTTTGGGGCTTTGACTATATGGGACCTTTTCCTTCCTCTAATGGTTATACACATACTTTAGTTGTTGTTGATTACGTTACTAAGTGGGTAGAAGCTATTCCAACTAGTAGTGCTGATCATAACACTTCTATTAAAATGCTTAAAGAAGTTATCTTTGCAAGGTTTGGAGTCCCTAGATATTTAATGACTGATGGTGGTTCACTTTTATTCATGGTGCTTTCCATAAAATGCTTGCTAAATATGATGTTAATCATAGAATTGCATCCCCTTATCACCCTCAGTCTAGTGGGCAAGTAGAATTGAGTAATAGAGAACTTAAATTAATTTTGCAAAAGACTGTTAATAGGTCTAGAAAGAATTGGTCCAAGAAACTTGATGATGCATTATGGGCCTATAGAACTGCATATAAAATCCTATGGGTTTGTCTCCGTATAATATGGTCTATGGAAAAGCATGTCACTTACCTCTTGAACTAGAACACAAGGCTTATAGGGCTATTAAACAACTTAATTATGATTTTAAACTTGCCGGTGAGAAGAGGTTATTTGATATTAGCTCACTTGATGAATGGAGAACCCAAGCCTATGAAAATGCCAAGTTGTTTAAAGAGAAAGTCAAAAGGTGGCATGATAAAAGAATACAAAAGCGTGAGTTTAATGTAGGTGATTATGTATTGCTATACAACTCTCGTTTAAGATTTTTTGCAGGAAAACTTCTCTCTAAATGGGAAGTTCCCTACGTTATCGAGGAGGTCTACCGTTCCGGTGCCATAAAAATCAACAACTTCGAAGGCAAAATCCGAAGGTCGTAAATGGTCAAAGAATCAAACATTTTATCTCAGGTAATCCCATAAATGTTGAAACCAATGTTATTGAAACCATAACCCCGGAGGAATACATAAGGGACACTTTCCGGAACGTTTCAGACTCCAAAAAGAAATAGGTATGTGGTACGGTAAGTAAACTGACTCCAAAACAATTTTAAGGCAATATTTCTCCGTTTTGGAATCTTTAGAAAAATAAGCAGCAGTCCGGAAAGGACACGAGGGCTCCACGAGGGTGGAGGGCGTGCCCTACCCCCTTGGGCGCGCCCCCTACCTCGTGGGCACCTCGTGTGGTCGCCAGACTCTGTTTTCTTACAGGACACGTATTTTGGTCGGTAAAAATTCATTATATAACCTCCCGGGGGTTTTGACTCCCGTATCACACAAAAATCTCCTGTCTTTGTTTCGAGCTGTTTTTCTGACAGATCTAAATTATCATGACGTTTCCAAGTGCACCCAAGGACAAGTTCTTCAAGAAGATCATCAACCCTTAGCTCGCGGAGGTGCAGCGACACCCTGAAACCATTGAGATGCGTGATGGGTTGCTGCACATCCGTGATGCGGAGGGACCGAAGGGGACCGGAAGCGTGGAGACGAGGCTCGAAGCAATGGAGCAACAAGTTTTCAAGTGTCAGGGGATGGTGGAGCGTGGACTCAACTCCAACTACATGATGATCACAGATTTCACCAACAAACACAAGCTGGATGCCGACAACATCGGGGAGACCATCTTCAAGCTTCACGAGAAAATTGAGCACCTTCAAGCTCAAATCGATGACCTGCAAAACCAAAACTGTGTGTATGAATATAGATTCAAAAGGATGAGTTTGGCTGCAGATTTGAGGATCCCGGAGACTCGGTCATCTTTCTATGATGGTGAGCCTATGCCTTTGAAGAAGGACGACAAGCCTACGCCATCAACAAAATGACCATCGTCTCCACCAACAAAGAAGAATTGAGTATCTGGTATGGGCACTCCACTTGGCAACTGCAAAGCTTGGGGGAGTGCCCCGGTATCGTATCACCATCACTTTTGTCTGTACCGTTTTTCTTAGTTCGATCCTTTTGGTAATATTTTGATCTAGTAGAATAAAAGTTCTTAGTATGATCTAGTCGTGAGTTTTGCTTTATTATCCTTCTATGTAATCAAGTCTGTGAGCTATATAATAAAGATTAGTGTTGAGTCGAGGGCTTGATTATTTTGCCATTATCCTAAGTGAATAAAAGAAAAGAGAAAGAAATAAAAATAAACAAAGAGATCATATGACTCTTATGGAGGGTAATGAGCTCACATAGAAAGAGTATGATGAATAAAAGTTATTGAGGCTTGACAAACATAGTTTTGGTCATCGTTGCAGTTAATAGTAAGTAATAAATAAAGAGAGGTCTTCACATATAAATATACTATCTTGGACATCTTTTATGATCGTGAGCACTCAGTAAAATATGACATGCTAAAGAGTTGACATTGGACAAGGAAGAAAACATAATGGGTTATGTTTTCTTACATCTGAGATAAATTATATTGTCTTGGATACTCCAACATGTTGAGCTTGCCTTTCTCCCTAATGCTAGCCAAATTCATTGCACCAAGTAGAGATACTACTTGTGCTTCCAAATACCCTTAAACCAGTTTTGCCATCAGAGTCCACTATACCTACCTTTGGATTGAGTAAGATCCATCAAGTAAGTTGCCATCGGTGCAAGCAATAAAAATATTGCTCTCTAAATATGTATGATTGATTGGTGTGGAAGAAATAAGCTTTATACGATCGTGTGATATGGAAGTAATAAAAGCGACAGACTGCATAATAAAGGTCCATATTACAAGTGGCAATATAAAGTGACATTCTTTCACATTAGGATTTTGTGCATCCAACCATAAAAGGTGCATGACAACCTCTGCTTCCCTCTGCGAAGGGCCTATCTTTTACTTTTATCTCCTACATTGCATAAGAGTCATGGTGATCTTCACCCTTCCTTTTTACATTTTATCCTTTGGCAAGCACAATATGTTGGAAAGATCCTGGTATATATGGCTAATTGGATGTGGGTTTTCATGAACTATTACTGTTGACATTACCCTTGAGGTAAACTGTTGGGAGGCAAAAACTATAAGCCCCTATCTTTCTCTGTGTCCGATTAAAACTCCATTCCCATAAGTATTGTGTGAGTGTCAGCCATTGTGAAAGATTATATGATAGTTGAGTATGTGGACTTGCTGAAAAGCTCTTATACATTGACTCTTTCCTATGTTATGATAAATTGCAATTGCTTCAATGACTGAGATTATAGTTTGTTAGTTTTCAATGAAGTTTACGATTCATACTTGATATTGTGATTGAATTATTACTCTAGCATAACAAATCATATGACAAGAATTATATAAGTTGTTGTTCCAAGAATGATCATGATTTCCTCATGTCCGTATTATATTTTTATCGACACCTTCATCTCTAAACATGTGGACATATTTTTCGATTTCCACTTTTCGCTTGAGGACAAGCGAGGTCTAAGCTTGGGGGAGTTGATACGTCCATTTCGCATCATGCTTTTATATCAATATTTATTGCATTATGGGCCGTTATTACACATTATGTCACAATACTTATGCCTATTCTCTCTTATTTTACAAGGTTTACATCAAGAGGGAGAATGCCGGCGGCTGGGATTCTGGCTGGAAAAGGAGCAAATATTAGAGACCTATTCTGCACAGCTCCAAAAGTCCTGAAACTTCACGGATGATGTTTTCCAAATATATAAAAAACATTGAGGTAGAGAACTTCACCAGGGGGGCCACACCCTGCCCACGAGGGTGGGGGCGCGCCGAACCCCCCTGGGCACGCCCCCACCTCGTGGGCCCCCTGGTGGCCCTCCGGTGACCATCTTTTTCTATATGGACTCTTTCAATGGGAAAAAATCATAAGCCATCTTCTCGGACGAAACTCTGCCGCCACCAGGCGAAACCTTGGCGGAACCAATCTAAGGTTCTGGCGGGGCTGTTCTGCCAGGGAAACTTCCCTCCCGGAGGGGGGAAATCATCACCATCGTCATCACCATCGCTCCTCTCACTGGGAGAGGGCAATCTCCATCAACATCTTCATGAAAACCATCTCATCTCAAAACCCTAGTTCATCTCTTGTATCCAATTCTTGTCTCCAAGTCCGGGATTGGTGCTAGTAGGTTGCTAGTAGTGTTAATTACTCCTTGTAGTTGATGCTAGTTGGTTTAATTGGTGGAAGAGATATGTTCAGATCCTATATGCACATTAATACCCCTCTGATTATGAACATGTTTATGCTTTGTGAGTAGTTACTTTTGTTCCTGAGGACATGGGAGAAGTCTTGTTATTAGTAGTCATGTGAATTTGGTATTCGTTCGATATTTTGATGAGATGTATGTTGTCTCTCCTCTAGTGGTGTTATGTGAACGTCGACTACATGACACTTGACCATTGTTTGGGCCTAGAGGAAGGAATTGGGAAGTAATAAGTAGATGATGGGTTGCTAGAGTGACAGAAGCTTAACCCCTAGTTTATGCGTTGCTTCGTAAGGGGCTGATTTGGATCCATATGTTTCATGCTATGGTTAGGTTTACCTTAATACTTTTGTTGTATTTGCAGATTCTTCCAATAGAGGTTAATCATAAGTGGGATGCTTGTCCAAGTAAGGGCAGCACCCAAGCACCGGTCCGCCCACATACCAAATTATCAAAGTACCGAACGCGAATCATATGAGCGTGATGAAAACTAGCTTGACGGTATTCCCATGTGTCCTCGGGAGCGCTTTACATCATATAAGAGTTTTTCCAGGCTTGTCCTTTGCTACAAAAAGGATTGGGTCACCTTGCTGCACTTTATTTACTTTTGTTACTTGTTGCTCGTTACAAATTATCCTATCACAAAACTTTCTATTACCACTTATTTCAGTACTTGCACAGAATACCTTGCTGGAAACCGCTTGTCATTTCCTTCTACTCCTCGTTGGGTTCGACACTCTTACTTATCGAAAGGACTACGATAGATTGCCTATACTTGTGGGTCATCATGGATTCTCTCAAGAGCATGGGTATTTTACGGTGGGTGAACAAATTACTGTTGAGCAATTGATAGAATTGAGCATAGTTATGAGAATATCTAGGTATGATCATGTATATAGGCATCATGTCCGAGACAAGTAGACCGACTCCTGCCTACATCTACTACTATTACTCCACTATCGGTGTACTAGAGTAGGGGAACCCTATTACCCCGAACTCGTGCACGGGCAGTTGCAGCGCCCCGCGGCAAGGCTTGCCGGGTGACCGCCAGGACCCTCCGTGGTTCCCTTGAATACCATTCAAGAACAAAGTACTCAAATCAAGGCCCCGGCAAGAGGAGCTTGCCGGGAAGGCCAACCAAGGCCCCGGCAAGAGGATCTTGCCGGGAAGAGACAAGACCCCGGCAAGAGGAGCTTGCCGGGAGGGCCACTCAAGGCGTATCAAGAAAGCTTGCCGCGACGCGCCCTGCGTCCCGGCAAGAACCGGCGAGCGACAAGCTTCCGGACGCGACAAGACGACAGCCGCGGCAAGGAGCTTGCCGCGGGAAACCCCCACTTCGTGCCCGCGCTCCAGCTTACCTGCTAACGTGTCGCTCTGGGACTCTCCCAAGCACACGTGGCGGGAGGCCGTGCAGCTAGGGGTACGTGGTGGCAAGCGGAGATGAAGAGAAGCCATCGTGGCAAACGGTGGCACTCCTAACGGTCACCTTTTACACTGTTTAGGAGACTCGGACATGCATTTAATGCCTTTGTCCCCTGCCGTCAGAGTTAGGTAGGGCGCACTGTATCCACAGTAGCGGTAGTTGCACCTACCGCATCCTTTTCCGTTTTTACCCTTCTTGTCTATGTTGCCCCCTGTCGGTGACCCCTTGAGAGTATAAAAGGAGGCCCAAGCGCAACGTAGAAAGGGTTGGAAGGGTCGGAGGTTCAGAGGCTCGGCCAGTTCGGCTCGTTCAACACCAGGAACACTCTCAAGCTCAGTCTGGCAGCGTCCATCGCTCCTGAGCAAGAATCCAATATACACAAACAAGCAGCAGTAGGGTTTTACGCATCCGTGCGGCCCGAAGCTGGGTAAAATCGCCCGCGTGCACTGCCTCGATCCGCTCTTTGTGCGCTCTCCGCCCCCCACCGAACCGAAAGGGGCCCTGTCCCCATAGGTGTTGGCGGGAATCAGCATCGCCCCCGACATCTCTGGCGCGCCAGGTAGGGGGCGTCGAGATCGTGCGAACCCGATCCGGCGTGCACGCAAGCTAGATCTTCATCGTCTTCATCGACATGCCACCGAAGAAGAAGAATTCAGAGGCAGCTGTTCCGTCCGCATCGCTTCCACCGCCTCCGGAGCAAACGGGTGGTGGAGTGGACGCCGGCGGAGGAATGGGCGTCGACGAGGGTGCCCACAGCGCTGCCAAGTCCAAGGACAAGGCGGCACAGACCTCGGCGTCCATGCGTGCACCACGTCCCTCTCAAGAGGCGCGGGACCAGCAGCGTCATAGCGTTCGCAGCGCCATACGTCCGCTGACCGAAGATCAAGCTGGTGGTTCGCGCGGCGTTCAAGACCAGCATGCACGCCAGCATGCTGGCCCCAGCGAGGTACGGTCGCCGGGACGGGACGCTGCTCCTTCTAACTTGGTTAGGAGTCCGAGCACGCCCCTCTCCTCGCACCGTTCACCTCTGCCGCCCACCACCCCAGCAAAAGCCTTGGCGCGGGCCCAGCTGCTCCTGGACTATCCTCCGACGGCGGACAAGACCGACGAATGGAGGGCCACTATCCAGAGCCTCATCGGCTTCGCTAACGGCGACACTACGCGGTGACCAAGCACCTCGCTGCCGCGGCAGGACAACCAGCCGCGAGCCGATGGCAACAAGACTGAGGGAGGTGCGACTTCCATGCACTCTCCACTACGAAGGCCAAAATCGCCAACTCGCCGGGTCCACCCCAACAGCGGCTCCACCGCGTCGTCGGACCCACGAGCTCGTCGCGACCAGCGCCAAGTTCTCCATGAACGACAAAAAGAAGACGCTCGAACCCGCATCGAGCGCCGAAGAGAAGCGCGACATCAATCCGACAAGCGCGCTGGGCTCTCTGTTGACATGCATGCGCCAGGGGAACCAGGCGATCTACCATACGCGGTAGGTTGTCCTGCGTTCACCCGTGAGCTGCGGCAAGTCCAGTGGCCCAGCACAAAGAATTTCAAGCCAGACGTGCCGGAGAAGTACGACGGCAAGACGCATCCGTCGGAGTTCCTCAGCATCTACACCATTGCAGTGCAATCTGCCGGGGGACGAGATGACAAGATCCTTGCCAACTACTTCCCGCTGGTGCTCAAGCCCAATGTCAGATCCTGGCTCATGCACTTGCCGGACAACTCCATATCTTCCTAGGCTGATCTGTGCCATCAGTTTGTCGGCGCCTTTACAGGCGACTACAAGCCACATGGCCAAGAGAGCGATCTTCATCTGCTCGCCCAGAAGGAAGGAGAGCCACTGCGCAAGTACATTCAAAGATTCAGCCGTGTACAGCACAACATCCCAGGCGTCCACCCCGCCGCGATCATTAGCGCGTTCCATCAGAACGTGCGAAATCGAAGGATGAGGGAGGAGATGGTGATGTGTAAGATCAGAGATGTCAGCGAGCTTTACGCCCTGGCTGACAAGTGTGCACGCGCTGAAGAGGGGAGGAGGCTCCCCGGAGAGAGTACAGGAGCAGGAGGATCTGACAGTGAGGATGCCGCCCCGGCGAGGAAAGGCCGGCGGCGGAACTACAGAAGGAATAAGGGTAAGGAAGTGCTAGCTGTCGAGCAGACCGGCAATGGAGGTGGCACCAAGGAAGCTAAGGCTGGTGGCTCCGACAAGGAGGCCCATCCTGTGGCGGCCACCGACAAGCAAGACAGCTCCGGCAGGCAGTATTGCAAGATTCATCGCACCAAGGGTCACGATCTCCAGAACTGCAAGAAGGTCGAACAGCTTGCTGAGCAGCAGAAGGCTGAATACGAGCGACGCGACAAAGAGAAGGCCCAGGAAAGAACTGGTGAATCCGGCAAGAAACGCCCCGGCCGGGGAGGACGCCGCGGCAAGGCCAAGCAGCGGCAAGGAGACAGACCTCCCCGCGACCGCGACAAGGATGAAGATGACGACGATGATGAAGACGTGGATGATGATGAGGCCGATGAGCAGGAATTTCAGAAAGCCACAGAGGTCCTGTGTGTTGACGGTGGCGCCTCTCTGCATACTTCGCACCGCCAGCTCAAACAGTGGATGCGAGAAGTGAATGCAGCAGAGCCATCCATAGAGTCACGTAAGCCCCTGAAATGGTCCAGCACGCCTATCATCTTCGACATTGGGGATCACCCTGATCGCGTAACTGCGGTCGGATGCTTGCCGATGTTGGTCTCACCAACTATTCGCAACCTCAAGGTCACAAAGATGCTAGTTGACGGCGGGGCCGGCTTGAATCTCATCTCCTCCGCGGTCCTTCACAAACTCCAGATCCCTGACAGCGAGCTCGAAGAGACCGGCACATTCCAAGGAATCAACCCGGGAAGGAGCAAGACGAAAGGGAAGATCACGCTGCCGGTCACGTTTGGCAGCGAGCTGAATTTCAGAACTGAGAGGGTCACATTTGACGTTGCCGATTTTCCATTGCCCTACAATGGGATCCTTGGCCGTCCTGCGCTCGCCAAGTTTATGGCAGCCTCTCACTATGCATACAACGTGCTCAAAATGCCAGGCCCGATAAGTGTCATCTCTGTCCCCGGCGACAAGAAGGATGCCCTTATCTGCGCCGACAAGATCTACCGGGAAGCAGCAGCCGCAGCTGATCACCACACACTTGCTGCTGAAGCTCCCGGGGGGAAGAAGAAGGCCAAGTCCGGCAAGAGCTCTAATGCCCACTCCGGCAAGCGCACCTCTTTAGAGTGCTGCGCTACCGTCGAGGACGCACCATCGAGCTCCACCGGCAAGTGCAAGAAGACGATGGCAGCTCCACCCGAGACCAAGAAGGTGTCCGCCAAGGAGGACGGCACTGGTGGTACCTTCACCATCAGTGCCACGCTTGACCCTAAATAGGAAAGCGTGCTCGTTGCTTTCCTGCAGGCGAATGTCGATGTGTTTGCATGGCAACCGTCTGATATCCCCGGTGTTCCCAGGAAAGTAATCGAGCACCACCTTGCCGTCTATCCTCATGCGCGGCCCGTCAAGCAGAGAGTCAGGAAGCAAGCGGTGGAGCGCCAAGAGTTCATTGCAGAAGAAATCAGGAAATTGGAAGCAGCAGGCCTTGTTAGAGGAGTGCTCCATCCCACGTGGTTGGCCAATCCTGTAGTCGTGCGCAAGGCGAACGGGAAATGGAGGCTTTGTATAGACTTCACTGATGTCAATAAAGCTTGTCCCAAAGATCCATTTCCCTTGCCGTGCATTGACCAGATTGTTGACTCCACAGCTGGATGTGATTTGCTTTCATTTCTTGATAGGTATTCAGGATACCATCAAATCTTCATGGCAGAAGAGGATGAGGAGAAAACCGCATTTATCACCCCTTGTGGCACATACTATTTTGTACGAATGCCCTTTGGGTTGAAGAATGCTGGTTCAACATTTGCAAGAGTAGTCCACGTCGCCTTTGAGCCACAGATACACAGGAATGTGGAAGCCTACATGGATGATATAGTGGTCAAGAGCAAGGACAAGGCTACCCTGATCCAAGATTTAGAAGAAACTTTTACAAATCTGTGCAAGATCAACCTCAAGCTCAACCCCAAGAAGTGCGTGTTTGGAGTCCCTTCCGGCAAGCTTCTTGGGTTCTTTGTGTCTCAGCGGGGAATTGAAGCCAACCCCAACAAGATTAAGGCCATCGAGCAGATTGAAGCACCGAAGCGCGTCAAGGATGTGCGAAGGCTTGCCGGTTGCGTGGCTGCTCTCAGCAGGTTTATCTCTAAGTCTGCTGAGCGCGCCCTGCCATTTTTCAAAATATTGAAAAAGGCAGGTCCAATGAAATGGACTCCAGAAGCGGAGGCTGCGCTGCAGGACTTGAAGAGGTACCTGTCCTCCACTCCAATACTTTTCGCACCTAAGCCACAAGAAAAGTTGCTGCTATACCTAGCGGCAACCAATCAAGTGGTTAGTGCTGCGTTAGTAGTGGAGAGAGAGGCGGACGATGAGCCAGCAACCGCAGCAAGTGAATCCAGCGACAAGCAGGCGGCTTCTCCGACAAGCTCTGGTCCGGCAAGCTCTGGTCCGGCAAGCTCTGGTCCCGACAAAGATGGATCTGCGCAGATGTGCAAGGACGTGCAGAAGAAGATGGTGCAGCGCCCAGTTTACTTTGTCAGCTCCCTTCTCCAGGGGGCTAGGTCGAGGTACTCCGGTGTGCAAAAATTGCTTTTCGGCCTTCTCATGGCCTCGAGAAAGCTGCGCCATTACTTCCAGGCACACGAGATCACGGTCGTCACTCGCTTTCCGCTGAAGAGGATACTGCAAAATCCGGAAGCGACAGGAAGGATTGTCGAGTGGGCCTTGGAACTGTCAAGTTTTGCCCTCAAGTTTGGGAGCACTGCAACAATCCAAAGCAGGGCATTGGCAGAGTTCATAGCAGAGTGGACGCCAACTCCAGATGAAGAAATTCCAGATACGAGCATCCCCGTTAAGGAGACAAGCAAAGAGTGGATGATGTACTTTGATGGTGCCTTCTCGCTGCAAGGCGCCGGTGCTGGTGTGCTGCTTATCGCACCCACCGGAGAGCACCTCAAGTACATAGTCCAGATGCACTTTCCCAAAGAGCAAGCAACCAACAATACTGCAGAGTATGAAGGATTGCTTGCCGGTCTCAGAATCGCAGCCGACCTTGGGATCAAGAAGCTCATTATCAGGGGTGACTCGCAGCTTGTCGTCTGCCAAGTGAACAAGAACTACCAGAGCCCGTTGATGGAAGCATATGTTGATGAAGTAAGGAAGCTAGAAGAGCGCTTTGACGGCCTACAAATGGAGCATATCCCAAGAGCTCAGAATGACATTGCTGATGACCTGTCGAAATGCGCTGCACTAAAGTTGCCTGTGGAACCAGGGATCTTTGTGCTCAAGCTGACTCAACCATCTGTGACACCATCAACTAGGCAGAATAAGAAGAGGAAGTTGGTTTCTGGTGACTACTTTCCGGCAGAGCTCCCCGAAGCCGCCGCCAAGAAAGTCCCCAAGATCAACACCAACGATGCTGAGGGGCAGTCTGCTCCGGCAAACCTTATGGTTTGTTCCGTCGAAGCAAACGCTCCCGACAAGTTTTTCTCCGGCAAGTTTGCCGGGGAATATCACGCTCCGGCAGAACCGCAGGTTCTTGCCGTAGAAGCGGATGTTCCCGCAGCAACAGATATGCCTTTAGTCCTTGTTGTCGAGCCGCAAGCTCCAGCATGGGCACAGCAGATTGTCCGTTTCCTTCAGACAGGAGAGCTTCCCGAAGAGCAAGAAGAAGCTGAAAAAGAAGCCCGGCAGTCAAGCATGTACAAGTTTGTCGACAGCACATTGTACAGAATAAGACTCAACAGCGTGAAATTGAAGTGCATTCGCCGGGAAGATGGACAACAGCTGTTGGCAGAGATACATGGAGGCATATGTGGTCACCACATTGGCGCAAGAGCACTTGTCGGCAAAGCATCCCGACAAGGCTTCTTCTGGCCGACAGCCCTCCATGATGCAACTGCACAAGTAACCAAGTGTGAAGCGTGGACCAGGCCGTTCAAAAAAAAAGTTTCTCCTTGCCGGGAAGCAGACGACAGAAAAGCTAAGTTGCTAAAGCTTGAGCAATCAGTTTTTGAGTTATTTTCCTTGAACGACCGTGCTTTGTATGAAAAACTTGTGCACGGAGGAACCAATTCACAGCTAGCTGCGCCCTTACTTTGTTTCGAGCCCGCTCAACAACTTAAGTGAGCTGCCAGCGCCCTTACTTTTCTTCGAGTCCGCTCAGCAACTTAAGTGAGCCGCTAGCGCCCTTACTTTGTTTCGAGTCCGCTCAACAACTTAAGTGAGCTGCAACTAGTTGCGACAAGGTTGCTTGTCGGTAGCAACCCCGCCAGCAAGCTGCTGAAGTTCCGCACTCGGCGCTCGCGGCAAGGGTGCCTGCACCAGCAAGTTTCCCTAGAAAGCGTAGGGCAGGACCATACAAAGCCAAGAGTCGAGTAAAGGAAGTAACACAGCTATTTGTTGCCTAAGATAGAGTTATATTACAATAATAACTTGTCGCGCCTCTAATAAAGTGTTCCCATGACATGACTGGCAGCGACAAGAAAAGAAGAAAACGGACGGCCTAATCTACGCGACCGCCGTCAACCCTTTTGACCTCGTTCACCCTGTCGACGATGGGTGCGACGAGGGCCTTAAGCACGTCAAGATCAGCGTCCGCCGGCAGCTTCCTGAGGATGTTGGTGAGGTTGAGGCCCGGATTGCGGAAGGCCACCTTCACCAGCACTTTCTCTAGAACTCCGGCACAAATCGAGCGTGACTCATCGGCCAACTGCTTTGGGATCCGTTCCCGGAGTTGCTGGAGCGCCGCCGCCACGCCTTTGAAGAACAGAGTGAGCTTGGCGCTGGGTTGGAGGTTCTCGTCGGAGGAGTACCCGAAGCCTTCCACCCCCAATTGCACCAGCTCCTCTTCGATAACTGCAGCAATGTCCACGAGGCCCTCCATCCAGAGCTCCACAGTATCTCTGAGAAGATTCTGGGTTTCGGCGGCTCTCGCTAGCAGCGCCTCGTTGGCCTCGATGTCCTTCTTCAAGTCTGCCTCCCATTTCCTGGCGCTGTCCAACGTCTCCATCAAGGTGGCCAGCTTCAGCGTCAGATCGGCGTTGGAATCCTTGGCGGCGCTCAATTCCTTGCCCCTCTCGGCGAGTCGGCCCTGCAGCTCACCGTGGGCAAGGGCGTCCTTCTCGCGCTCTAGCTTGAGGGCGGCAAGCTCTTCGCCACCACCTTTTAGATCAGTTTCTAGCTGCGCCACCTTTGCCTCCAATTCTTTCTTGGTGGCCTCGGCAGCCGCAGTCGTATCCTTTGCCTCTTGGAGCGTCCCGCCGAGTGCCCGTTCGCGCGCGGCAAGCTCCTCCTCGTGGCTGTCGAGGTTCACTTTCCGCTGAGTCAGCTCACCTTCTCGCGCGTACAGCTTCTCGCCGGTGAGCCGCTGCTGCTCTTCAGCTTCGGCCTTCTCGAGGAGGAAGGCCTTCCGTTCCTCGGCAAGCTGCTCCCCCTCCTCCGCCAAGGCCCGGAGAGTTTCTTGACGAAGACCCTAGAGCTCCTCCGCACGCTTCTCTATGTCCATGCTCGCCTTCGCGGCAAGCGCTTCCCGGGACTCCAACTTGACTTGGCGGGCGCGGTAGAGCGCCAGCAGCCTCCGCAGCAGCCGCTCCTCCTCGGGCTCTTCACTGTTGCTTCCCGGCGCGTCGACGATCGACAACCCGGCGGAGGCAAGCACCTCCCCATCCAGAGCTTCTCCTTCCACCGGCGCCCTGGAGCTCGACGCCCAGGGGAGCTTGATGAAGATACCCTCGCCAGCCTTTAGATAGGCGCCGGGCTGGGGCTCCTCGGAGCCTGGCGCTGCGGCAGCGGCGGAGGGATCGGGGGTCGGTGCAGCGCCTGACGCTCCTGCGGCCTCAGGGCCGTCAGTGCGATCGCCAGATCCCCCGCCAGCTTCCTCAGCGGCAGCCTTGGCGGCCTCTTCGCCGGCGGGCACGTTAGCGCCGGCTCCTTCTTCGGTGGCCGCGGCATCATCAGTATTGCCGCGCGCGTCTTCTTCGCCGCCCGCCTCGGTCTCCATCGGATCCGTGGAGGGTGGGTCTGACGACCAAACAAGAAGGAGAAATCAAACAAGTGTTCGAGAAGAGAAATCAGCAGAAGACTACAAGGAAAGTTTCGGGCAAGAAGGGCTACCTGTGCTAGGATCTGCCGTCGTGGCCTCCACCACCGGCGGATCGTTAGCGCTGTCCCTTGCCGGAGACTCCTCCATTGCCGGAGGCTCCTCCCTTACCAAAGGACGCTCCCTTGTCGGGGAGTCCGCCCTTGGCGGCGTAGTCGAAGCAGACGATGAGTCGGAGGAGATCACCACGCCCTCCTGATCAAGCTATTCTGCTCCTGCACAAACAAAACAGAGATTGGATGTCAACAAAGGAAAAGAGCAACCACGCGCATCCAGAAGCAGAAAGTAAACCATATGCTTACGCTGGGGGCTGCTCTGCGAAGTGATGGCCGGGTCCGGCAAGGTAGTCTCGGGCGCGCCTCCTGTCGTCGCAGTGGGCTCGTCCTCGATGACCACCACCTGAGCCTTGGCCCTCTTCGTCGCCCTCTGGGCCAGAGTCCTGAAAAGGAGAGCCCAGGGTGAATCAGATCCGATGCAAGACAAGATCAGCAAGTTGAAGAACTACAAGAACAAGCAAGGGAATCTTACTCTTCTTCCTCTTCCTCATCGGAGCTGAGCGCGGAGAGGTCGAAGTTCGGCCTACCTCCGGCGCGACGAGGTGGAGGGGTGGGATCCCTTGGCCGCTTGGCGGGGACTGCGGCGCCAGCCCGAGACGACCCCGCCTCAGTTGCCACTGCGGCAGGAGGCGCCCCCGCGGCGACCGTACTTGCCGCGGTGGAGCGCGTCATGCGGCGCTGCGGCTGTTGACCAGCTTGCCGCCCTGCTGCATCCCCGATCCTGCTGAGGCGCCTTCTTGGCTGCACTGGGGGCTGCGTTCCGGGTCCTGCTCCCGGTAAGCTCCCCGGAGGTGGCGGGCCGCTCGTACCCTCGGCGGGCTCGTTCGACTCGGCGTCGGGCGCGGCGAGCTCTTCTTCCTCTTCGGGCTGCTCCCGTTCGGCAATGCTCATCGCCAACGCCGCGTCCGCTTCCTCCACGGTGAACCCGAATTCACCCGCGGCCGCGGCTGCCGCCGCCTCTTCCGCCCTGGTGGCGATGCGCTCCATCTCTTGCTCAGTGGTGTCGCGGGTGAGGAGCTTCTTCTCGTCAGCATTGACCGCCACCTCCACTAGGCTGTCAAAGAACTGCTGCACGACGTCGCCGGCGGGCTCTTGCCAAGTTGGAGCGATCCCGTGCGAGTCACACAACGGCATCATTACGCAGATGCGATCGCGCAAGGAGTTGTTGCACAGAGGAACGACGCCTGCCGGCAACCTGAACCACTCGGGATGCTGTGGGTCATGCTTGAATATCTCCTTAAGCATCCCGTCCAACTCTAGGACGGTGAAATTGAAGTTGAGGCCTAGACGCAACCTCAATATATCTGCCGGGCCTCCAAATTCCCAGGCTTCGGAGGCATGGCGGAGGCGGTGGGGGAGATCGACGGCGCTGGTGGTGGCGGCGGCGACGGGAGCGCAGCGCTGCTCTCTTTCGACTTTGGAAGCGGATGGGGGCGGCGGAGGCTTCTGAGATTGCAACAGCGAATGGCGAAGATGGAGGAAATGCCCCTGTTTCCCCTGCTTATAAAGAGGGGCGGGGCGGACGTTACGGCCTTCCAAGTGAACAAACTCCCACGATCTCTCCCACGACGCCGCGTTTGACGCGTGCCGTTCTGGGCGTGCACGGTGGGAGCGGAGTTAGATTCGGCGTGACCTAGGTCGCGCGTGCCCATGCACTGTTTTGGGCCTGGCCCAACAGCGCTCGGCACCGTGTATGGCCCAGGCCCGGGGGCTCCTGTCGGTGTACTAGAGTAGGGGTGCCCTATTACCCCGAACTCGTGCACGGGCAGTTGCAGCGCCCCGCGGCAAGGCTTGCCGGGTGACCGCCAGGACCCTCCGTGGTTCCCTTGAAGACCATTCAAGAACAAAGTACTCAAATCAAGGCCCCAACAAGAGGAGCTTGCCGGGAAGGCCAACCAAGGCCCCGGCAAGAGGATCTTGCCGGGAAGAGACAAGACCCCGGCAAGAGGAGCTTGCCGGGAGGGCCACTCAAGGCGTATCAAGAAAGCTTGCCGCGACGCGCCCTGCGTCCCGGCAAGAACCAGCGAGCGACAAGCTTCCGGACGCGACAAGACGACAGCCGCGGCAAGGAGCTTGCCGCGGGAAACCCCCACTTCGTGCCCGCGCTCCAGCTTACCTGCTAACGTGTCGCTCTGGGACTCTCCCAAGCACACGTGGCGGGAGGCCGTGCAGCTAGGGGTACGTGGTGGCAAGCGGAGATGAAGAGAAGCCCATCGTGGCAAACGGTGGCACTCCTAACGGTCACCTTTTGCACTGTTTAGGAGACTCAGACAGGCATTTAATGCCTTTTTCCCCTGCCGTCAGAGTTAGGTAGGGCGCACTGTATCCACAGTAGCGGTAGTTGCACCTACCGCATCCTTTTCCATTTTTACCCTTCTTGTCTATGTTGCCCCCTGTCGGTGACCCCTTGAGAGTATAAAAGGAGGCCCAAGCGCAACGTAGAAAGGGTTGGAAGGGTCGGAGGTTCAGAGGCTCGGCCAGTTCGGCTCGTTCAACACCAGGAACACTCTCAAGCTCAGTCTGGCAGCGTCCATCGCTCCTGAGCAAGAATCCAATATACACAAACAAGCAGCAGTAGGGTTTTACGCATCTGTGCGGCCCGAAGCTGGGTAAAATCGCCCGCGTGCACTGCCTCGATCGGCTCTTTGTGCGCTCTCCGCCCCCCACCGAACCGAAAGGGGCCCTGTCCCCATAGGTGTTGGCGGGAATCAGCATCGCCCCCGACATCCACACATCGACCGCTATCTAGCATGCATCTAGAGTATTAAGTTCAAGAGAACAGAGTAACGCCTTAAGCAAGATGACATGATGTGGAGGAATAAATTCATGCAATATGATAAAAACCCCATCCTGTTATCCTCGATGGCAACAATACAATACGTGCCTTGCTGCCCCTACTGTCACTGGGAAAGGATACCGCAAGATTGAACCCAAAGCTAAACACTTCTCCCATTGCAAGAAAGATCAATCTAGTAGGCCAAACCAAACTGATAATTCGAAGAGACATGCAAAAATAACCAATCATACATAAAAGAATTCGGAGGAGATTCAAATATTGTTCATAGATAAACTTGATCATAAACCCACAATTCATCTGTCTCAACAAACACACCGCGAAACGAAGATTACATCGAATAGATCTCCACAAGAGAGGGGTAGAACTTTGTATTGAGATCCAAAAAGAGAGAAGAAGCCATCTAGCTAATTACTATGGACCCGTAGGTCTGAGGTAAACTACTCACACTTCATCGGAGAGGCTATGGTGTTGATGTAGAAGCCCTCTGTGATTGATGCCCCCTCCGGCGGAGCTCCGGAACAGGCCCCAAGATGGGGTCTCGTGGATACAGAAAGTTACAGCGATGGAATTAGGGTTTTGGCTCCATCTCTGATCGTTTGGGGGTACGTAGGTATATATAGGAGGAAGAAGTATGTCAGTGGAGCAACAGGGGGCCCACGAGGGTGGAGGGCGCGCGTGGGGGGGGGGGGTAGGCGCGCCCACCTACCTCGTGGCCTCCTTGTTGGTTGCTTGACGTAGGGTCCAAGTCTCCTGGATCATGTTCGGCGAGAAAATCACGTTCCCGAAAGTTTCATTCCGTTTGGACTCCATTTGATATTCCTTTTCTTCGAAACCCTAAAATAGGCAAAAAACAGCAATTCTGGGTTGGGCCTCCGGTTAATAGGTTAGTCCTAAAAATAATATAAAAGTGTATAATAAAGCCAAATAATGTCGAAAACAAAAGATAATACAGCATGGAGCAATCAAAAATTATAGATACGTTGGAGACGTATCAAGCATCCCCAAGCTTAATTCCTGCTCGTCTTTGAGTAGGTAAATGATAAAAATAGAATTTTTTATGCGGAATGCTACTTGGCATAATTTCAATGTAATTCTTCTTAATTGTGGTATGAATATTCAGATCCGAAATATTCAAGACAAAAGTTTAATATTGACAAACAAATAATAATACTTCAAGCATACTAACTAAGAAATTATGTCTTCTCAAAATAACATTGTCGGGGAAACTGATCCACGAACACCTATGGGGCCGGCGGACCGGGCCCCTTTTGGTTCGGCAGGGGGCGGAGATCGCACGAAGAGCAAATCGAGGCGAGGCACACGAGCAGTTTACCCAGCTTCGGAGCTCTCCGGAGAGATAACACTCCTACTGCTGCTTGTCTGGTTGTATTATCTGGTGTTCTTGCTCTTGAGAGAGGGAGCATGATGTTTTCTGGGCTACGAATGAATCGAAGCGAATTGTCCGACCTCCTCTACGTTGCGCATGGGCCTCCTTTTATACGCTAAAGGGGTCACCGACAGGTGGCAACGCAGAGGAGGGTACAAACGTAAAAAGCGAGGTAGTTGATACAGTTACTTGTACAGTGCAGCCTACCTAACCCTGACGGTAGGGGACAAGGGCATTAAATGCCCGTCTGAGTCGCCCGAACAGTGCAGAAAAGGACCGTTAGGAGCGCCACCGTTCGCCATGATGGCGATCTTGTCAGCTTCGCATGCCACTGCGCACCGCTGGCTGCACAGCCTCCCGCCACGCGCGCCCGGAGAGGCCCCCAGAGCGACATGTTGGTGGATGCGCTGAGCGTGGGCACAGAGTGGCCGCCTGCTGCGGCAAGTGCCTTGCCGCTGTTGTTATCTTGTCGGGTCCAGAAGCTCGTCGCTCACCGGGCCTCGGGGTACCTTGTTTAGTCTTCCCGGCAAGCTCCTCTTACCGGGGCCTTGTTGCCTTGCCGGAGCGCGTGGCGCGTCGCGACTAGTTCCTTGGAGCGCCTTGGCCTTCCCGGCAAGCTCCTCTTGCCGGGGCCTTGTCTCCTTAGCTTAAATACTTTGTTCTTGGATGGCTCTAAGGGAACCTTGGGGGATCTTCGCGTTCGCCCGGCAAGCCTTGCCGCGGGGTGCTGCAACTGCCCGTGCACAAGTTCGGGGTACTAGGGTACCCCTATTCTAGTACACCGACAGGAGCCCCCGGGCCTGGGCCAGACACGGTGCCGAGCGCTGTTGGGCCAGGCCCAAGTCAGGGCACGGGCACACGCGGACTGGGCCACACCGAATCTTGCTCCGTATCCACCGCGCCCTCCCATAACGGCACGTGTTGAATGCGGCATCGTGGGAGAGATCGTGGGTGGTTGTTTATTTGGAAGGCCGAAATGTCCGCCCCGTCCCTCTTTATAAACAGAGGAAACAGGGGCAGTTCGTTCCCCCTCGCTGGTTGCTGCTACTTCATCTTTAAGAAACTCCGCCGCTCCCCCTTTCTTCTCGAAGCCGAGAGAGCAGCGCTCCACCCCCCATTGCCACCAGCATCACCAACGCCGTCGACCTTCCCCACCACCTCCTCCATGGCCCCAAAAGCCGACAAGGGAAAGGGCGTGAAGTCGGCCGAGGCGCAGCGGCTTGCGGCACTGCGGAAGGAGTGGGCGATCTTCACCCCCCAGCTCGGCGTGCAGGAGCTGAGGGAGTACTTCTACCTCTTTTGGGCGACGGAGACGCGTGCGCATCCGCGCACGAGGGTACTCCCGGCCGCTGCTTCGGAGTTGGCTCCAAACGGGTACCCATTCTTCGCGCTATTCTTCTATTGCGGGCTCTGCCCGCCCTTCTCGGAGTTCTTCTGTGATATCATGAACACATATGGCTTCCGCCTCCCTGACTTCACCCCCAACGCTGTCCTGACCATGGCAGTTTTCGCACATTTGTGCGAAAACTTTGTCGGAGTCCACCCTAGTGTTGCCCTTTTCCGCCACTTCTTCATACCTCGGGTAGAGAGAGGAGAGCCGCTTGTCGGAGGGATTGCCTGGATCTCGAGAGTCGGCAAGAAAGAGGCGTACTTGGAGGGTGAGCTCCGCAGCAAGTGGGAGGAGTGGAGAGAGGAGTGGTGCTGGATCGTTGAGGAGAATCCGCAGCCCTTCACCGCCGTGCGCCAAACTCCAATAGTGCGCGGCAATGACTGGAGCAACGTGGCCCCGGAAGACGAGAGGCTGAAGATCGCCATCACTAGGATTCTTCGCCTCAGGCTTGCCGGGCTCACCGTAGGTGCTGTCGGGGAAGATTTCCTCCGCCGCCGCATTGCCCCCCTGCAGGAGAGGGGGAGGCCCGCTTGGGAATTCAAGAATTCGGCGGACATCATGAGGCTGCGGCCGGGCCTGAACTACAACTTCACCGTCTTGGAGCTGGACGCAATGCTCTTGGAGTTATTCAAACGCGACCCCCAACACCCATTCACACTGCCGAGGGGCGTAGTTCCTTTGTGCAATAACTCTTCGCTTGACCGGATCCACGCCATGATGCCGTTGTGCGATTCCCACGGAATCGTTCCAACTTGGCAAGAGCCTGCGGAGGACGTTGTGCGAGCGTTCTTCGACACCTTGGAGGAAGTGCCGGTCCACGCTGACGAGCAGAAGAGCCTCACCCGTGACACCACCGATGAGGAGCTGCAGCGCATCGCGACTAGGGCGGAAGAGGTTGCGGCCGCAGCTGCCGCGGGCGCGTTTGGGTTCACTGTGGAGGAGGCGGAGGCTGCGGAGGCGGCAAACCTTGCCGAGCGCGCGGAGTTCATGGGCGAGGAGGAGCCTGCCGGTTCCGAAGCCGAGCCGAGCGAGGCCGGCGAGGAGGAGCCCGAGCCTTCAGAAAACTTGCCGCAGGCGGAGCCCCCGGCCCCGCCAAGAAGGCGCCTTCGCAGGGCCGAGGACGCAGCGGGGCGGCAGCCGAGTCAACAGCCGTCGAGCCGTGCGACGCGCTCTACCGCGGCAAGCAATGTTGCCGCGGGAGCGCCTCACGCAACAGCGGCAACTGGAGCGGGGTCTTCCCGGGCCACCGCCCCCGCCAAGCGGGCAAGGGATCCTACTCCTCCACCTCGCCGCACCGGAGGAGGGCCGGACTTCGATCTTTCCGCGCTCAGCTCCGACGAGGAGGAAGAAGAGTAAGTTTCTTTGGTGCTCTTGTAGTTCTTCAATATTGTTGCTTATATCTTGTATTTGACTTGCTCCAATCTGGACTCCTTTCTTTTCAGGACGCTGGCCCAGAGAGCGGCGAAGAGGGCCAAGGCCGCGGTGATCGTCATCAAGGATGACCCCATCGTGTCAGCAGGAGGTGGGTCCGAGACCACCTTGACGGACCCGGCAATCACTCCTCAAAGCAGCCCCCAGCGCAGCCCCCAGCGTAAGTTCATAGTTTAGCCTTCTGCTGCCGGGCGCGCTTGAGTGCTTTTTCCTTTGTCGATATCTTGCTTGTTGACTTGTGCAGGAGCAGAGCAGTCTCATCAGGAGCGCTCGGAAGCTGGTCCTGAAGTGCCACCTGCTTCGGCTGCGCCGCCAAGGGAGGAGTCCCCGACAAGGGAGCGCTCTCCAGCAAGGGGGAACTCTCCGGCAAGGGACGGCACTGCTGATCCTGCGGCGACCGAGGCCGCAACTGCAGATCTTGGCGCAGGTAATCCACTTGCCCAGAAACTTTCCCTTGGGTTCTGCTTCTTCCGTTTTTCCACTCTTGGATTTTTGATTGATTTTCCTCCCTTCTTCGTTCTTCAGACCCATCTGCGGCTGAGCCAATGGAGACAGAGGGCGCCGGCGAGGAACGGGCCGGTGCTGAAGAGGCCGCCGGCGAGGAGGCCGCCAGGGCTGCCGCCGCAGAAGCCGGCGAGGGGTCGGGCGATCGCACTGACGACCCTGAGGCCGCAGGAGCGCCAGGCGCTGCACCGACCGCCGATCCCTCTGCTGCTTCTGCGGAGCCGGGCTCCGAGGAGCCCCAGCCCGGCGCTTACTTGAAGGCCGGCGACGGTATCTTCATCAAGCTACCCTGGGCGTCGAGCTCCAGAGCACCGGTCGAGGGGGAAACTTTCGACGGGGAGGTGCTCGCCTCTGCTGGACTGTCGTTGGTTGACGCGCCCAGCAGCAGCAGCGGTGAGCCTGAGGAGGAGCAGCTGCTGCCGAAGCTGCTGTCACTCTACCATGCCCGGCAAGCCAAACTAGCTTCCCGGGTAGCACTTGTCGCGAAGGCGGGAGTTGACATGGAGAAGCGTGCAGAGGAGCTCCGGGGCCAAAATCAAGAAGCTCTCCGGTCCCTGGCCCAGGAGCGGGAGCGACTCGACGAGGAGCGCACGGCCTTCCTTCTCGAGAAGGTCGAGGCTGAGGAGGAGCAAAGGCTGGCCGCCGAGAAGCAGTCCGCGTGGGAAGGTGAACTAGTGCAGCGGAAGGCCAACCTCGACAGCTACGAGGAAGAGCTCGCCGAGCGCGAGCAAGCACTTGGCGGGGCGCTCAAGGAGGCAAAGGATGCTGCGGCAATTGCAGAGGCCGCCAAGAAAGAGCTGGAGGAGAAGGTGGCGCGGCTGGAGGCCAACATTGGGAAGAGCGGCGACGAGCTTGCCGCGCTCAACCATGAGCATGAGAAGGATGCTGCCGCCCACGGTGAGCTGCAAGGTCTTCTCGCTGAGAGGGGCAAGGAGCTCAGCGCCGCCAAGGATTCCAAAGCAGACCTGGAGCTGAAGCTGGCCACGCTGACGCACACGCTGGAGGCCGCCAAGGAGCGGGAGAAGACCTTGTCGGAGAAGGTCAAGGATAACGCGGCGCTGCTGGAGAGCATTGCAGTTACCCAGAACTCGTTCAGAGACACTGTGGAGCACTAGACCGAGGGTTTGGTGAACATTGCCGTAGTCATCAACGAGGAGCTGTCGCAGCTGGGGATGGAGGACTTTGGGTACCCTTCCGACGAGAGTCTTCAACCTAGTGCCAAGCTCAGCCTGTTCTTCAAGGGCATGGGGACGGCACTCCAGCGGCTCCGGGAGAGGATCCCAAAGCAGCTGGCCGACGAGTCGCACAAAATCTGCGCCGGGGTTCTCCAGAAGGTGCTGATGAAGGTAGCCTTCCGTAATCCAGGCCTCAGCTTCACCAACGTCCTCAGGTCCTTGCCGCCTGACGCCGATCTGGATGCACTCAAGGCCCTTGTCGCACCCATTGTGGACAAGGTGAGCGAGATCAAGAGGGTCGAGGGCGGACGCGTAGACTAGGCCGCCCATTTCTTCTTTTCCCTTGTCGCTGCTAGTCATGTTATGAAAACAGTCTGTTAGAGCTGCGACAAGTTATCTTGTAATATAACTTTATTTCTGTTATCAATTGCTATGTTATTTCCTCTACTAGATTCCTTCCTTTGTATGTTTTTTTACCCTACGCTTCTAGGGAACTTGTCGGCGCAGGCGCCCGAGCCGCGAGCGCTGAGTGCGGAACTTCAGCAGCCTGCTGGCGGCACTGCTTCCGACAAGAAACCTTGTCGCGACTAGATGCAGCACGCTTAAGCTGTTGAGCGGACTCGAAACAAAGTAAGGGCGCAAATAGCCATGAGTTGGTTCCTCCGCGCACAGGTTTTCCATACAAAGCAGGGTCGTTCGAGGAAGATAACTCAAAAAAAATTAAAAAAGTGATTGCTCAAACTTTGGCAACTTAGCTTTTCTGTCATTTGCTTCCCGGTAAGGCAAGTCTTTGCTTGAACGACGCCTGGCCCATACCACAATCTTCTCCTTCCCCCCCGGCAAACTTGTGTGCGAGAGAACCTTCTTTTCCTTTAAAAAAGGAGAAAGAAGAGAAAATAATAATATGGAGCTCTTCGGCTCGTTACTGCTTACCGGATGTAGGTGCTGCACAAAGTGTCAGATAATCGCATGCAAGAAAGGAACTAATGCATCAAATGGAGAAGTTGTGCGGAGCACATGGGGTTCTTTTTATGCACGGGATCTGCGCCCGGCTTTGTACAAAGGATTACATGCAACAGCGGCAAGACTTGTACAAAAGGTGGTTGCCGGAACGGGGTTCCGGCAACCGCGCCCTATGGGAAAAACTTACGAAGATGTTCTATGTTCCAGGAGTTGCTCACCGGAATGCCATCTTCGGTCTCAAGGCGGACAGCGCCAGGCCTTGTGACTCGTCTCACCCGATAAGGGCCTTCCCACTTCGGCGTCAACTTGTTGGAATTCTTGGCGGACTGAACGCGCCGAAGAACAAGGTCGCCTTCCTCGAAGCTTCTGGCTTTAACTTTGCGACTATGATAGCGGCACAAAGCTTGCTGGTATCGAGCAGCTCGTACAGCAGCCTGAAGACGATCTTCCTCAAGGAGCAGCGCGTCGTCTTGTCGCAGCTGTTCTTGCTCAAGCTCATCATAAGCGAGCACTCGAGGTGATCCGTATACGAGTTCCGTGGGGAGAACTGCCTCTGCTCCATAGACTAGAGCGAAAGGTGTCTGGCCAGTGGCTCGATTTGGCGTCGTTCTGATCGACCAAAGAACCACCGGCAGCTCCTCGATCCAGTTCCTTCGGCACCTGTGCAGCCTGTCGAAAGTTCTGGTCTTGAGCTCGTGCAGCACTTCAGCATTTGCCCTCTCTGCTTGACCGTTGCTTCTCGGATGAGCAACAGAAGCGAAGCAGACCTTGGCGCCAAGGTCTTGGACGTACTGCATGAAGGTGCGGCTCGTGAATTGCGTGCCGTTGTCGGTGATGATCCTGTGAGGGATCCCGAAACGGCAAACAATTGACCTGAAGAACTTGACTGCTGACTGTGCTGTCACCTTCCTCACTGGCTGCACTTCCGGCCACTTTGTGAACTTGTCGATTGCGACGTACAAGTACTCAAAGCCCCCGACAGCTCGGGGGAAGGGGCCGAGGATATCGAGCCCCCAGACCGAAAATGGCCAGGATAAAGGGATTGTCTGGAGAGCTTGAGCTGGCTGGTGTATCTGTTTGGAGTGGAACTGGCACGCTTCACACTTGGTTACTTGTGCAGTTGCATCCTGGAGGGCTGTCGGCCAAAAGAAACCTTGTCGGAAAGCTTTGCCGGCAAGGGCTCTTGCGCCAATGTGGTGGCCACATATGCCTCCATGTATCTCTGCCAACAGCTTTTGTCCATCTTCCCGGCGAATACACTTCAATTTCACACCGTTGAGTCTTCTTATGTACAGTATGCTATCGACAAACTGGTACATACTTGACTGCCGGGCTACTCTTTCCACTTCTTCTTGTTCTTCGGGAAGTTCTCCTGTCTGAAGGAAGTGGACAATCTGTTGTGCCCATGTTGGAGCTTGTGGCTCGACAACAAGGACTAAAGGCGCATCTGCTGCTGCGAGAACATCCGCTTCCACGGCAAGGACTTGTGGTCCTGCCGGAGCTTGATGTTCCCCGGCAAGCTTGCCGGAGCAAAACTTGTCGGGAGCGTCTGCTGCAACGGAACAACCCATAAGGCTTGCTGGAGCAGACTGCCCCTCGGCCTCCTTGGTGTTGATCTTGGGGACTTTCTTGGCGGCGACTTCGGGGAGCTCTACCGGAAAGTAGTCACCAGAAACCAACTTCCTCTTCTTGCTTTGTCCAGTTGATGGTGTTACGGATGGTTGAGTCAACTTAAGCACAAAGATCCCTGGTTCCACAGGTAACTTTAGTGCGGCGCACTTTGACAGGCCATCAGCAATATCATTCTGACCTCTTGGGATATGCTCCATTTGTAGGCCGTCAAAGTGCTCTTCTAGCTTCCTCACTTCATAAACATACGCTTCCATCAACGGACTCTGGTAGTTCTTGTTCACTTGTCGGACGACCAGCTGTGAGTCACCCCTGACAATGAGCTTCTTGATCCCAAGGTCTGCTGCGATTCTGAGACCGGCAAGCAATCCTTCATACTCTGCAGTATTGTTGGTTGCTTGCTCTTTGGGAAAGTGCATCTGGACTACGTACTTGAGGTTCTCTCCGGTGGGTGCGACAAGCAGCACGCCTGCACCGGCGCCTTGCAGCGAGAAGGCACCATCAAAGTACATCAGCCACTCTTTGCTTGCCTCTTTGACGGGGATGCTTGTTTCTGGAATTTCTTCATCTGGGGTTGTTGTCCAGTCTGCTATGAACTCTGCCAATGCTCTGCTTTGGATAGTTGAAGTGCTCTCAAACTTGAGGCCAAAGCTTGATAGTTCCAGCGCCCGCTCGACAATCCTGCCTGTTGCTTCTGGATTTTGCAGTATCCTCTTCAGCGGAAAGCGAGTGATGACTGTGATCTCATGTGCTTGGAAGTAATGGCGCAGCTTTCTCGAGGCCATGAGGAGGCCGAAAAGCAACTTCTGCACACCAGAGTACCTTGATCTAGCCCCCTGCAGAAGAGAACTGACAAAGTAAACTGGGCGCTACGCCATTCTCTTTGGCATCTTATCATGCTCCTGCGCAAACCCATGTTTGTCGGGACCAGAGCTTGTCGGCGAAGCCCCCTGCTTGTCACTGGATGGATCTGCCATGGTTGTTGGCTCATCATCCACCTCCCTCTCCGCCACTAACGCAGCACTAACCACTTGATTGGTTGCCGCTATATACAGCAGCAACTTCTCTTGCGGCTTAGGTGCGACAAGCGTTGGAGTGGAGGACAGGTATCTCTTCAAGTCCTGCAGCGCAGCCTCCGCTTCCGGAGTCCATTTCATTGGACCTGCCTTTTTCAAAATTTTGAAAAATGGCAGGGCGCGCTCAGCAGATCTAGAGATAAATCTGCTAAGAGCAGCCACACAACCGGCAAGCCTTCGTACATCCTTGACGCGCTTTGGTGCTTCGATCTGCTCAATGGCTTTGATCTTGTCGGGATTGGCTTCAATTCCCCGCTGAGACACGAAGAACCCGAGAAGCTTGCCGGAAGGGACTCCAAACACGCACTTCTCGGGGTTAAGCTTGAGGTTGATCTTGCGCAGGTTTGCAAATGTCTCGTCTAAATCTTGAATCAGGGTCGCCTTGTTCTTGCTCTTGACCACTATGTCATCCATGTAAGCTTCCACATTTCTGTGCATTTGCGGCTCAAAAGCATGTTGGACTACCCTTGCGAATGTTGAACCAGCATTCTTCAGACCGAAAGGCATCCGTACGAAGCAGTACGTGCCACACGGGGTGATAAATGCGGTTTTCTCTTCATCTTCTTCTGCCATGAAGATTTGATGGTATCCTGAGTATGCATCAAGAAATGAAACTTCTTGATTTCTTCTGCAATGAATTCTTGGCGCTCTACTGCCTGCTTCCTGACTCTCTGCTTGACGGGCCGCGCATGAGGACAGACGGTAAGGTGGTGCTCAATTACTTTCCTGGGAACACCGGGGATATCAGGCAGTTGCCACGCAAACACGTCGACATTCGCCCGCAGGAAAGCAACGAGCGCGCTTTCCTATTTGGGGTCAAGAGTGGCGCTGATGGTGAAGGTACCACCAGTGCCGCCCTCCTTGGCGGACACCTTCTTGGTCTTAGGTGGAGCTGCCATTGCCTTCTTACGCTTGCCGGTGGAGCTCGATGGTGCGTCCTCGACGGTAGCGCAGCACTCCGAAGAGGTGCGCTTCCCGGAGTGGGCATCAGAGCTCTTGCCGGGCTTGGTCTTCTTCTTCCCCCCGGGAGCTTCAGCGGCAAGTGTCTTGCGTTCTGCTGCGGCTGCTGCTTCCCGTGTCGGCACAGACAAGAGCATCCTTCTTGTCGCCAAGGACAGAGATGACACTTATTGGGCCTGGCATTTTCAGTACGTTGTACGCATGGTGAGAGGCTGCCATGAACTTGGCGAGTGCCGGTCGGCCAAGGATTCCGTTGTAAGGTAATGGAAAGTCGGCAACGTCAAACGTGACCCTCTCAGTCCTAAAGTTCAGCTCGCTACCAAATGTTACCGGCAACGTGATCTTTCCCTTTGGCTTGCTCCTTCCCGGGTTGATTCCTTGAAATGTGCCGGTCTCTTCGAGCTCGCTGTCAGGGATCTGGAGTTTCTGGAGCACCGCGGAGGAGATCAGGTTCAAGCCGGCCCCGCCGTCAACTAGTATCTTAGTGACCTTGAGGTTGCGTATTGTTGGTGAAACCAACATCCGCAAGCATCCAACCGCAGTTATGCGATCCGGGTGGTCCTCAATATCAAAGATGATAGGCGTGTCGGACCATTTCAGAGGCTTGCGTGACTCGACGGGTAGTTCTGCTGCATTAACTTCCCGCACCCACTGCTTGAGCTGACGGTGCGAGGTATGCAGAGAAGCACCACCGTCAACGCACAGGACCTCTGTGGCTTTCTGGAACTCCTGCTCATCAGTCTCCTCATCATCCATGTCCTCATCATCGTCGTCATCTTCATCCTTGTCGCGGCCACGAGGAGGTCTGTCTCCTTGCCGCTGCTTGGCCTTGCCGCGGCGTCCTCCTCGGCCGGGACGTTTCTTGCCGGATCCACCAGCTCCTTCCTGGGCCTTTTCCTTGTCGCGCCGCTCGTATTCAGCTTTCCGTTGCTCAACAAGCTGTTCGACTTTCTTACAGTTCTGGAGATCATGGCCCTTGGTGCGGTGGATCTTGCAATATTGCTTGTTGGTGCCGTCCTGCTTGTCAGCGACCGCCACCTCCGTGGCAACCTCCTTGCCGGAGTCACCAGCTTTGGCTTCCTTGGCACCACCACCGTTGCCGGACTGCTCAACAACTAGCACCTCTTTGCCTTTCCTCCTTCTGTTGTTTCGCCGCCGGTTTTTCCTTGGCGGGGTAGCATCCTCACTGTCAGATCCTCCCGCTCCTACATTCTCTCCGGGGAGTCTCCTCCCTTCCTCAGCACGTGCACACTTGTCGGTCAGTGCATATAACTCGCTGACGTCCCTGATCTTGCACATCGCCATTTCCTCCCGCATCCTGCGGTTCCGCACGTTCTAATGGAACGCGCTGATCACCGCGGCAGGGTGGACGTCTGGGATGTTCTGCTGCACACTACTGAATCTCTGAATGTACTTGCGCAGGGGCTCTCCTTCCTTCTGGGCGAGCAGATGAAGATCACTCTCCTGGCCATGAGGCTTGTGTCCGCCTGTAAAGGCGCCGACAAACTGATGGCACAGATCATCCCAAGAGGATATGGAGTTGTCCGGCAAGTGCATGAGCCAGGATCTGACGTTGGGCTTGAGCACCAGTGGGAAGTAGTTGGCAAGGATCTTGTCATCTCGTCCCCCGGCAGCCTGTACCGCAATGGTGTAGATGTTGAGGAACTCCGATGGATGCATCTTGCCGTCGTACTTCTCCGGTACGTCTGGCTTGAAGTTCTTTGTGCTGGGCCACTGGACTTGCCGCAGCTCACGAGTGAACGCAGGACAACCTACCGCGTACGGCAGATCGCCTGGTTCCCCTGGCGCATGCATGTCAACAGAGGGCCCAACGCGCTTGTGGGATTGACGTCGCGCTTCACTTCGGCGCTCGATGCGGGTTCGAGCGTCTTCTTGTTGTCGATCATGAAGAACTTGGCGCTGATCGCGACGAGCTCGTGGATCCGACGATGCAGTGGAGTCGCTGTCACGGTGGATCCGGCGAGTCGGCGATCTTGGCCTTCGGGGCGGTGATTGCATGGTAGTTGCACCTCCGCCCGTTTCGTCGCCACCGGCTCGCGTCCGGCAACCCTGCCGCGGCGGCGACGCGCTCGGCCGCCATGGAGTGCCGCCGTTGGCGTAGCCGATGAGACTCTGAATGGTGGCCCTCCATTCGTCGATCTTGTCCGACGTCGGAGGGTAATCTAGGAGAAGTTGAGCTCGTGCCAAAGCTTCTGCTGGAGTGGTGGGTACCAGTGGCGGACGGCGCGAGGAGCGGGACGTGCTCGAACTTCTAACTATGTTAGAAGGAGCAGTATCCCGTCCGGCCGATCGTGCCCCGCTCGTGCCAGCATGCGGGCGTGCATGCTGGTCTTGAGCGCCCCGAGATCCACCAGCTTGGTCTTGGCCTATCATGCGAATGGCACTGCTAGTGCCATGACGCTGTTGATCTTGCGCCTCCTGAGAGTGGCGTGGAACATGTATAGTCGCCGAGGTTTGTGCAGCCTTGTTCTTGGACCTGGCGGCATCATGAGCTTCCTCGTCGATGTCCTTTCTTCCGCCGGCGTCCATTCCACCACTCGTTTGCTCCAACGGTGGTGGAAGTGACGTGGACGGAGCGGCTGCAGCCGAAGTCTTCTTCTTTGGTGGCATGTTGATGAAGGGAATAAAGATCTAGCTCGTGTGAACACCGGATCAGGTTCACACAATCTCGACACCCCCTACCTGGCGCGCCATAGATGTCGGGGAAACTGATCCACGAACACCTATGGGGCCGGCGGACCGGGCCCCTTTCGGTTCGGCGGGGGGCGGAGATCGCACGAAGAGCAGATCGAGGCGAGGCACACGAGCAGTTTACCCAGCTTCGGAGCTCTCCGGAGAGATAACACTCCTACTGCTGCTTGTCTGGTTGTATTATCTGGTGTTCTTGCTCTCGAGAGAGGGAACGTGATGTTTTCTGGGCTACGAATGAATCAAAGCGAATTGTCCGACCTCCTCTACATTGCGCATGGGCCTCCTTTTATACGCTAAAGGGGTCACCGACAGGTGGCAACGCAGAGGAGGGTACAAACGTAAAAAGCGAGGTAGTTGATACAGTTACTTGTACAGTGCACCCTACCTAACCCTGACGGCAGGGGACAAGGGCATTAAATGCCCGTCTGAGTCGCTCGAACAGTGCAGAAAAGGACCATTAGGGGCGCCACCATTCACCACGATGGTGATCTTGTCAGCTTCGCATGCCACTGCGCACCGCTAGCTGCACAGCCTCCCGCCACGTGCGCCCGGAGAGGCCCCCAGAGCGACATGTTGGTGGATGCGCTGGAGCGTGGGCACAGAGTGGCCGCCTGCTGCGGCAAGCGCCTTGCCGCTGTTGTTATCTTGTCGGGTCCAGAAGCTCGTCGCTCACCGGGCCTCGGGGTACCTTGTTTAGTCTTCCCAGCAAGCTCCTCTTTCCGGGGCCTTGTTGCCTTGCCGGAGCGCGTGGCGCGTCGCGGCAAGTTCCTTGGAGCGCCTTGGCCTTCCCGGCAAGCTCCTCTTGCCGGGGCCTTGTCTCCTTAGCTTAAATACTTTGTTCTTGGATGGCTCTAAGGGAACCTTGGGGGATCTTGGCGTTCGCCCGGCAAGCCTTGCCGCGGGGTGCTGCAACTGCCCGTGCACAAGTTCGGGGTACTAGGGTACCCCTATTCTAGTACACCGACAAACATGGCCAAAGAAAGTTATCCCTACAAAATCATATAGTCTGGCTATGCTCTATCTTCACCACACAAAGTATTTAAATCATGCACAACCCTGATGACAAGACAAGCAATTGTTTCATACTTTTGACATTCTCAAAACTTTTTCAATCTTCACGCAATACATGAGTGTGAGCCATGGACATAGCACTTTAGGTGGAATAGAATGGTGGTTGTGGAGGAGACAAAAAGGAGAAGATAGTCTGACATCAACTAGGCGTATCAATGGGCTATGGAGATGCCCATCAATAGATATCAATGTGAGTGAGTAGGGATTGCCATGCAACGGATGCACTAGAGCTATAAGTATATGAAAGCTCAAAAAGAAACTAAGTGTGTGTGCATCCAACTTGCTTGCTCACGAAGACCTAGGGCATTTTGAGGAAGCCCGTCATTGGAATATGCAAGCCAAGTTATATAATGAAAAATTCCCACTAGTATATGAAAGTGATAACATAGGAGACTCTCTATCATGAAGATCATGGCGCTACTTTGAAGCACAAGTGTGGTAAAAGGATAGTAGCATTGTCCCTTCTCTCATTTTTCTTATTTGGGCCTTCTCCTTTTTTATGGCCTCTTTTTTTCGTCCGGAGTGTCATCCCGACTTGTGGGGGAATCATAGTCTCCATCATCCTTTCCTCACTGGGACAATGCTCTAATAATGATGATCATCACACTTTTTATTTTCTTACAACTCAAGAATTACAACTCGATACTTAGAACAAGATATGACTCTATATGAATGCCTCCGGCGGTGTACCGGGATACGCGAAAACTCATGAGTGACACGTATGAAAGAATTATGAACGGTGGCTTTGCCACAAATAAAATGTCAACTACATGATCATGCAAAGAAATATGACAATGATGGAGCATGTCATAATAAACGGAACGGTGGAAAGTTGCATGGCAATATATCTCGGAATGGCTATGGAAATGCCATGATAGGTAGGTATGGTGGCTGTTTTGAGGAAGGTATATGGTGGGTGTATGATACCGGCGAAAGGTGCGCTGTATTAGAGAGGCTAGCAATGGTGGAAGGGTGAGAGTGCGTATAATCCATGGACTCAAGATTAGTCATAAAGAACTCATATACTTATTGCAAAAATCTACAAGTTATCAAAGCAAAGTATTACAGGCATGCTCCTAGGGGGATAGATTGGTAGGAAAAGACCATCGCTCATCCCCGACCGCCACTCATAAGGAAGACAATCAATAAATAAATCATGCTCCGACATCATCACATAACGGTTCACCATACGTGCATGCTACGGGAATCACAAACTTTAACACAAGCATTTCTCAAATTCACAACTACTCAACTAGCATGACTCTAATATCACCATCTCCATATCTCAAAACAATTATCAAGTATCAAACTTCTCATAGTATTCAACACACTCATAAGAGAAGTTTATTGTTAATCTTGTATACCTAGCATATTAGGATTATTTAAGCAAATTAGCATGCTATTTAAGACTCTCAAAATAATCTAAGTGAAGCATGAGAGATCAATAGTTTCTATAAAACAAATCCACCACAGTGCTCTAAAAGATATAAGTGAAGTACTAGAGCAAAACTATATAACTCAAAAGATATAAGTGAAGCACATAGAGTATTCTAATAATTTCCGAATCATGAGTGTCTCTCTCAAAAGGTGTGTACAGCAAGGATGATTGTGGTAAACTAACAAATAAAGACTCAAATCATACAAGACGGTCCAAGCAAAACACATATCATGTGGTGAATAAAAATATAGCTCCAAGTAAAGTTACTGATAGAAGTAGACGAAAGAGGGGATGCCTTCCACGGCATCCCCAAGCTTTGGCTTTTAGGTGTCCTTAGATTATCTTGGGCATGCCATGGGAATCCCCAAGCTTAGGCTCTTGCCACTCCTTGTTCCATAATCCATCAAATCTTTGACCAAAACTTGAAAACTTCACAACACAAAACTTAAAGTAGAAAATCTTGTGAGCTCCGTTAGCGAAAGAAAACAAAAGACCACTTCAAGGTACTGTAATGAACTCATTCTTTATTTATATTGGTGTTAAACCTACTATATTACAACTTCTCTATGGTTTATAAACTATTTTACTAGCCATAGATTCATCCAAATAAGCAAACAACACACGAAAAACAGAATCTGTCAAAAACAGAACAGTCTGTAGTAATCTTTAGCTAGCGCAAGATCTGGAACCCAAAAAAATTTAAAATAAATTTCTGGACGTGAGGAATTTATCTTAATCATCTTCAAAAATAATTAACTAAATATCACTTTCCAAATAAAAATGGAAGCTGTTCTCGTGAGCGCTAAAGTTTCTGTTTTTTACAGCAAGATTAACAAGACTTTCCCCAAGTCTTCCCAACGGTTCTACTTGGCACAAACACTAATTAAACGAAAAAACACAACCAAAACAGAGGCTAGATAAATTATTTATTACTAAAAAGGAGCAAAAAGCAAGGAATAAAAATAAAATTGGGTTGCCTCCCAACAAGCGCTATCGTTTAACGCCCCTAGCTAGGCATAAAAAGCAAGGATAGATCTAGGTATTGCCATCTTTGGTTTTAGGGAAGAAAAGAGCAAACTTGCTATCTATCGAATTAATCTTTCTATTTTGATAAAGCACATGGCTATTAGTGGTAGAATAAATATTAAGTATGTTACGGAAATTTGTATCTAAGCTAGCCTTCATCTCTTTGATAGATTCATTTTGGTAAGGGAGCAAAAGAGATGTAGATTCAACTTTCTCATTCATGGGGTGCCCAAATATAGTTTTCATCTTTTCATAAGTGTCTACGGCATCCCCTTCAAGAAATCCTTCTTCAAATATAGAATCTAAGACATGCTTAAAAGAAGAAGGAAGGGCAATATAAAAGCTTTTTAAGTAAATTTCAATTTGGTATTGAGGAACATAGCTAGCCCTGATCCTTAATAGTCTATACCAAGCATCTTTCAAAGATTCATCTTGTAAATAACGAAAAATTACGGAATCATCTTCATCAAAATTATTAAGATTATCATTGATAACTCCGGTAGGTTTTTCCATAGTATCCTTATTTATAAGCTTAGCGAGAATAGAAGGGTTGTCCAAAGTAATAAAACTCGGGAGAGAACCCCCAACCCTTTTTGATTCAGACATGGAGGGAGAAAGGCGAGCGAAAAAATAAAGGGCGGATAAAACGGCAAGGGTGAAGTGGGGGAGAGGAAAACGAGAGGAAAAATGGCAAATAATGTAATGCGGGAGATAAAGGTTTGTGATGGGTACTTGGTATGTTGACTTTTGCGTAGACCTCCCCGGCAACGGTGCTAGAAATGGCTCGTTATCGGGAGTCAAATCTTGACTTGCGCGAACCTCCCCGGTAACGGCGCCAGAAATCCTTCTTGCTACCTCTTGAGCACTTGCGTTGGTTTTCCCTTGAAGAGGAAAGGGTGGTGCAGCAAAGTAGCGTAAGTATTTCCCTCAGTTTTTGAGAACCAAGGTATCAATCCAGTAGGAGGCTACGTGCCAGTCCCTCGCACCTACACAAAACAAATAAATCCTCGCAACCAACGCGTTAAGGGGTTGTAAATCCCTACACGGTCACTTACGAGAGTGAGATCTAATACATATGATAAGATAATATTTTTGGTATTTTTATGATAAAGATGCAAACTAAAATAAAAGCAATGAAAATAACTAAGTATTCGAAGATTAATATGATGAAGATAGACCCGGGGGCCATAGGTTTCACTAGTGGCTTCTCTCAAGAGCATAGGTATTTTACGATGGGTGAACAAATTACTGTTGAGCAATTGACAGAATTGAGCATAGTTATGAGAATATCTAGGTATGATCATGTATATAGGCATCACATCCGAGACAAGTATATCGACTCCTGCCTGCATATACTACTATTACTCCACACATCGACCGCTATCTAGCATGCGTCTAGAGTATTAAGTTCAAGAGAACAGAGTAACGCCTTAAGCAAGATGACATGATGTAGAGGAATAAATTCATGCAATATGATAAAAAAACCATCTTGTTATCCACGATGGCAACAATACAATATGTGCCTTGCTGCCCCTACTGTCACTAGGAAAGGACACCACAAGATTGAACCCAAAGCTAAGCACTTCTCCCATTGCAAGAAAGATCAATCTAGTAGGCCAAACCAAACTGATAATTTGAAGAGACTTGCAAAGATTACCAATCATACATAAAAGAATTCAGAGAAGATTCAAATATTGTTCATAGAGAAACTTGATCATAAACCCACAATTCATCGGTCTCAACAAAAACACCGCAAAAAGAAGATTACATCGAATAGATCTCCACAAGAGAGGGAGACAACTTTGTATTGAGATCCAAAAAGAGAGAAGAAGCCATCTAGCTAATAACTATGGACCCGTAGGTCTGAGGTAAACTACTCACACTTCATCGGAGAGGCTATGGTGTTGATGTAGAAGCCCTCCATGATCGATGCCCCCTCCAGCGGAGCTCAAGAACAGGCCCCAAGATGGGATCTCGTGGATACAGAAAGTTACGGCGGTGGAATTAGGTTTTTGGCTCCGTCTCTGATCGTTTGGGGGTACGTAGGTATATATAGGAGGAAGAAGTACGTCGGTGGAGCAACAGGGCGCCACGAGGGTGGAGGGTGCGCCTGGGGGTAGGCGCGCCCCCTACCTCGTGGCCTCCCCGTTGGTTGTTGGGGAATGTAGCAGAAATTCAAAATTTTCCTACGTGTCACCATGGAGAAACCAGCAATGAGGGGAAGGAGAGTGCATCTACATACCTTTGTAGATCGCTAAGCGGAAGCGTTCAAGAGAACGGGGTTGAAGGAGTCGTACTCGTCGTGATCCAAATCACCGGAGATCATAGTGCCGAACGGACGGCACCTCCGCGTTCAACACACGTACAGCCCGGTGACGTCTCCTACGCCATGATCCAGCAAGGGATGAAGGAGAGGTTGGGAAAGACTCCATCCAGCAGTAGCACGACGGCATGGTGGTGAAGGAGGAGCGTGGCAATCCTACAGGGCTTCGCCAAGCACCACGGGAGAAGAGGAGGACTTGGGAGAGGGGAAGGGCTGCGCCAAGACTTGGGTACGGCTGCCCTCCCACCCCCCACATATATATAGGGGCAAGGGAGAGGGGGGCTGGCCCCCTCAGATCCAATCTGAGGAGGGGGCGGCGGCCAAGGGGGGTTGCCTTGCCCCCCAAGGCAAGGGGGGTGCCCCCCCTTTAGGGTTCCCCCAAACCCTAGGCGCATGGGCCCTAAGGGGGGAGGCGCCCAGCCCACTAAGGGGCTGGTCCCTCTCCACATACATCCCATAGGGCCCTCCGGGGCAGGTGGACCCTCCCGGTGGACCCCCGGAACCCTTCCGGTGGTCCCGGTACAATACCGGTAACCCCCGAATTATTCCGGTGACCGTATGATGACTTCCCATATATAAATCTTTACCTCCGGACCATTCCGGAACTCCTCGTGACGTCCGGGATCTCATCCGGGACTCCGAACAACATTAGGCAACCACGTATATCTATTCCCTATAACCCTAGCGTCATCGAACCTTAAGTGTGTAGACCCTACGGGTTCGGGAAACATGCAGACATGACCGAGACACCTCTCCGGTCAATAACCAATAGCGGGATCTGGATACCCATGTTGGCTCCCACATGCTCCATGATGATCTCATCGGATGAACCACGATGTCAAGGACTTAATCAATCCCGTATACAATTCCCTTTGTCTAGCGGTACGATACTTGCCCGAGATTCGATCGTCGGTATCCCGATACCTTGTTCAATCTCGTTACTGGCAAGTCTCTTTTACTCGTTCTGTAACACATCATCCCATGATCAACTCCTTGATCACATTGTGCACATTATGATGATGTCCTACCGAGTGGGCCCAGAGATACCTCTCCGTCACACGGAGTGACAAATCCCAGTCTCAATTCGTGCCAACCCAACAGACACTTTCGGAGATACCTGTAGTGTACCTTTATATCCACCCAGTTACGTTGTGACGTTTGGCACACCCAAAGCACTCCTACGGTATCCGGGAGTTGCACAATCTCATGGTCTAAGGAAATGATACTTGACATTAGAAAAACTTTAGCATACGAACTACACGATCTTTGTGCTATGCTTAGGATTGGGTCTTGTCCATCACATCATTCTCCTAATGATGTGATCCCGTCATCAACGACATCCAATGTCTATGGTCAGGAAACCGTAACCATCTATTGATCAATGAGCTAGTCAACTAGAGGCTTACTAGGGACATGGTGTTGTCTATGTATCCACACATGTATCTGAGTTTCCTATCAATACAATTCTAGCATGGATAATAAACGATTATCATGAACAAGGAAATATAATAATCAATTTATTATTGCCTCTAGGGCATATTTCCAACATTGGTTGCTTGATGTAGGGTCCAAGTCTCCTGGATCATGTTCGGTGAGAAAATCACGTTAAAATAGGCAAAAAAAATAGCAATTCTGGGCTAGGCCTCCGGTTAATAGGTTAGTCCCAAAAATAATATAGAAGTGTATAATAAAGCCCAATAATGTCCAAAACAGAAGATAATATAGCATGGAGCAATCAAAAATTATAGATACGTTGGAGACGTATCATGTGCGAAGACCGATAATAACACAGACGGTTACTGCTAATAAGATGTGTGTGTAGTGCGATGGGATTGCATACAGAACAACAACATTATATACTCACTTATAAGGACATGGTTGCATAATCAAATTAAACATCCACTTACATAGGTGGCTACTACAACCATGGCATTTGCACACACCAAAGAAAACTATTACATCCATAATTACATAGGTGGCTACTACACACATGACATTTCCACACACCAATAAAGTAAACTATATATTACATGATTAACTAGCATAAATGATCATCTGATCATCATCTACTTCTTGTGACGCTTGCTCTGCTTGTGGCTCCATCCGGGCTCGTCGATTTGGATAACGAGGCACTTCCTCATGTCAATGATCCGCCTGTGCATTTCGTAGCATGTGTACATGCTCTTGGCCATGAACCTAAGGTGAGGTTCATCCAGTTGCTGCATCCAGGCCCTGTGCCAGGATAGGGGACTTGTTCTCTGGGCATCCTCCTTCATATTTTCGTAGTAGGGGTCAATGATGGCCGAGGCGAGTTCGACCAGGGAGTCCTTCTTTGTGCTGCACCAGACCCTGTAGTGGTCACGGATTTCGACAAGGTTCTTGCAGGCCAAGCCCGTAACACTGAGCGCTTTTACATCATCGGTGGTTTCCACCGTGGCAAACTTGTAGTCAGTGCTGTTGGCAAACCTGTTGAAACAGTCGCAAGACTCTGTGGCCATGCAGTAGTGGTAGATGAGGACATGATGGCGCATGCAAAACTGGACGACGACAACCTTCTGATCTATGTAGGGACGACCGGTGGTGTACTAGAGGTCAATGCCGACCACCTTTTACTTGTCTCGAGCAAGCAAATGCTCAACGCTATTGATGTAGTCGTCCACCACGGCCCGGTCGATGGTGTACACCACTGAGAGATCCGTCTCCCTCGCGTCGGTCTCCACTCTATGCTCACTGAACTTCATTGGAGCACCGCTAGACACCCCTCTCTATGTGTCGTCGTGGGTCTGCTTGTTGTGTTGTGGGGCGCGATCGAAAGGTTGAAGAGACTAAGGTTATAATGGTCGCGGGAATTAAAGGGGAAACCGGACGCCCAGGAATATCGACAGGCCCTTATGGCAGTTCTAATTTGCAGCACATAACTCCATCGTGCCGCACGTAACTGCATTGTGTGGCAACGCGCACGGCGCAACCGCCTACATATGGGGCCCCTGACGTGCTCCTGCGCACATCCAACCGCTAGTAGAGCGCGCGCGGAGGGACGCGAGCAGAGCGCTCCGCGGTCGCCTCAATGATGAGCAACCATACATATGCATATAGCAATTGAACACACAAGGAAAAGGTGTCCACAAGCCCAGCGCACCGACGGATGCGAGAAGAGCATGCCAACGGATGCGAGCAGAGTGCGCTGCGGCGCCTAATGGCGAGCAGAGCTTGCCTAGGGACGCGAGTAGAGGCTGGCACAGTGATAGGTAGCAAATAAGACGAACTGTGTGAGCGATGCCGGAGACATCAAGCATGAATCAGATTAGAGTTGCGTGTGCGATATGTGGCATACAGTTGATCCATCCGAGCTGTTTGTGATGGAATAAGCCATGTGTGTTGCCGGCAAACGCTTGCTTGTATATAACCTTAAATTTAACCAAAAAAGTGTTAATGCATGTTACAAAAATTGTATAGCTGGAAACTATGTTCAAATATGACACCAACGATATAATCTTTGGCAACATGCATTCATATTTTATTAGTTAAATCCTACTTATAAAACAGTATAGGGCTATAGTAGGTAATTAAATGGCAAACTTTTTTTATTAACCGTATGTGTATGTGGCCTTTTGTCCTCCTCTCGCACGTCTTGTCACCCCGCTGCCGCAAACGGCTTATAGTGCAAGCTTGCGCAGTGCGCGGGGGCGTTCTTTTGGCCAAATGGTGGCGCAAATGAATCGTCGGTGAGCCCGTTCCCGCGCAACCTTGCAGGTTCCCGCGCAAGCTTACCGCCCGACTCGGTGAAATCCCCCAAAATCCCAATGCTTACCGGCCTGCTATATAAACCCTCACGGCCGGCGAGTCCTGTGTCGCATTTTCCCCTCCCTCCCTGTAGCTTATCTTGTCTGCTTCTCCCAGAACCGTCAATGGAACCAGTCTGTCGTCGTCACTCAGCGACTCTGTCTTCATTAGAGGACAGCTCCAGCTAGGAGGCTACACCGCGGCGTCGGCGTAGTCCTTGGCATAGTGTAGTGCTCATGGCGACCCTGGTGGGCGTGCGTGAAACACCCACCACACGCTCCGCCGCCATTACCCGTCGGCAGCTGTTGCTGGCCGCCGTTGTCGCCACACCACCTTCGAAATCCAGGGCCATCTCCCGCTCCGCGGCCGTGGCCTAAAGGTGAGAGGTGGCCGTTGTGGCCACCAGCCCACTGCCGGCCACCGTGGCCATCACCCTCTTTGCCACCGTGGCCCAAAGGAGAGAGGTGATGGTTGTGGCCGCCATCCCATGATCGGCCGCCGTGGCCGCCAGCCCATCGTCGACCGCCGGGATCATCACCCGCTCCGCTGCGGCCCGAAGGCGGGAGGCGAAGGTGGAGGCCTGCACGTGCGTCTGTGACCTTGCACGCTACATCGAGTTCCTACGGGAGGAGGAGGAGCGCCTCATCGAGCATGCAAAGATCCTTACCGCAGCCGTGGCCGCAGCTCACGCCAACGCAAAGGCGAGGAATCAGGAGATCTACGAGCAGTCCGGCCGCTTCGAGAAGGATTTTCTGGAGCGGCATTTGGCATTCGAGCTGGCGAGCGTTGCTGAACATGCAGCGGCGACTGGCACCGTATTGCATTTGTCCATCTCGTCGGTAGGCTCCTCCTCCTCCTCCTCTGCCTCTTACTGGGCGCGCTCGGCAGAGGAGAGGCTGCCGGAAGTAGCACGAAGCCCCTCCGTAGTAGTATTTAGGGGCTATTTTGTTCAGTTCATCTCACTATAGATGTGTAGTGGAACTATACAACGTACTTAAAATTATCTAGTATATATAGTTGAACTAGCTATTTCAGCACGTCACTACTGCAGGGATACTGCTAATTCGACACTACAATCAGAGACCCTTTGCCGAAACTGTGTGCGATGCAATAATCGCAAACAGTGGTGTAAAAAAACCTTCAAAAAATGTTCAAAACATTTGCAATGGCGAAGCCATCAAACACGGTTTAGATTTTAGTTGCGTGTGCGATGCAGGACACACGGTTAATCCATTCAAACTGTCTGCGAGGAAGCAGAACAATAGAAACGGGCAGCCTTAACAATGTGTGTGCGATGCAGGACACATGGTTAATCCATTCGAACTATTTGCGATGAGGTAGAACAACAGAAACGGGCAGCCATATCAATGTGTGTGCGATATACGGCATACAGTTAACTCGTACGAATAGTTTTCTATTAGGGAACACAACAGAAATGATTCAACTTAACAAGATGTGTGTGATATGCCGCATACAGTTCACATGGATGAATTGTTTGCGATGAGACAAAAGAACACAAACCAGTCGTGTAAACAAGATGTGTGTGATACATGGCAAATAGCCGACTCGGATGAACTGTTTGCGATGAGAAATTACAACACAGACGGTCAATGCAGTTACTTCGTGTGTGAATCTGTGTGTACAAAAAACTTTGAAAATGCAAACTAGTTGCTTGCGGTGGAGGAGTATCGCACACGATGCATCTGCGAGTACTCGTGTGCGATGATTAGTATGTTACACATACGTTTCCTTATGTTAACATGTGTGTGAATTTTCAATATGGACAGTTAATATGCAAATGCCTTCTGGTCATCGAGCACACGCTTAAACTCAATGAACTGTGTATGATACTAATACTTTCCATGAAAAATTATGAACTTGGGTAACAGCAATTGAGTAACATATATATAGTGGTTACACTATTCGACAAAAGGAGGATCTTCGTAACACAGTTTTGACAACCATATGCTCCATATCTACATACTTAACATAGTAACAACTATCACATGTTAAGAGGCTAAGGGCCAACAACCATATGGTCCATATCTACATACTTAACATATAGAGTAACAGCTAGTGTTGGGGATATGACTATCAGGTGTGACCCGCCCAGGATGGGCCGGGTTATCCCAATAGCGGTTCATAAAAACAAAGCCCATGAAGATGTTGAAGATGGAGGTTCATGAAGCAGACTTACTATAGGGCCCAAAGCCCAAAGGCAGCTTAAGGCCCATAGGTGTAAACCACCATATATGTATGCCTCGTATTGTAAGGCAAGTGTAATTAGTCACCGGGTTGGACACTTTGTTTATGAGCCAGTTGATGACCCACAAGTATAGGGGATCTACCGTAGTCCTTTTGATAAGTAAGAGTGTCGAACCCAACGAGGAGCAGAAGGAAATGATAAGCGGTTTTCAGCAAGGTATCCTCTGCAAGCACTGAAATTATAAGTAACAGATAGTTTTGTGATAAGACAATTGGTAACGAGCAACAAGTAACAAAAGTAAATAAAGTGCAGCAAGGTGGCCCAATCCTTTTTGTAGCAAAGGACAAGCCTGGACATACTCTTATATGATGTAAAGCGCTCCCGAGGACACATGGGAATATCGTCAAGCTAGGTTTCATCATGATCATATGATTCACGTTCGGTACTTTGATAATTTGGTATGTGGGTGGACCGGTGCTTGGGTACTGCCCTTACTTGGACAAGTATCCCACTTATGATTAACCTCTATTGCAAGCATCCGCAACTACAACAAAAGTATTAAGGCAAACCTAACCATAGCATGAAACATATGGATCCAAATTAGCCCCTTACGAAGCAACGCATAAACTAGGGTTTAAGATTCTGTCACTCTAGCAACCCATCATCTACTTATTACTTCCCAAAGCCTTCCTCTAGGCCCAAATAATGGTGAAGTGTCATGTAGTCAACATTCACATAACACAACTAGAGGAGAGACAACATACATCTCATCAAAATATCGAACAAATACCAAATTCACATTACTACTAATAGCAAGACTTCTCCCATGTCCTCAGGAACAAACGTGACTACTCACAAAGCATATTCATGTTCATAATTAGAGGGGTATTAATATGCATATAGGATCTGAACATATGATCTTCCACCAAATAAACCAACTAGCATCAACAACAAGGAGTAATTAACACTACTAGCAACCCACAGGTACCAATCCCAGACTTAGAGACAAGAATTGGATACAAGAGATGAACTATGGTTTTAGAAGAGATGGTGTTGGTGAAGATGTTGATGGATATTGACCCCCTCCCATTGAGAGGATCGTTGGTGATGACGATGGCGATGATTTCCCCCTCTCGAAGGGTAGTTTCCCTGGCAGAACAGCTCGCCGGAGCCCTAGATTGGTTCCGCCAAGGTTCCGCCTCGTGGCGGCAGAGTCTCATCCGGAAAGATGGCTTATGATTTTTTTCCTCATCGAAATACTCCATATAGCAGAAGATGGGCATCGGAGGGCCACCAGGGGGCCCACGAGGTAGGGGGCGCGCCCAGGGGGTAGGGCGCACCCCAACCCTCGTGGGCAGGGTGTGGCCCCCTGGTGAACTTATTGCGCTTAGTATTTTTTATAAATTCTGAAAATGACTTCCGTGAAGTTTCAGGACTTTTGGAACTGTGCAGAATAGGTCTCTAATATTTGCTCTTTTTCCAGCCCAGAATTCCAGGTGCCAGCATTCTCCCTCTTTATGTAAACCTTGTAAAATAAGAGAGAATAGGCATAAGTATTGTGACATAATGTGTAATAACAGCCCATAATGCAATAAATATTGATATAAAAGCATGATACAAAATGGATGTATCAACTCCCCCAAGCTTAGACCTCGCTTGTCCTCAAGCGAAAGCCGAAATCGACAAATATGTCCACATGTTTAGAGATAAAGGTGTTAATAAAATTAAAATACGGACATGAGGGCATCATGATCATTCTTAGAACAGCAACTTGTATAATTCTTGTCATATGATCTCTTATGCTAGAGTAATAATTCAATCACAATTTGAAGTATGAATCATAAACTTCATTGAAAACTAACAAACTATAATTTCAGTCATTGGAGCAATTGCAATTTATCATAACATAGGAAAGAGTCAATATAAGAGCTTTTCAGCAAGTCCACATACTCAACTATCATATAGTCTTTCACAATTGCTAATACTCACGCAATACTTATGGGTATGGAGTTTTAATCAGACACAGAGAAAGATAGGGGCTTATAGTTTTGCCTCCCAATGTTTTACCTCAAGGGTAATGTCAACAATAATAGTTCATGAAAACTCACATCCAATTAGCCAGATATACCAGGATCTTTCCTACATGTTGTACTTGCCAAAAGATAAAATGTAAAAAGGAAGGGTGAAGATCACCATGACTCTTATGTAAGGTAGGAGATAAAAGTAAAAGATAGGCCCTTCGCAGAGGGAAGCAGAGGTTTTCATGCGCTTTTATGGTTGGATGCGCAAAATCTTAATGCGAAAGAACGTCACTTTATACTGCCACTTGTGATATGGACCTTTATTATGCAGTCTGTCGCTTTTATTTCTTCCATATCACACAATCGTATAAAGCTTATTTTCTCCCACACTAATAAGTCATGCATATTTAGAGAGCAATTTTTATTGTTTGCACCAATGACAACTTACTTGAGGGATCTTACTCAATCCATAGGTAGGTATGGTGGACTCTCATGGCAAAACTGGTTTAAGGGTGTTTGGAAGCACAAGTAGTATATCTACTTGGTGTGATGAATTTGGCTAGCATGAGGGGAAAGGCAAGCTCAATCATGTTGGATGATCCAAGACAATATAATTTATCTCAGATGCAAGAAAACATAACCCATTATGTTGTCTTCCTTGTCTAACATCAACTCTTTAGCATGTCATATTTTAATGAGTGCTCACAATCATAAAAGATGTCCAAGGTAGTATATTTATATGTGAATACCTCTCTTTCTTTATTACTTCCTATTAATTGCAACGATGACCAAAACTATGTTTGTTAACACTCAACAACTTTTATTCATCATACTCTTTCTATGTGAGCTCATTCTCTCCATAAGATCCATATGATCTCTTTTATTCTTTTTATTCTTTCTCTTTTCTTTTATTCACTCAAGATCATGGAAAAATAATCAAGCCCTTGACTCAACACTAATCTTTATTATATAGCTCACGGACTCGATTACATAGAAGGATCATAAAGCAAAACTCACAACTAGATCATACTAAAAAGCTTTTATTCGACTAGATCAAGATATTATCAAAAGGACCGAACTAAGAAAAAGGTAAAGATAAAAGTGATGGTGATACGATACCGGGGCACTCCCCAAGCTTGGCAGTTGCCAAGGGGAGTGCCCATACCCATGTGGTTATGTCTCCTTTGTTGGTGAAGAAGATGGTGGTGATGATGGATAGTCGCACATCGAGCGTAGGAGGTCTTCTAACTTGCGGATAATGCCTTTGAGTGCGATGATATTCTCCTTCAACAAAATATTTTCACATGTGAGATACTTATTTTGTATACAAGCTAACTCAATCATCTTGAAAGCTTCGATCTCAGTTGGGGTAAGAAGATTTTGATCAAGTTGAAGGATGTCTTCTGTTGCCTGAACTTGGTCCTCCGTGGTCTTCTTGATCCCTTCATCCTTGTTGATCTCCATGGGTTCTTATCTCTTCAGCTCTATCTTCATTAGCCAAGCATCGTTGCCCTTATTGTTGGAGGAGGAGGGAGACAAAATGATGCTTGGCTTTGACAACCCTGGCAAAAAACAGTTCGAAACAAGAACAGGAGATTTTTGCGTGATACGGGAGTTAAAACCTTCGGGAGATTATATAATGAATTTTTACCAACCAAAATACGTAACGTGTTAGAAACCGGAGTCTGGAGAGCACACGAGGTGCCCACGAGGTAGGGGCGAGCGCCCAGGGGGTAGGGCACGCCCTCCACCCTCGTGGAGCCCTCGTGTCCTTCCCGGACTGCTTCTTATTTTTCTATTTTTCTAAATATTCCAAAACGAAAGAAAATTGCCATTAGAACTGTTTTGGAGTCGGTTTACTTACCGTAACACATACATATTCCTTTTCAAAGTTTGAAACGTTCCGGAAAGTGTCCCTTATGTATACCTCCGGGGTTACGGTTTCAATAACATTGGTTTCAACATTTATAGGATTACCTCAGATATAATGTTTAATTCTTTGACCATTCACCACCTTCGGATTTGTGCCTTCAAAGTTGTTGATTTTTATGGTACCAGAATTATAGACCTCCTCGATAACGTAAGGACCTTCCCATTTAGAGAGAAGTTTTCCTGCAAAAAATCTTAAACGAGAGTTGTATAAAAATACATAATCACCTACATTAAACTCACGCTTTTGTATCCTTTTTTCATGCCATCTTTTAACTTTTACTTTAAATAATTTGGCATTCTCATAGGCTTGGGTTCTCCATTCATCAAGTGAGCTAATGTCAAATAACCTCTTCTCACCGGCATGTTTGAAATCATAATTGAGCTCTTTAATAGCCCAATAAGCCTTATGTTCTAGTTCGAGAGGTAAGTGACATGCTTTTCCATAAACCGTTTTATACGGAGACATACCCATAGGATTTTTATATGCAGTTCTATAGGCCCATAATGCATCATCAAGTTTCTTGGACCAATTCTTTCTAGATCTATTACCAGTCTTTTGCAAAATTAATTTGAGTTCTCTATTGCTCCATTCTACTTCACCACTAGATTGTGGGTGATAAGGAGATGCAATTCTATGATTAACATCATATTTAGCAAGCATTTTACGGAAAGCACCATGAATAAAATGTGAAACACCATCAGTCATTAAATATCTATGGACTCCAAACCTCGGAAAAATTAACTTCTTTAAGCATTTTAATAGAGGTGTTATGATCAGAACAACTAGTTGGAATACCTTCTACCCACTTAGTAATGTAATCAACAGCAACTAAAATATGTGTATATCCATTAGAGGCAGGGAAAGGTCCCATATAATCAAAGCCCCAAACATCAAATGGTTCAATAACAAGTGAATAATTCATAGGCATTTCCTGACGTCTACTAATATTACCAATTCTTTGACATTCATCACAAGATACAACAAACTTACGGGCATCCTTCAAGAGAGTAGGCCAATAAAAACCGGATTGCAATACCTTATGTGCAGTTCTATCTCCAGCGTGGTGTCCTCCATAAGCTTCGGAGTGACACTTGCGTAGGATTTGTTCCTGTTCATGCTCAGGTACACAACATCTAATAACACCATCTACTCATTCTTTATAAGATGTGGGTCATCCCAAAAGTAATGTCTCAAATCATAGAAAAACTTTTTCTTTTGCTGGTATGTGAAACTAGGTGGTATAAATTTAGCAACAATATAATTAGCATAATCAGCATACCATGGAGCAGTACAAGAAGCATTTATGAAATTTAATTGTTCATCAGGAAAGTTATCATCAATAGGTAGTGGGTCATCAAGAACATTCTCTAGCCTAGACAAGTTGTCTGCAACGAGGTTCTTAGCTCCCTTTCAATCAATAATATGCAAATCAAATTCTTGTAGCAAGAGAACCCATCTAATAAGTCTAGGGTTAGCATCTTTATTTTCCATAAGATATTTAATAGCAGCATGATCTGTGTGAATAGTTACTTTCGAATCAACAATATAAGGTCTGAACTTATCACAAGCAAATACAACTGCTAAGAATTCTTTTTCAGTAGTAGCATAATTACTCTGAGCATTGTCTAGAGTTTTACTAGCATATTAAATAACGTTTAATTTCTTATCAACTCTTTGCCCTAGAACAGCGCCAATAGCATAATCACTAGCATCACACATAATTTCAAAGGGTAAATTCCAATCTGGTGGCTGAAAAATAGGTGCAGAGATCAATGATTTCTTAAGTATTTCAAATGTTTCTACACAATCATCATAAAAAACAAATGGTATATCTTTTTGTAATAAATTAGTCAGAGGCCGGGAAATTTTTGAGAAGTCCTTAATGAACCTCCTATAAAAACCGGCGTGACCAAGGAAACTTCTTATACCTTTGATGTCCTTGGGACATGGCATCTTTTCAATAGCATCAACCTTAGCTTTATCAACTTCAATACCTCTTTTAGAAACTTTAGGCCCCAAGACAATACCTTCATTAACCATAAAGTGGCACTTCTCCCAATTCAAGACAAGGTTACTTTCTTCACATCTCTGCAAAACTCGATCAAGGTTTCTTAAGAAATCATCAAAAGAGGATCCATAGACAGAGAAATCGTCCATGAAAACCTCACAAATCTTTTCACAAAAGTCAGAGAATATAGCCATCATGCATCTTTGGAAGGTAGCAGGTGCATTACATAAACCAAAAGGCATACGTATATAAGAAAAAGTACCGAACGGGCAAGTAAAAGTGGTCTTAGTTTGATCATCAGCTGACACAGGTATTTGAGAGAAATCAGAATAACCATCTAGAAAGCAAAAATGTGTATGTTTGGATAATCTTTCTAGCATTTGATCAATAAAAGGTAAGGGGTAATGACCTTTTTTAGTAGCCTTATTTAATTTGCAGAAATCAATTACCATCCTATAACCTGTAATAATTCTTTGAGGAATCAATTCATCTTTATCATTAGGAACGACGGTAATACCTCCCTTTTTATGGCCACAATGGACAGGACTTACCCACTGACTATCAGCAACGGGATAAATTATACCTGCCTCAAGGAGCTTTAGTATTTCCATTCTTACCACTTCTTTCATCTTAGGATTCAGCCGTCGTTGGTGATCACGAACTGGTTTGGCATCTTTCTCCAAATTTATTTTGTGTTGACATAGTGGGGCACTAATGCCCTTAAGGTCATCAAGAGTATATCCAATAGCAGCACGGTGCTTCTTCAGAGTTTTCAATAATCTCTCTTCTTCATGCTCTGAAAGGTTAGGACTAATAATAACAGGATATATCTTTTTCTCATCAAGATAAGCATATTTAAGAGTATCAGGTAACGGTTTGAGCTCAAACACGTGATCACCCTTGGGTGGAGGAGGATCCCCTAGGATTTCAAAAGGCAAATTGTGTTTTAGGATGGGTTCCTGTTTAAACAATACTTCATCTATTTCCCTTCTTTCATTTATAAACAGATCATTTTCATGGTCTAGCAAATATTGTTCTAAAGGATCACTAGGAGGTACGGCAATAGAAGCAAGACCAATAATTTCATCTTTACTAGGCAATTCCTCTTCACGGTGTTGTCTATGAAATTTAGAGAAATTAAATTCATGAGACTTATCACCTAAACCAATAGTAACAACATCCTTTTCGCAATCTATCTTAGCATTAACTATGTTCAAGAAGGGTCTACCAAATATAATGGGACAAAAGCTATCTTGTGGGGAACCAAGAACAAGAAAATCAGCAGGATATTTAGTTTTCCCACACAAGACTTCAACATCTCTAATAATTCCAATTGGTGAAATAGTATCTCTATTGGCAAGTTTAATTGTGACATCAATATCTTCTATCTCAGCAGGTGCAATATCATGCATAATTTCTTTGTATAAGTCATGAGGTATAGCACTAGCGCTGGCACCCATATCACATAAGACATGATAACAACAATCTCCTATTTTAACAGAAATAACAGGCATGCCTACCAAATACCTAGGTTTATCTTAGCACAAGGTTTAGCAATTCTAGCAGTCTCATCACGGAAATGGATAACATGCCCATCAATATTATCAGACAAGAGATCTTTAACAATACCAATATTAGGTTCAATTTTAAGTTGCTCAGGCGGTGTATAGGTTCTAATATTGCTTTTACGAACCACAGTTGAAGCTTTAGCATGATCTTTTATCCTAACAGGAAAAGGTGGTTTCTCAACATAAGCAGTAGGAACAATAGGATCATTATAAGTGATGGTCTTTTCTTCAACTTTAATAGGTGCAACTACTTTTACTTCTATGGGAGGATGATATTTAAACCACTTCTCCCTAGGGAGATCAACATGAGTAGAAAAAGATTCACAGAAAGAAGCTACTATTTTAGAGTCAAGTCCATATTTAGTGCTGAATTTACGGAAAACATCGGTATCCATAAAAGATTTAACACAATCAAACTTAGGTGTCATACCTGACTCCTTACCTTCGTCGAGGTCCCAATCTTCATAGTTGCGTTTAATTCTTTCCAATAAATCCCATTTGAATTCAATAGTCTTCATCATAGAAGAGCCAGCACAAGAAGTATCGAGCATGGTGCGATTGCTATCAGAAAGCTGAGCATATAAATTTTGAATAATTATTTCTCTTGAGAGCTCATGATTGGGGCATGAATATAACATTCATTTAAGCCTCCCCCAAGCTTGTGTGATGCTTTCTCCTTCACGAGGCCAAAAATTATATATATAATTGCGATCACGATGAACAAGATGCATAGGATAAAACTTCTGATGAAATTCCAATTTCAATCGTTTGTAGTTCCATGATCCCATATCATCACATAGCCTATACCATGTCAATGCATCTCCCTTCAAAGATAAAGGGAAGACATTCTTCTTAATAACATCTTCGGGCACACCTGCAAGCTTAAATAATCCACAAACTTCATCCACATATATTAGGTGCTCATCAGGATGCATTGTTCCGTCTCTTGCAAAAGGATTAGCTAGCAGTTTTTCTATCATACCCGAAGGAATTTCAAAGTAGACATTTTCATTTTCAGTAGATTCAGTAGGTTGAGGAGCAACACTTTTCTCTACTGGTCGAGGTGAAGATACCCCAAACAAGCCCCTCAGAGGATTACTTTCCATAGTAACAAGTGACAGTAAATTTCAGCACACTATATAAATTTTTCCTTACCAAATTCCACCTACCAAAGGCGCTTCACTTCCCGGCAATGGCGCCAGAGAAGAGTCTTGATGACCCACAAGTATAGGGGAACTATAATAGTCCTTTAGATAAGTAAGAGTGTCGAACCCAATGAGGAGCAGAAGGAAATGATAAGTGGTTTTCAGCAAGGTATTCTCTGCAAGCACTGAAATTATAAGTAACAAGTAGTTTTGTGATAAGATAATTGGTAACAAGCAACAAGTAACAAAAGTAAATAAAGTGCAGCAAGGTGGCCCTATCCTTTTTGTAGCAAAGGACAAGCCTGGACAAACTCTTATATGATGTAAAGCACTCCCGAGGACACATGGGAATATCGTCAAGCTAGGTTTCATCACGATCATATGATTCGCGTTCGGTACTTTGATAATTTGGTATGTGAGTGGACCGGTGCTTGGGTACTGCCCTTACTTGGACAAGTATCCCACTTATGATTAACCTCTATTGCAAGCATCTGCAACTACAACAAAAGTATTAAGGCAAACCTAACCATAGCATGAAACATATGGATCCAAATCAGCCCCTTACGAAGCAACGCATAAACTAGGGTTTAAGATTCTGTCACTCTAGCAACCGATCATATACTTATTACTTCCCAAAGCCTTCCTCTAGGCCCAAATAATGGTGAAGTGTCATGTAGTCGACATTCACATAACACCACTAGAGGAGAGACAACATACATCTCATCAAAATATCGAACAAATACCAAATTCACATTACTACTAATAGCAAGACTTCTCCCATGTCCTCAGGAACAAACGTAACTACTCACAAAGCATATTCATGTTCATAATTAGAGGGGTATTAATATGCATATAGGATCTGAACATATGATCTTCCACCAAATAAACCAACTAGCATCAACTACAAGGAGTAATTAACACTACTAGCAACCCACAGGTACCAATCCCAGACTTAGAGACAAGAATTGGATACAAGAGATGAACTAGGGTTTGAGAGGAGATGGTGCTGGTGAAGATGTTGATTGAGATTCACCCTCTCCCGTTGAGAGGATCGTTGGTGATGACGATGGCGATGATTTCCCCCTCCCGGAGGGAAGTTTCCCCGGCAGAACAGCTCGCCGGAGCCCTAGATTGGTTCCGCCATGGTTCCGCCTCGTGGCGGTGGAGTCTCATCCGGAAAGATGGCTTATGATTTTTTCCTCATCGAAAGACTCCATATAGCAGAAGATGGGCATCGGAGGGCCACCAGGGGGCCCACGAGGTAGGGGGCGCGCTCAGGGGGGTAGGGCATGCCCGCCACCCTCGTGGACACGGTGTGGCCGCCCTAGTGAACTTCTTGCGCTCAGTATTTTTTATATATTCTGAAAATGACTGCCCTGGTGAACTTATGATCTTCCACCAATTAAACCAACTAGCATCAACTACAAGGAGTAATTAACACTACTAGCAACCTACTAGCACCAATCCCGGACTTGGAGACAAGAATTGGATACAAGAGATGGACTAGGGTTTTGAGATGAGATGGTGCTGATGAAGATGTTGATGGAGATTACCCTCTCCCGATGAGAGGAGCGTTGGTGATGACGATGGCGATGATTTCCCTCTCCGGGAGGGAAGTTTCCCCAGCAGAACAGCTCCGCCAGAGCCCTATATTGGTTTTGCCTCATGGCGGCAGAGTTTCGTCCGAGAAGATGGCTTATGATTTTTTCCCATTGAAAGACTCCATATAGCAGAAGATGGCCACCGGAGGGCCACCAGGGGGCCCATGAGGTAGGGGGCACGCCAAGGCGGTAGGGCGCGCCCAGGGGGTAGGGCGCGCCCCCACCCTCGTGGGCAGGGTGTGGCCTCCTGGTGAAGTTCTTGCTCTCAATATTTTTTATATATTTGCAAAACATCTTCCGTGAAGTTTCAGGACTTTTGGAGCTGTGCAGAATAGGTCTCTAATATTTGCTCCTTTTCCACCCTAGAATCCCAGCTGCCAGCATTCTCCCTCTTTATGTAAACCTTGTAAAATAAGAGAGAATAGGCATAAGTATTGTGACATTGTGTAATAACAGCCCATAATGCAATAAATATTGATATAAAAGCATGATGCAAAATGGACGTATCAACTCCCCCAAGCTTAGACCTCGCTTGTCCTCAAGCAAAAAGCCGAAATCGAAAAATATGTCCACATGTTTAGAGATAGAGGTGTCGATAAAAATAAAATATGGACATGAGGGCACCACGATCATTCTTAGAACAGCAACTCATATAATTCTTTGTCATATAATATCTAATGCTAGAGTAATAATTCAATCACAATATCAAGTATGAATCGTAAACGTCATTGAAAACTAACAAACTACAATCTTAGTCATTGAAGCAATTGCAATTTATCATAACATAGGAAAGAGTCAATGTATAAGAGCTTTTCAGCAAGTCCACGTACTCAACTATCATATAATCTTTCACAATTGCTGACACTCATGCAATACTTATGGGTATGGAGTTTTAATCGGACACACAGAAAGATAGGGGCTTATAGTTTTGCCTCCCAACATTTTACCTCAAGGGTAATGTCAACAGTAATAGTTCATGAAAACTCACATCCAATTAGCCATATATACCAGGATCTTTCCAACATATTGTGCTTGCCAAAGGATAAAATGTAAAAAGCAAGGGTGAAGATCACCATGACTCTTATGCAATGTAGGAGATAAAAGTAAAAGATAGGCCCTTCGCAGAGGGAAGCAGAGGTTGTCATGCGCTTTTATGGTTGGATGCACAAAATCTTAATGTGGAAGAACGTCACTTTATATTGCCACTTGTGATATGGACCTTTATTATGCAGTCTGTCGCTTTTATTACTTCCATATCACATGATCGTATAAAGCTTATTTCCTCCACACCAATCAATCATACATATTTAGAGAGCAATTTTTATTGCTTGCACCGATGACAACTTACTTGATGGATCTTACTCAATCCATAGGTAGATATGGTGGACTCTTATGGCAAGACTGGTTTAAGGGTATTTGGATGCACAAGTAGTATCTCTACTTGGTGCAATGAATTTGTCTAGCATGAGGAGGAAAGGCAAGATCATCATGTTGGAAGATCCAAGACAATATAATTTATCTCAGATGTAAGAAAACATAACCCATTACGTTGTCTTTCTTGTCCAATGTCAACTCTTTAGCATGTCATATTTTAACGAGTGCTCACAATCATAAAAGATGTCCAAGATAGTATATTTATATGTGAAGACCTCTCTTTCTTTATTACTTCCTATTAATTGCAACGATGACCAAAACTGTGTTTGTCAACCCTCAATAACTTTTATTCATCATACTCTTTCTATGTGAGCTCATTACTCCCCATAAGACTCACATGATCTCTTTGTTTCTTTTTATTTCTTTCTCTTTTCTTTTATTCCCTTAGGATCATGGCAAAATAATCAAGCCCTTGACTCAACACTAATCTTTATTATATAGCTCATGAACTCGATTACATAGAAGGATAATAAAGCAAAACTCACAACTAGATCATACTAAGAACTTTTATTCTACTGGATCAAGATATTACCAAAAGGATCAAACTAAGAAAAACGGTAAAGATAAAGTGATGGTGATACGATACCGGGGCACTCCCCCAAGCTTGGCAGTTGTCAAGTGGAGTGCCCATACCCATGTGATTATGTCTCCTTTGTTGGTGAAGGTGGGGATGTTGATGATGGATAGTCGCACATCGAGCGTAGGAGGTCTTCTAACTTGCGGATAATGCCCTTGAGTGCGATGATATGCACCTTCAACAAAATATTTTCACGTGTGAGGTACTTATTTTGTATACGAGCTAACTCAATCATCTTGAAAGCTTCGATTTCTGTTTGTGTAAGAAGATTGTGATCCAGATGAAGGGTGTCTTCTGTTGCCAGAACTTGGTCCTCCATGGCCTTCTTGATCCCTTCATCCTTGTTGATCTCCATGGGTTCTTCTCTCTTCAGCTCTATCTTCATTAGCCAAGCATCGTTGCCCTCATGGTTGGAGGAGGAGGGAGATGACATAGTGCGTGGCCTTGACAACCCTGACAGAAAACAGCTCGAAACAAAGATAGGAGATTTTTGCGTGATACGGGAGTCAAAACCCCCGGGAAATTATATACGGGAGTCTGGAGAGCACACGAGGTGCCCACGAGGTAGGGGGCGCGCCCTCCACCCTCGTGGAGCCCTCGTGTCCTTCCCGGACTGCTGCTTATTCTTCTATTTTTCTAAATATTCCAAAGCGGAGAAATATTGCCTTAAAAACTGTTTTGGAGTCGGTTTACTTACCGTACCACATACCTATTCCTTTTTGGAGTCTGAAACATTCCGGAAAGTGTCCCTTATGTATTCCTCTGGGGTTACAGTTTCGATAACATTGGTTTCAACATTTATGGGATTACCTGAGATATAGTGTTTGATTCTTTGACCATTCACCACCTTCGGATTTGTGCCTTCGAAGTTGTTGATTTTTATGGCATCGGAACGGTACACCTCCTCGATAACGTAAGGAATTTCCCATTTAGAGAGAAGTTTTCTTGCAAAAAATCTTAAACGAGAGTTGTATAGCAATAAATAATCACCTACATTAAACTCATGCTTTTGTATCCTTTTGTGATGCCATCTTTTAACTTTTTCTTTAAACAACTTGGCATTTTCGTAGGCTTGGGTTCTCCATTCATCAAGTGAGCTAATATCAAATAACCTCTTCTCACCGGCAAGTTTAAAATCATAATTAAGTTCTTTAATAGCCCAATAAGCCTTGTGTTCTAGTTCGAGAGGTAAGTGACATGCTTTTCCATAGACCATTTTATACGGAGACATACCCATAGAATTTTTGTATGCAGTTCTATAGGCCCATAATGCATCATCAAGTTTCTTGGACCTATTCTTTCTAGACCTATTAACAGTCTTTTGCAAAATTAATTTGAGTTCTCTATTACTCAATTCTACTTGACCACTAGACTGAGGGTGATAAGGAGATGCAATTCTATGATTAACATCATATTTAGCAAGAATTTTACGGAAAGCACCATGAATAAAATGTGAACCACCATCAGTCGTTAAATATCTAGGGACTCCAAATCTTGGAAAAATAACTTCTTTAAGCATTTTAATAGAAGTGTTATGATCATCACTACTAGTAGGAATAGCTTCTACCCACTTAGAACGTAATCAACAGCAACTAAAATATGTGTATAACCATTAGAGGAAGGAAAAGGTCCCATATAGTCAAAACCCCAAACATCAAATGGTTCAATAACAAGTGAATAATTCATAGGAATTTCTTGACATCTACTAATATTACCAATTCTTTGACATTCATCACAAGATAAGACAAACTTACGGGCATCCTTGAAGAGAGTAGGCCAATAAAAACCGGATTGCAATACCTTATGTGCAGTTCTATCTCCAGCATGGTGTCCTCCATAAGCTTCGGAGTGACACTTGCGTAGGATCTGTTCCTGTTCATGCTCAAGTACACAACGTCTAATAACACCATCTACTCCTTCTTTATAAAGATGTGGGTCATACCAAAAGTAATGCCTCAAATCATAGAAGAACTTTTTCTTTTGCTGGTATGTGAAACTAGGTGGTATAAACTTAGCAACAATGTAATTAGCATAATCAGCATACCATGGAGCAGTATGAGAAGCATTTATGACATTTAATTGCTCATCAAGAAAGCTATCATCAATAGGTAGTGGGTCATCAAGCACATTTTCTAACCTAGACAAGTTGTCTGCAACGGGGTTCTCAGCTCCTTTTCTATCAACAATATGCAAATCAAATTCTTGTAGCAAGAGAACCCATCTAATAAGTCTAGTTTTAGCATCTTTCTTTTCCATAAGATATTTAATATCAGCATGATCAGTGTGAATAGTTACTTTAGAATCAACAATATAAGGTCCAAACTTATCACAAGCAAATATAACTGCTAAGAATTCTTTTTCAGTAGTAGCATAATTTCTTTGAGCATTGTCTAGATTTTACTAGCATATTGAATAACATTTAGTTTCTTATCAACCCTTTGTCCTAGAACAGCACCTACAGCATAATCACTAGCATCACACATAATATCAAAGGGTAAATTCCAATCAGGTGGCTGAACAATAGGTGCAGAGATCAATGCTTTCTTAAGTATTTCAAATGCTTCTACACAATCATCATCAAATACAAATGGTATATCTTTTTGTAATAAATTTGTTAGAGGCCGAGAAATTTTTTAGAAGTCCTTAATGAACCTCCTATAAAAACCGGCATGACCAAGGAAACTTCTTATACCTTTGATGTCCTTGGGACATGGCATCTTTTCAATAGCATCAACCTTGGCTTTATCAACTTCAATACCTCTTTCAGAAACTTTATGCCCCAAGACAATACCTTCATTAACCATAAAGTGGCACTTTTCCCAATACAAGACAAGATTAGTTTCTTCACATCTCTGCAAAACTCGATCAAGGTTGCTCAAGCAATCATCAAAAGAAGATCCATAGACGGAAAAGTCGTCCATGAAAACCTCACAAATCTTTTCACAAAAGTCAGAGAATATAGCCATCATGCATCTTTGAAAGGTAGCAGTTGCATTACATAAACCAAAAGGCATGCGTCTATAAGCAAAAGTACCAAAAGGGCATGTAAAAGTAGTCTTTGATTGATCTTTAGTTGACATAGGTATTTGAGAGAAACCAGAATAACCATCTAGAAAGCAAAAATGTGTATGTTTGGACAATCTTTCTAGCATTTGATCGATAAAAGGTAAGGGGTAATGATATTTTTTAGTAGCCTTGTTTAATTTGCGGAAATCAATTACCATCCTATAACATGTAATAATTATTTGAGGGATCAATTCATCTTTATCATTAGGAACAACAGTAATACCTCCCTTCTTAGGGACATAATGGATAGGGCTTACCCACTAACCATCAGCAATGGGATAAATTATACCTGCCTGAAGGAGCTTCAGTATCTCCTTTCTTACCACATCTTTCATTTTAGGATTCAGCCGGCGTTGATGATCATGAACTGGTTTAGCATCTTCTTCCAAATTAATTTTATGTTGACATAGAGTGGGACTAATGCCCTTAAGATCATGAAGTGTATACCCAATAGCAGTGCGGTGCTTCTTCAGAGTTTTCAACAGTCTCACTTCTTCATGCTCTGAAAGGTTAGCAGTAATAATAACAGCATATATCTTTTTCTCATCAAGATAAGCATACTTAAGAGTATCAGGTAACGGTTTAAGCTCAAACACGGGATCACCCTTGGGTGGAGGAGGATCCCCTAGGATTTCAACAGGTAAATTGTTTTTCAGAATAGGTTCTTGTTTAAAGAATACTTCATCTAATTCCCTTCTTTCATTCATAAACATGTCATTTTCATGGTCTAGCAAATATTGTTCTAAAGGATCACTAGGAGGTACGGCAATAGAAGAAAGACCAATAATTTCATCCTTATGAGGTAATTCTTCTTCACGGTGTTGTCTACTAAATTTAGAAAAAATAAATTCATGAGCCATATCATCTAAACCGATAGTAACAACATCTCTTTTGCAATCTATGGTGGCATTAACAATATTTAAGAAGGGTCTACCAAATATAATGGGACAAAAGGTATCTTGTGGGGAACCAAGAACAAGAATATCAGCAGGATATTTAGTTTTCCCACACAAGACTTCAACATCTCTAACAATTCCCATTGGTGAAATATTATCTCTATTGGCAAGTTTAATTGTGACATCAATATATTCCATCTCAGCAGATGTAATATCATGCATAACTTCTTTGTATAAGGAATAAGGTATTGCACTAGCACTAACACCCATATCACATAAGCCATGATAACAATGATCTCCTATTTTAACAGAAATAACAGGCATGCCTACCACGGGTCTAGGTTTATCTTTATCACGGGGTTTAGCAATTCTAGCAGTTTCGTTACAGAAATAAATAACATGCCCATCTATATTATCAGGCAAGAGATCTTTAACAATAGCAATATTAGGTTCAACTTTAACTTGCTCAGGAGGTGTATATGTTTCAATATTGCTTTTACGAACCACAGTTGAAGCTTTAGCATGATCCTTTATCTTAACAGGGAAAGGTGGTTTCTCAACATAAGAAGTAGGAACAATAGGATCATTATAAGTGATGGTCTTTTCTTCAACTTTAATAGGTGCAACTACTTTTACTTCTATGGGAGGATGATATTTAAACCACTTCTCCTTGGGGAGATCAACACAAGTAGCAAAAGATTCACAGAAAGAAGCTACTATCTCATAGTCAAGTCCATATTTAGTGCTAAATTTACGAAAAATATCGGTATCCATAAAAGATTTAACACAGTCAAAACTAGGTGTCATACCTGACTCCTTACCATTGTCGAGGTCCCAATCTTTGGAGTTGCGTTTAATTATTTCCAATAAATCCCATTTGAATTCAATAGTCTTCATCATAAAAGAGCCAGCACAAGAAGTATCAAGCATGGTGTGATTGTTACTAGAAAGCCGAGCACAAAATTTTGAATAATCATTTCTCTTGAGAGCTCATGATTGGGGCATGAATATAACATTGATTTAAGCCTCCCCCAAGCTTGACCGATGCTTTCTCCTTCGTGAGGCCAAAAATTATATATATAATCGCAATCACGATGAACAAGATGCATAGGATAGAACTTCTGATGAAATCCAATTTCAATCATTTGTAATTCCAAGACCTCATATCATCACATAGCCTATACCATGTCGATGCTTCTCCCGTCAAAGATAAGGGGAAGACCTTCTTCTTAACAACATCTCCGGGTACACCTGCAAGCTTAAATAATCCACAAACTTCATCCACATATATCAGATGTTCATCAGGATGTTTTCTTCCATCTCCTAAAAAGGATTAGCTAGCAGTTTTTCTATCATACCCGAAGGAACTTCAAAGCAAGCATTTTCATTTTCAGTAGGTTCAGTAGGTTGAGGAGCAACTCTTTGCTCTGCTGGTCGGGGTGAAGATACCCCGAACAAGCCCCTCAAAGGATTACTTTCCATAGTAACAAATGACAGAAAATTTCAGCACACTATATAAATTTTTCCTTACCAAATTCCACCTACCAAAGGCGCTTCACTCCCCGGCAACGGCGCCAGAAAAGAGTCTTGATGACCCACAAGTATAGGGGATCTATTGTAGTCCTTTCGAGTAAGAGTGTCGAACCCAACAAGGAGCAGAAGGAAACGATAAGCGGTTTCCAGCAAGGTATTCTCTACAAGTATTGAAATAAGTGGTAACAGATAGTTTTGTGATAGGATAATTTATAACGAGCAACAATTAACAAAAGTAAATAAGGTGCAGCAAGGTGGACCAATCCTTTTTGTAGCAAAGGACAAGCCTGGACAAACTCTTATATGATGTCAAGCGCTCCCGAGGACACATGGGAATATCGTCAAGCTAGTTTTCATCACGTTCATATGATTCGCGTTCTGTACTTTGATAATTTGGTATGTGGGTGGACCGGTGCTTGGGTACTGTCCTTACTTGGACAAGCATCCCACTTATGATTAACCTCTATTGCAAGCATCCGCAACTAAAACAAAAGTATTAAGGTAAACCTAACCATAGCATGAAACATATGGATCCAAATCAGCCCCTTACGAAGCAACGCATAAACTAGGGTTTAAGCTTCTGTCACTCTAGCAACCCATCATCTACTTATTACTTCCCAATGCCTTCCTCTAGGCCCAAATAATGGTGAAGTGTCATGTAGTCGACGTTCACATAACACCACTAGAGGAGAGACAACATACATCTCATCAAAATATCGAACGAATACCAAATTCACATGACTACTAATAGCAAGACTTCTCCCATGTCCTAAGGAACAAAAGTAACTACTCACAAAGCATAAAAATGTTCATAATCATAGAGGTATTAATATGCATATAGGATCTGAACATATGATCTTCCACCAATTAAACCAACTAGCATCAACTGCAAGGAGTAATTAACACTACTAGCAACCTACTAGCACCAATCTCGGACTTGGAGACAAGAATTGGATACAACAGATGAACTAGGGTTTTGAGATGAGATGGTGCTGCTGAAGATGTTGATGGAGATTGCCCTGTCCCAATGAGAGGAGCGTTGGTGATGACGATGGCGATTATTTCCCCCTCCGGGAGGGAAGTTTCCCCGGCAGAACAGCTCCACCAGAGCCCTAGATTGGTTCCACCAAGGTTCCGCCTCGTGGCGGCGGAGTTTTGTCCGATAAGATGGCTTATGATTTTTTTCCCATCGAAAGACTCCATATAGCAGAAGATGGCCACCGGAGGGCCACTAGGGGGCCCACAAGGTAGGGGGCGCGCCTAGGGGGGTAGGGCGCGCCCTCACCCTTGTGGGCAGGGTGTGGCCCCCCTGGTGAAGTTCTTGCTCTCAATATTTTTTATATATTTGGAAAACATCTTCCGTGAAGTTTCAGGACTTTTGGAGCTGTGCGGAATAGGTCTCTAATATTTGCTCCTTTTCCAGCCCAGAATCCCAGCTGTCGGCATTCTCCCTCTTTATGTAAACCTTGTAAAATAAGAGAGAATAGGCATAAGTATTGTGACATAATGTGTGATAACATCCCATAATGCAATAAATATTGATATAAAAGCATGATGCAAAATGGACGTATCAAAGGCTTCGGCTAATACCACGACGTCGAGTGCCCATAACTGTTCCCGCGTAGTTGGTTAGTGTGTATAGGCTAGTGGCTAGACTCAGATCAAATACCAAGATCTTGTTAAGCGTGTTAATTGAACTAACCGCGAACACCGACTAGGGCCAGGCCCACCCCTCTCCTCGGTGGTCTTAACCTTCCCTGTCGCTCTGCCAGAAAGGTCCACTTAGAGGGCCGTCAGGACAAACATCCTTTCGGTCCCAATCTGTGAATCACTCACGGGTACTCTATGAGCCGACCTGACTTTAGTCACCACATGTATCATGTATTATGTATATAAGTATATACCTGTGATCACCTCCCGAGTGATCACGACCCGATAGTATAGCATGGCAGACGAACAAGAATGTAGGGCCACTGATGGAATACTAGCATCCTATACTTAGCATTTAGGATTGCAGGTAAAGGTAACAACTGTAGTAGCACGGACAGGCTATGCATCAGCAAAGGATAAACGGAAAGCAGTAACATGCTACACTACTATAATGCAAGCAGTAGAGAGAAGAATAGGCGATATCTGGTGATCAAGGGGGGGCTTGCCTGGTTTCTCTAGCAAGGAGGGTTCGTCAACACAGTAGTCGATCGGGGCACCAGCAGCTGCGTCAGTCTCGTAGTCTACCGGAGAGAAGAGGGGGAAGAAACAATGAATATAATGCAAAATGATGCATAATGATGCATGACATCACAAGTAACGGCGCTAGGTGTGCCCTAACGTGGTAGGAGGTGTTAGCGGCGATGGGGGGAAACATCCGGGAAAGTATCCCCGGTGTTTCGCGTTTTCGGACAAATGAACTAGAGGAGGAAGGTTGCGTGTTTGCTATGCTAGGTGTGTGTGGCGGACGAACGGGTTGCGTATCCGGATTCGTCTCGTCGTTCTCGGCAACTTTCATGTACAAAGTTTTTCCATCCAAGCTACAGTTTATTTTATATCAATTTTAAAAGATTTAATCAATTTTCTGGATTTAATAAATTAATTTAATTCGAAAATTACTCAATGCATCAGCATGATGTCAGCATGACATCAGCAGTCAACGTTGACCGTTGACCTGGTCAACCTGACAGGTGGGTCCCACCTGTCAGGGACTGTTTAGCTAATTGACAGTAGTTAATTAGGTTAATTAGTTATTAGGTTAATTAAACGCCATTAATTAAGTTAATTAATTTAGTTGATTTAAACAAAATTAGTTAAGTTAATTATTTAATTAATACTTAATTTTATCTATTTTAATTTTTTTGATTTTTTATTTAAAAAACATTCTTGGGGATGGACCCCACTTGTCATTGGGCCAAAGGGCCATAGCGAGTCGGGCTATCGGGCGCCCGAGCGTGGTAACGGGCGCCGGGCATGCAGGCCTGAGGCCACCAGGGGTTGCCGGCCTCGAGGGCGGCCGGAGCAGTACAGCGAAACGGCGGCGAGTACGGGCGGCGACGGCGCCCGGAGACGGCGCAGCAGCGGCTGCGGCTCAACAGGGAGCCACGGGGTGGCTTGACCGGAGTAACAGGGGACGGCGCTGGGGAAGCGGGAGGTCGCAGTGGTGGACGACGCGCACGGGTACAGGGGCGGCCAGGCGGCAGTGGTGGCTGTGGGCGAGCGACGGGGCAGAGCGGGCCGACGCGAGCGGCGGCTCCAGCCGGAACAGGTGGAGCGGTGTAACACCCCGGATGTAATTTACCTTATATGTATCCCAACTCTTGCCGTTTCCGGCCTAAGTTATTTTATTTTCCTCGGGTTCGGGTTTTTCTCTCCGTGTGTTGTTGCCTTTGTCATGCATCTCATATCATATCATCATGTGCATTGCATTTGCATACGTGTTCGTCTCATGCATCCGAGCATTTTTCCCGTTGTCCGTTTTGCATTCCGGCGCTCCTACCTCCTCCGGTGGTCCTTTCTACCTCCTTTCGTGTGTGGGGGTTAAACATTTCTGTATTGGACCGAGACTTGCCAAGCAACCTTGGTTTACTACCGGTAGACCACCTGTCAAGTTTCGTGCCATTTGGACTTTGTTTGATACTCCAACGGTTAACCGAGGGACCGAGAAGGCCTCGTTTGTGTTGCAGACCAACACCCTTCCAACTTGGCCCAAAACCCACCTAAACCCTCTCCATCATCTAGAGCGTTCGATCACGATCGCGTGGCCGAAAACCATGCTCAATTTGGGGCCTCCTAGCTCCTCCTACCTATAAAACTAGGTCTCCTCCAAAAATTCCCGGATCCCCTCCTACCCTAAACCCTAGCCCTGCTCCCTCTCCGCCGCCGGACAAAAATCGCCGGGCCGGACACGTCCGACCTGCTCCGCCACCGCCACGTGTCACACCTCCATTGGTCTGGCCGCATCCCTCGCCGTCGGCCCGCCGAAGCCCGGGGCGGGCCCTCCCGGGCCACGCCCAGCGCCGCCACCAGCCTCCCAGCATCGCCCGCGCTCCGCCCTTCGCCGCCCTGCCGCCGACCTCGGACACCGGCGAGCTCCGCAAGTCCGGCCGCCGCCCGGGATGCTCTCCTCAACGTCCTCGCCTCCACCGGCCATCGTCCTCGCCGCCCGGCGCCGGCAACCGCTCTGGCGGCCTCTCCTTCCTCCTCGGCGCACCTCGGCCCGGCTGCTGCTTCTTCTTCTCCGGCGAGCTCCGGCGACCTCGGTGACGAACCTCATTTTCCATGCGTGCTACAGTACCTCCAGATCCAGATCTGGACGAGGGTTGACTTCTCCCCGAAAACCCTAGTTTATTTGCATTTTTTCGCATGCGTGCGTGTAGCATATCAAAATGTTCGTCTCAACGGGTAAATCATTTCATCTCATTGCATCATTTTCATTTGAGCTCATCTTGATGCCCGCAATGCTGTTGGAAGAGGGCTATGTGATAAACTTGTCAGATATATTTCATCAAATAGATATTTGTCATTTTTGCCATGATTAATGTGTGCATGATATGCTCCTGAGCTCTACATGAGTTCTGTTATATGCCATGCCATCTTTACAGAGGTGCTTACCATGTATTTTTGTGATATGTGTGGTGACTAGCACAAGCTTGCAAAGTAGCGTAATCGGTAATGCTGATTTCATGGACTTAGAATTTCACTAAGTCCTTGTCCTGATTTTGTCATTATGCCATATGTTCATGTTGTTTCCTAGTGATCAGTGCCTCTTTTGAGGATGATCAGTAAGGATGATTTGTTAACATTCTGGTGTTCTATCCATCCATGTCTTTGTTTGCAATTATGGAGTACCCTAGCTTGAGTCAATCGAGCTCTACTTTTGCTATTTCGTGATTCCTGGCAGATTGTTGACTTGTTAGCGATTTTGCTGAGGATGTTGCTATTGATCCGTGCAAGCTATGTTGTTGTTCTTGCCATGTCTAGCTTCTATGTCATGTATTCTTGATGGGTGTATGCTTAGTTTGTCATGCCATGCTCTGTAGTGAGTGCATTGAGCTCGTAAACATGCCTACTCGTTAACTGATTTGCATGCTCCAGTTTTTTCACTAAGTCTGAGATCTGTTTATGTTTTTGCCATGTTCACATGCTTGCAATTGTATTTTCTGATCCCTTTTGGCTCAAGGTCACTAAGGGACTTTTGTTAAGTGCTTTGAGTAGCTTAATGCCATGCCATGCCTTGCTTTGCCATGTTAAGTTCCTGTAGCATGTAGTTTTCATGCTCTAAAGTGTGCTTCCTGATGTTAAATTCCAGACTTGTGTTAATTTCACTAAGTCTGAAACCTGTTATCATTTGCACTTTTGCCATGCTTGTTTGAACCTATTAATGGATGAATTAGCCATAGCTCAGTGTTCATCTTTTGTCAAGCATTATGAGTGGATCCCTGCCATGTATTTTGTTGTTATGTTTGAGTGTTGTATCATACTTATCTTGATGCATTTAGATGGCTACTTGCTGATTATCGCAGACCGGTGCCATATTTGTTTTGCTTGCCATTTCCAAACCGTGCATCCGATTCCGGTGATCTTTATATCGATTTAAACCGAAATCACCTCACCTTTCCAGTGGCACTCTTGGATTTCCAAGTTGAGGCCAGGTTCAATCATTCCTTGTCAAATCTTGCATATGCATCACATATCGCATCCCGCATAGTATACCATGTTCGCATCATGTTGTTTGAGCATTGCACGTGGTTGATTGTGTTCCTTTTGCTTGTTTGTCTTGTTTGGGTAGAGCCGGGAGACGAGTTCGCTAACGAGGAGCCTGTTGAGTTCGCTTACGAGGATCCAGTCAACTCTGACAACTTTGCAGGCAAGATGATCATACCCTCGAAATCACTTCTATCTTTGCTTGCTAGATGCTCGCTCTTTTGCTATGCCTATGCTACGATACCTACCACTTGCTTATCCTACCTCCCATATTGCCATGTCAAACCTCTAACCCACCATGTCCTAGCAAACTGTTGATTGGCTATGTTATCGCTTTGCTCAGCCCCTCTTATAGCATTGCCAGTTGCAGGTGAAGATTGGAGATCGTTCCTTGTTGGAACATTGTTTATTGTTGGGATATAACTTTATTATCTTGTTATCTTAAAGCATCTATATACTTGGTAAAGGGTGGAAGGCTCGGCCTTTTGCCTACTATTTTGTTCCACTCTTGCTGCCCTAGTTTCCGTCATATCGGTGTTATGTTTCCGTCATATCGGTGTTATGTTCCGTCATATAATGGGAACCCCTTGATAGTTCGCCTTGAATAAAACTCCTCCAGCAATGCCCAACCTTGGTTTTACCATTTGCCACCTAGCCTCTTTTTTCCCTTGGGTTTCCGGAGCCCAAGGGTCATCTTTATTTAACCCTCCCCCCGGGCCAGTGCTCCTCTGAGTGTTGGTCCAAACTAGAGCCCCTTGCAGCCCCACCTCGGGGAAACTCGAGGGCTGGTTTTAGTTGTACGGATTGCTTATCCGAGTGTGCCCTGAGAACAAGATATGTGCAGCTCCTATCGGGATTTGTCGGCACATTCGGGCGGTGTTGCTGGACTTGTTTTACCATTGTCGAGGATGTCTTGTAAAACCGGGATGCCGAGTCTGATCGGAATGTCTCGGGAGAAGGAATATCCTTCGTTGACCATGAGAGCTTGTGATGGGCTAAGTTGGGACTCCCCTATAGGGATTTGAACTTTCGAAAGTTGTGCCCGCGGTTATGGGCAGATGGGAATTTGTTAATCTCCGGTTGTAGATAACTTGAAACTTAACTTAATTAAAATGAATCAACTGCGTGTGTAACCGTGATGGTCTCTTCTCGGCGGAGTCCGGGAAGTGAACATGGTGTTGGAGTAATGCTTGATGTAGGTTGTTATAGGATCACTTCTTGATCATAGTTCTTCGTTCGTGCTTTGCCTTCTCTCCTCGCTCTCTTTTGCGAACAGGTTAGCCACCATATATACTAGTCGCTTGCTGCAGTTCCACATATTACCTTGCCTTACCTATAAGCTTAAATAGTCTTGATCGCGAGGGTGCGAGATTGCTGAGTCCCCGTGACTCACAGTTTACTTCCAAAACTAGATGCATGGACCGATGATACCACTTGAGCTGAAGTGGGAGTTCGATGAAGACTCTCGTCGTTACTATGTGTCTTTCATAGATGATCAGTAGTGGTGCCCAGTTGGGGCGATCGGGGGCCATGTCGCATGTGGGGGTTGATCTTTTATTTTGGTACCGTAGTCGGACCATGAGTGTATTTGATGATTGTAATGTTATTCATGTATTTGTGTGACGTGGCGTATGTAAGCCAACTATGTATCCTTTCCCCTTTAATATATTTACATGGGTTGTTGTGAAGATTACCTTACTTGCTACATTGCTTTCAATGCAGTTATGCATCTAAGTCGTGCTTCGACACGTAGGAGATATAGCCGCATCGAGGGCATTACAAGCGGGACGCGGGGAAGGCGGCGGAGCAAGGCAGGTGCGGCGAGGCCAAAGGCGCCGGTTGACGAGCGTGATGGCGCGGCCGACAGCTAGGTGCGAGCAGGCGGCGCGTGGCCGTGGGCGTGAGCGACAGCGGGCGTGCAGGGCAAGGGTGTACCGGGGGGCGTGCGGGCGCGGCCGGGGCCGTGGTGGCCGCAAGAGGGAGCTCGAGCGGTGGACGAGCGCGGTGACCCGACGGGGAGGGAAAGAGAGGCCGGGGGTTGGCCTCACCGGGGTGCGTAGGGAAAATGGCACTAGGGCGTGGGGAGGACGACGACGACGTATGGGAGGCAGTCCGGCGAGGTTGCGATCCGGGAGGCGGTGGCGTCGAGTGCCGAGGGCGGGGTCATTCCCCCGATCCCGATCTGGATAGGGG
>NC_041386.1:219702111-219732836 GCF_002162155.2 Triticum dicoccoides | reverse complement strand
GGCCGGTTGGGCCGGCCTGGTGGGCTGAAGCCCAATGGGGGGTTCCCTTTTTCTTTTCTTTTTTGTATTTGTTTTGTTTTTTGTTTTTATTCCTTTTCTTTTATTTATTTTCCCTTTCCATTTTAATTCATTTTAAAATATTTAGGCATTTTGTATTAGTGTGGTTCCTTCACCATAAATACCTAGGAATTAATTGGCACACTCGGAACATTTTAGTTTTAATGTTTGAAAATTTTTGATGTTTAACAAAAATCCAAATTTAAATTTGAACAGTTTTGATCCAATGCAAGATTAGCAACAGTAACCGAGGTGAAGTGGCATCATTAATGTGGGATTACTGTAGCCTAATTATCCGGGCATTACAAATCTCCTCCACTACAAGAAATTTTGTCCTGAGATTTAGGAGGTAGAAGGAAACAGTGTGAGGTATTCATCACGTAAGCGATCCTCACATTCCCAAGTGGCTTCGTCTTCAGAGTGATGTGACCACTGGACCTTGAGGAACTTGATCACCTTCTGACGTGTGCGGCGTTCAGCTTGGTCGAGAATGCCGACCGGATGCTCTTTATAGGAGAGGTCCTGTTGCAATTCAAGCACTTCATGATCCCCATCTCAGATTGGGTCCTTGAAGCAGCGGCGGAGTTGTGACACGTGGAACACATCGTGAACCTGAGAAAGGTTCGGCGGAAGCTCTTGTTGATATGCCACTTTTCCACGCCTTTCAAGAATAGTGAATGGACCAATATAGCGAGGAGCTAGCTTTCCCTTGATCCCGAAGCGGTGAGCACCGTTCATTGGTGTAACCCGAAGATAAGCCTTTTCGCTAGGTTGATAGACCATGTCTTTGTGATGGCGGTCATACTGACTTTTCTGACATGACTGAGCAGTCTTGATATTCTTCGGCATGTTGAATAATATCGGGATTGAAGAGTGGATGTTCCCCAGTTTCTGACCAGTTTAGAGGGGTTTGGCACTTTCTTCCGTATAGCACTTCGAAGGGGGCCATCTTAAGACTAGCTTGATAGCTATTATTATAAGAGAACTTGGCATACGGGAGAGATTCCTCCCATTTCTTGCCGAAGGAAATTACACAAGCTCGAAGCATGTCTTCGAGAACTTGATTGACACGTTCAACTTGCCCTTGCGACTAAGGATGAAACGCAATACTGAATGACAGATGAGTTCCCTTAGCTTCTTGGAAACTTTCCCAGAATCTTGAAGTGAACAAGCTGCCATGGTCTGAACCGATAACCAGTGGAATACCATGAAGTGAAACAATTCTGGACATGTAGAGAGTTGCAAGCTGACTAGAAGTGATTGTTTCCTTGACCGCCAGAAAATGTGAAACTTTAGAAAGCCGGTCAATGACGATACAAATAGCATCAGTACCTTTCTGCGATTTGGGGAATCCAGTGACGAAGTCCATTTCAACTTGGTACCATTTCCATTCAGGAATAGAGATAGGTTGCAGAGTTCCGGCTGGCCTTTGATGCTCAGCTTTGATTCGATGGCAAACGTCAACGTCACACTCAGCAACATAACGAGCAATGTCTTGCTTCATATCACTATAAAAAAAGACACATCCGTGAGATTTTGGGCCAAATGAAAAAAATTATGTCATACTTAGGACACTTCTATGACGATAATTGTGACAAAACCCGGTATCATCATAGATGTGGTGGGTCCTACTTCTATGACAAAAAATCATCACAGAAAATGGGCTTTCCGTCCTGGGCAGGCCGGAGACGTAGCTGCATGACATTCTTTGGGCCATCCATGACGGAAAAAACCATGGTAGAAGCGAGGGCGAGGAAAATATCAGGGTGTTCCCGGTTACGGTGGGTGATCAGGGCCGAGTGATGCACAGAGGTTTGCGTGTTTCTCTCGTACACGCACGCGTGTGGGTGCGAGGCGTTGGGCTCTAATTGAACCCGAGCGAGGCGTTCGCCTACTGAAACCCGAGCGATTGCACTACAAGCTACGCGTTACTGAACCTGAGCGATCGATCAATGGCTGTTCACTGAACCCGATCGAGCGATTCCTTCACTACTACTGCTAACTGAAGCCAATCGATGCTGCCTCTGGATGAACAATGAGCGTTGCTGGGGGGTTGGATGAACAGTTCCTAGTGGGGCTGGATGAATAGGACCCCGTGGTGTTGCCTCTGGATGAACAAGACCCCCAATCGATCGAGCCGGTTGGCGCTGGATGAACAGGACCCCGTGGAGGGCTAGATGAACAGGACCACCCCATGGAGGGCTGGATGAACAGTAGATGATGGAGGGCTGGATGAACAGTAGCCCGTGGAGGGGTGGTTGAACAGGAGCCCGTGGAGAGGGCTGGTTGAACAGTAGCCGGTGGAGTAGCGCGCGGTGGAGGCTGGATGAACAGGAGCCCGTGGCTGAACAGTCGCAGGTGGAGGCTGGAGGATGTCAACGGTGGATGAACAGTAGCACGTGGAGGCTGGAGGGGGTCAACGGTGGAGATGAACAGTATCCCGTGGAGTCCCGTTTTGCGGTACGCCACACCCCTCCCGATGAACAGGACCCCCGTTTCGACCATAGCGCTCCAACACAAGTCTATTTCCTCCGTTTTGCGGTATGCCACACCCCTCCCGATGAACAGGACCCCTGTTTCGACCGTAGGAGGTCTGTTTCCTCCGTTTTGCGGTACGCCAGACCCCTCTCGATGAACAGGATCCCGTTTTGACCATGGCCGGTCAAACACAAGGCCGTTTCCTTTGTTCTGTGGTACGCCAGGCCTCGTTTCCATCGGCTGTTCCGTCCAAGCCATCCCGATGAACACGACAACACATTCCGTTATGACCCAGCCGGTTGGCTCCCCATGAACACGACGACGGCGCAGTTTCTCCGTTCCGACCCAGCCATGTACACGAGCCCTGGCCGTATGTATGCGCGAGTAGGAGTTCGAGACCTCGCCCGTATGTACGTACGTGGCCGTATTTTCTTTCTTGCACACTGGCCGATGTACGTACGTGTACATGCTACATGCGCGCCTCTACTACGACATGTGTGCGCCTCTACATCGACCAGTATGTACGTACACGTTCACGACCAAAATGACAACGCTAAGTATGCTTCGACCAGGTGGGTCCCGACTGTCACGCACTTCCTTGCGTGCGAAGATGTAGCTGGTGGGTCCTAGCAGTCAGGGGGCGAATCAATTTTTTTTGCCCGGATGCACTTCCTTGCTTGCGAAGATGTAGCTCGTAGGTCCCAACAGTCAGGGGGAAACATTTTTTTCATGAAATACGATTGCCCATCCGGTTGGTCCCTGCTATCAGGTGGAGGAATCATTATTTTCCACGTAATAAGGAGGCAGTTCCTTGCTACGGCCATGGACCCAGCTATCAGCCTCTCCACATACAGTCCACGTCTGATGGAAGCCGTTCCTTGACCACGTTGACCACGCCGCGCCGAGAGCACCAGGGCGGTGGAAGATGTCGAGGCCTAGGAAGGGGACGACGCGGAGCCGGGGAAGACGCGGCAGTGGATGCCCACGTGTAGAGGAGTATGAGGGTTCAATGGTTCCCTGCGGTGTGAGGCTGTCGTCGCCGCAGAATAACAGAGGGTGTGGGTGAGTAGAGGGATGGCCTGGCCAACGGTGGGAGTAGTAGGGGCGGTGAGGCCTCCGCGGCATCGCAGCCGGCCATGGGAGGCAGGAGCACGAGGCACGACCGGCGCTGGTTTGGGCGGCTGGAGCAAGCATACCAGAGGTTGAAGAAGCACTACGCCGTTGGATGGACATCGTACGGTCACTAGAGCTAGAATCATGCATATTGACTAAGTTGACAAAGCCCTCCGTCCCCGTCAACTTAATAGGCCCACAAGTCAGCCTCCCACTATACTGGGTCCCAGCTAGTAGGGGGAGTATTCATTTTTTTGTGCGTAATAAGGAGGCACCTCCTTGCGTGCGAAGATATAGCTGGTGGGTCCGAGCTGTCAGCGGCGGTAACGTTTTTTCATGAAATACAGAGGCCCTTTCAGTGGTTCCCAGATGTCAGGTGGAGGAATCATTATTTTGCGCATAATAAAGAGGCATTTCCTTGCGTGTGGTCGTGGACCCAGCTGTCAGCTTCTGCACGTACAGTCCACTTCTGATGCATGTCGCTCGTTGACCACGTTGACCAGGCCGCGCTAAGAGCACCAGGGCAGTGGACGACGGCGAGGCCTAGGAAGGGAACTACATGAAGCTAGGGACGACTTGGCAGTTGTTTCCCACGCGGAGGGGAGTACGACTGTACGAAGGTTTACTGGTTCGTCTATCGTCGCCAGAGAATAACAGCAGGTGTGGGTGAGTAGAGGGATGGCTAGGCCAGCGATGGGAGTACGATGGGGCGGTGAGGCCTACGCGGTAGCACAGCCGGCCGCGGGGAGGAGGGAGCAGGAAATCCCGCCGACGCTTGTTTGAGCAGCTGGAGCAGGAAGAGTAGAGATTGAAGAAGCACGACGGCCGTTGGATGGACATCCAACAGTCACTGCTTGTGCATCAACCTTTATTTTTAGGAAAGCCTCAAATCTATGGAAAACAACATACAACCCATCTGCCATTATTTCTAATAATTTACAGCCCATTTGCTAAATCTTAAGGTTTTTTGGATCCATATTCTTTTTGTTAGCATTGCAGCCCATATTGTGGCCACGGTTAAAAAATTATACGAAATTTTGCATATTTTGGTGCGGTCCAAACTATTTTTAATCCCGAAATTTCGAGTCACATTCAAACTAATTTTAAAAATAAATGTATATCAATATAAAATCCAACAAATTTCCACGCACAAAAATTAATGCAATTTAAAATCTCGAAATGAAAAAAAGAAATTTGAAACTAATTGCTGGTTTGATATATTTTAAAAATGTACAGCCCATTTCTCATTACTGATAGGCCATTTTCTCGGCCAGCCGAGTGAAGCTCTCCTCATCTTGAAAGATTTGCAGCCCAACAGGCCTGACAAAGCGACTTACTTAGAAAATCACAAAAAAACTAGGCTAGCCATTTTCAGAAAGAAAATAAACTACTGGGTTGGTCTCTGGTAAACATAAAAGAGAAGGCTATCTAGACATGCCAGATTGCCCCGCATAGCCCAGTTGACACCCTGCTTCCGTCTCAAAAACAAATTAGATAAATGCCACTCCAATTTTGGCGATTCATAAAAATGCCACTGCAATTTCCAAACTTTGAAAAATGCCACTACAATTTTTGCAAACTTTCGAAAACTCCACTGCAATTTGCAAACTTTGAAAAATGCCACTCCGGACTTCGAAAAATGCCACTGGAAATGGAATGAAATGGCATTTTTCAAAGTTTGGAAATTGCAGTGGCATTTCTCGAAAACACCAGATTTGGAGCGGCATTTATCAAATTAACCCAAAACAAAAATAACTGGGCGAGCTCCTGGGTCCCTGGTGTCAGCCGCTCGTTGTGCAATTCTTTCGTTTATTGACTACGTTGACAATGGCATGGGACCCAGATGTCAGAAATCCATTAGGAGGAGCCATTTTTCATTGGCTTGAAATAAGGAGGCACTTGCTTGTGTACTGCCATGACCTTGGCAGGTCCCTGCAGTCATCCTCTCCATGTACAATCATCTCCTGATTGTGTACGTGTCAACTTGGTAGGCCCACAAGTCAGCCTCTAAACTCGTGGAGGAAAAATGCAGCTTGTCGTGGAATTGTCACGGCAAATGTCCTAGTGTGAGGACTTAGTCATGAGGCCAATGCATCTATGTGGTAGCTTGAGAGGGGTTGGTCGGAATCAAGAGACGCAACAAAAGACAAGGATTTAGACAGCTTCAGGCCCCGGGAAACATCATCTGGTAACAACCCTACATGCTGTTTGTGGCTAGGTCTCATTATCATCATGAGGGAGTCGCCGTAAACCAGCTCTCCTAGTTATGTCTAACACTTAAGATTTTTCTCTCCCCCCTCTTGGGGTGCCCTGCCCCTCCTTATATAAGTTGAAGGGGCGGGTTACATGTAGAGTCCAACTCGGATTAAGACTTAAACTATTCTGACTTCTCTTCATGGGCTTCTTAACGTCCTGGGCTTCATAACGTCTCGGGCTTGTTAACCGAGGTGACTCTGTCTGCTGGGTTATGACTGTCTGCCAGGTTATGACTGTCTGCCGTGTTATAATTGTCTTCCAGGTTATGATTGTCTACCGGGTTATGATTGTCTGTCGGGTTATGACTTCCTGCCGGTTTATGATTGTCTGCTGGTTTACCATATGTCTTAACTATCTGTCTTAACTGTCTTCCTTAACCATTTGTCTTAACTCTCTGCCGGTTTACCAAGTCCCAGTCGGGTTATAACTCTGGCTGGGTCATACCGCGGGGTATATCCCCAACATTAGCCCCCAGTTTAATTTGGATTTATCCATGTTAAACTGATCCTGATCATCCTTAAGTCCTTGTCATTTCCTTCTTCTAGAAAATCCGGGTCAATAGGCCAGCTTCATAATCAATTTGCTGACATTGGTTTGTCACAGAGAAATATTGTGAAGAATAATTCATTTGATTCAGCTCCCAATGCTTTAACAAAAATATTGGTCCTTGAAATCCTCATCTGATCTTCAGCCGGCTTAAGGATGTAGAACTTGCCGGATTGTCATAGCCAAAATTGTCGGTTTATAAATACTGATGGCACCGGGTCATAATTGTAGTTAACATCAAGCTTGAAAATATACCTCTTATATGCCTATCACTTGTAGCCCCCAAGTCTTAAGAAGGTAGCGTAGCAACAGCTTAAGACTTGCTTCAATATAAATGTCACAACCTTGAAGACATCCGATTTTTTCATCTCAGTCACGAGTCATAAACTGAATATTCCACATATGTAGCCCCCAAGTGCCGGATTGTCATGCTTGTAGCAACCTGGGACTTGAAATTGCCTTATGCTCATAAAAACTTCTACCAATGTAGCCCCCAAGGGCCGGGTCATTATGCAATAATGAGCAGGGAGTTTATAAATATAATCATGTAGATTTGAGCAGTGATGTGTAGCCCCCAAGGGCCGGCTCATTAAGGTAATACTGAGCTGGGACTTGATATACACTTCAATGAAAATAACATCTTGTAATATAGCCTCCATCGTAGGGTTTGAACCCACGTCCACAAGATTTAAGAGCTTTGTGCTTTATCAACTGAGCAATGGACCCTTCAATATAATGGATTTAACTTGTGTACCTTAAATTGCTGACAGGAGCAATTGGTAGCCCCCAAGGGCCGGCTCATTATGATGTGATGAGTCAGGTCTTCAATAAGGCCAGTAAAAATGACTTTGCATCAGCCCCCAAGTGCCATGGTGCATGCTGGCAGTGACATGGGACTTGCACATTTGATGTAATCTCAATTTGAATAATGTAGCCCCCAAGTGCCGAGTCGTAATCCTACAGCGACTCGGGACTATTCCATCCATTGTAGAATAAATCATATTCATTGATAAAATAATAGCCATTGCGCTGAAGTGACTTTAAAAACCTCAATCATAATATTGGTTATTAATAACCATAATAAAAATCTAGCCATGTTGGCTATTAAAGATTTGAATAATATACCCAATGATTTATAAGCGCATGATTCCAATGGCGCAATCCAAATATATACTGGCGACTTATAGTCGAAATCCAGGCTGGGTTAATAAACACAAGATAAATTATACTCATAAAGCATTATAAACCTAAAAAATCATGAAGGATTTAAATAGTCATAATTATGGTGTTGCACAGATCAGGAGGGTTTAAGCTATGGTTCAGATATGATCAAAGCCTCCAAGTGATCATCCTGGTGGCCTTACGCCGATCAAGAGGGTTTAAGCTTTGGTTCGAATACGACCAAAGCCCCCAAGTGATTTTCTTGGTGGCCTTACGCCAATCAAGAGGTGTTAGTTATGGTTCGAATACGACCAAGCCCCCAAATGATTTCCCTGGTGGCCTTACTCCAATCAAGAGGTGTTAGTTATGGTTCCAATACGAGCCAGTCATGTACGTTGTTGGTTTTCCAACCGATCTGAATTTTACTGCCTCCATGTTTTTTTGCAGGCGGCCAGTGGGAGCAGCAGCAGTAAGCCGGCGCCGGCTAGACCAAGGCGGGTTGCAGCTGCAGCGATTCAGCGATGGGCCGATAGGTACAGAAAACGGCCCAGGCGGTGACTGTCAGAGGTCAAAACGACCAGCGCCCAGCGAGGCCGGAGACTTGTCGACGACGGCTTGAGGCGCTTTATAAGAAAGCAGAGGGCACAACAAAACAGGCCACATCAGTGGACTGGCGTGGGACGTTTTGACCCGATGAACTTAATAACCTCTGCAGCGTCATGATACAGTGAATAGTACCACTTCTTCTGAATTTCAGTGTTTTGTTCCTGTCAATCAACTACAGCCAAATAAGTGTTGTTCAAGCCAAGGCAATTCGCAGGCCGGTCTCTCAATCCGCCAACTATCATGGATGGCGGCTTCTAGTGAGGCTGTGGAGGCGACGGCGCAGCCGGGTCAAAGCCCCTGGAGCGGCGGGTTACTGCTGTAGTGGCAGAGAGGCAGCAACGGCGACTTCGACATAGAGCCAGCGTGGCCGCGCAAAGGAAACCTCAGTAGGGTGGAATGGCGAGCAAGCGGTGGCCTGCTAGAGGTGTTTTGGCGATGGCGGTTTTGTGGTGAGTCCATGGCGAGGGGAGCCATGGCGGCTCGAAGACGAGGTCGTTCAGTGGCAACTTGGAACAGAGACATGGCTGAGTCGACCTTAGCAGAGGCGGAGGTGACTGAAGCGCGACCGGCGGGTCTCCTATTGCAGTTAAGGCGGGCGGAGAGGCGCCAGCGGTTCAGGCATGACGAGTAGAGCAGCTCGTCCCTGATGGCGGGAACCGGCGATTTGGCGTAGCAGCTCAAGGTAGCAATTTGAGACGGACCGCAGCGGCGTCTCGGCGCAAGGAAGCGGAGCTAGTTGACCGAAGCGAAGTGCGCGCGGGGCGGACGAATGCGGCCGTGTTGGTGGTTTGAAGGCGAGGTCCGCGGCAGCGGTTCGCATCAGAGCGGCGGTTTAACGGGCTGCTCAACAAGCGTGAAACGGCTGCAGAGGCGTAAGGCATCGGGTGGCTCTCCAGCGGCTGGCGAGGATGGCAACCATGGCTAGGGCACCCAACGGTGAAAGCGCTCGGCGACTCTTAGCACGAGCCAGCAGTCGCCGGAGGTGGAAGGTGACCCGGCGTTGCGGCGGTTCAGAAGTGGAGGGACATGCGGGCGCGATGGCCCGGCAGCGAGGCGTAGGGGCAGCCGACGTCCGCAGGTGAAGAAGGAGCTACGGCGTGGGAGAGAGGACTCGGTGCGGGGCCGTGCTTGAAGCAAGACCGGCAAAGGTAACCCGGCAGCGGGGTCGGGCGACTTGGCAGCTCGAGGCCGGTGATTCAACAGTGGAGAAGAAAAACCAACACGTGCAGTCAAAGCGCGAGGCCGGTTGAAGGCCGCGATGGATGAGGTGGCGAGGCGAATCGGAAGCGACGCGGCTTGACCACGGCAGCCCGGCTTCGGCCACGGGTGCAAGGCGAGTCACTCTGCGGCGATTCCTGTAGGGGCGGTTTGATAAGCCGTGACTACCGCGCCCCTCGGTGACTGAAAGCGAGGGTGTAAGGCGGCGATGGTTTGCTGGTACGGCAGCGTAAGGCCACTCGCGATGGAGGCGAGGTAGAGGCCTGGTTCAGAGGTGAACTCAGGGCGACAGCTGCTTGACACGGAACCCCGGCCACAGCACAGGTCAACGGCTCAGCACGGCCGTGTTGCGGAAGCTTTGGGCGAGGAAACACGAGGCAGGTCGTACTGGATGCGGACCAGCGGGCATGATCCGGCAGGTCGGCTTACAGCGACAGGTCACAACAACAGCGAGGCCGCACGACAGTTCAAAGCAGAGGCAGTGTGGTGACTCAGCCGTAGTAGATGGCCGATGGGAGACGCGGACGCAGGGCCGTGTGAATCGGAGCTTGCGGCGACGGAGTATAGCGTTTTAACGTGCGGTAGGTCGCAGAAGCCATGACAGTGGCCGGGGAGAGGTTGTGAAGTTTAACAACTCGGAGGAAAACCGGGAGCTTGCCAATGAAGTGGCGGCTGTAGCTTTAGAGGAGACCGGGTTATGGTTGTTGATTCTGGTTTGGACTGATCCGACTGTAGTATTGATTTGAATAATATAAGACACGAGACCGAGTCGTGATCGTATGGTCCCTGATTGCTTGCCCACTCACAGGTGTTTTGACATGGACTAATTTGACGCAGCGTTCGGCGGCTGCAGCAAGATTCTTGTCTGTCTTAGTGACCTGCAATAGCACAGGCGAATATTGACCTCCTCCATGCTGTAGTAGCTTTTGAATAATCCACATCCGGATCATGGTGGTATTCTATTCAAGAAACACACACTTAAAAATTCCTTTTTTGACACTTCTGGTGTTCCAGGATACTGGTAACTCGCCTGAATAGTAGTTTGTCTCGGCTCTCATGGTGGCCAATGTAACCGATATCGATTCGTCTCCAGATTCGACAGATCACCGGGTCACGTATATCACGCGTAACCCTAATTTTCTCTTCACCTCATATCTCAAAGATTGCAAACTCAGAATGATGAATTGAAGCTGACGCAGATCCTTCCAAAAGGGAATTTTCTCCTCCGGAAAATTGTGAGTTTCTCGATCCCTAGAAGAGATCCCTTCAAGAACTCCTCACCACCGTGCGCAGGCCCCACGGTGAGCGCCAACTGTCGTGGAATTGTCACGGCAGATGTCCTAGTGTGAGGACTTAGTCGTGAGGCCAACGCATCTATGTGGTAGCTTGAGGACTTAGTCGTTGGGCGGAATCGAGAGACGCAACAGAAGACAAGGATTTAGACAGCTTCGGGCCCCGGGAAACATCATCTGGTAACAACCCTACATGTTGTTTGTGGCTAGGTCTCATTATCATCACGAGGGAGTCACCGTAAACCGGCTCTCCTAGTTATGTCTAACCCTTAGGATTTTTCTCTCTCCCCTCTTGGGGTGCCCTGCCCCTCCTTATATAAGTTGAAGGGGCGGGTTACATGTAGAGTCCAACTCAGATTAAGACTTAAACTATTCCAACTTCTCTTCATGGGCTTCTTAACGTCTTGGGCTTCATAACGTCTCGGGCTTATTAACCCCAGGCGACTCTGTCTGCTAGGTTATGACTGTCTGACGGGTTATGACTGTCTGCCGTGTTATAATTGTCTGCCGGGTTATGATTGTCTGTCGGGTTATGATTGTCTGCCGGGTTATGATTGTCCGCCGGGTTATGACTACCAGACGGTATATGATTGTCTGCCGGTTTACCACCTGCCGATTTACCATCCGTCTTAACTATCTTTCTTAACTATCTGCCTTACCATCTGTCTTAACTCTCTGCTGGTTTACCAAGTCCGAGCCGGGTTATAACTCTGGCCGGGTCATACCGCGGGGTATATCCCCGACACAACTCATTTAAAAAAATAATAGCCCATTCCATACGTTCAAACGGAAAGTTCAACATTAAGAGCAAAGTAATAGGTCTGATCCACATAGAGTACTGAACTTCCACGTTGAAAACCATCATAGCCAAGTTAACTATCTACTCCCACTAATACTCTAGTAGTGTACAAGTACTAACTTACTCTTAGCTAAAGGCGATGCCGGCCGCCATCTGTGGTACACGCTAAACACCGGCATCGGCGTCCTCCGCCTCGCCTCGGACTTGCGAGAGGTGCGATAGGGCGCGTTGCTCGCGTGCATTGGCCCTTTCCATGCCGGCATGGTCCACCGAACCTTCGGCTTCTAAGTGGGAAAACCACTTGACGAGCTGGTAGTAAAAATCGGCGTCGCGAACGCGTGCGTGCCTGACAGCCTCCAGGGCTATTTGCTGGGCACTGGCCTCTATGTAGTCGGCCCAGTTGCAGGTGCTCTGCTCGCGACTTAGAGCGTCGGTGCGCTGCTGCTCCATGTCCCGCTGGCGGCACAAATCGGCAATACTCTGCTCCTCCGACAGGCGGTCGCGCTCCAACAACTCCTCATAGTCCGCATTGCCATTTAAAGACCGATAGAATGCCTCCTCCCTTCGTGTGTCTTCTGGTGAAAAACCAAACACTAGTTCCGGCGGTGACCGCCTCCGGTGTCGCCTCTCATGGACGGTCGGGGGCATGGCGGACATGGCGAGAGCGAGGACAAGTGGCGAGCGACGTCGGGCCGGTGGGGGATTATGAGGATAGGGCGAGTTGGGTGATGGTGCCACCGGAGAAGCCCGATAAACAATAATTATAGGCGGAAGGTAGGCGAACTAGTGTGTCGCAGGAAACGCAACGGTCATTGTGGTCATCGGAATTCAATGCATAAGCAGGCATGGCTTAGCGCGCCAGCTTGCCGTGGAAAACTAGAAAAAATGAAATTATGATTGTGTTGTCCCGTCCCGTTAGTGGTGCGTCTCGTCCGTGCTGGGTCGCACGCCGGCATGATGGTCAAACGAGTGCACTCGAATCATCCAGATGAGGTACTCCCTCATTGTCAAAAATGATTCCACCACTCATCATCTACCTTGGTTGGTTAGATTTTTGAATTAAGCCCTACAAACCGGAAGGGAGGTAGTACGTGTGTGATCCTCTATTTATTCGTGTAGGATCGAGTAGGTCGTTTTTTGAATTGAGCCCTGCAAACCGGAAAGGAGGTAGTACGTGTGTGATCCACTATTTATCCATGTAGGATCGAGTAGGTCGGATAGTGTACATGTAGGATCGAGTAGGTCGGATGGTGTACGTGTATGTTAACTGATGAACGTTCTCTAGGAGATAAGGCATTTGCGAACGTTTTTGCAAGAAGTTTCTTCAGATTCGCATGGCATTTTCTTCAGACCAGCTTGTCAGTTTCTTCAGAGGTGGGCATTTTTATTCAAAAAACTACCACTTCGGATCTTGCGTCAGAACTAAAACTACCAGGAGCACATTAGTAGGCTAGCTAGTGATCGATCAGTAACTTGTAAACACTGAGTGAACAGAAATAAGGAACTGTTAGTAACTTGTAAACACTAAGAACGCATAAATAAGGATCATGTTGTGCACAGCAGTAAGAGCCGATCCATTTAAAATGTTCACACGAGACTCACAGGCCTGGCATTGTAATACATTCACATTTGTATCCCAAATTCAAAACCAACTAGTACGATTCCCATAAATAAGATCAACATGTTAATGCATCTCAATGATTCACATATCATATATAAATATGTAGCTCCAAAAGCAAAGATCTAGAAAAAAACATCTGTTCTTCCTACTAACATGGATGCTTCTCTTGGCAAACATTCAGTACAGACTGAAAGACAAATTTGTTTGTGAAGTCTACAATTCCTTTTGCAAACATAAGTGGTTTCACCAACAGCTGGAACCATGAGAATGAACCACACATGATGGAGGAACATCCACTGCAATATGATTTGGTCTTCTCTCGATCACACAGTGATACTATTTTCGGAATACAAACTTTAACTTAGGAAAAATGATGCCCATTGTATAATAACACCAAAGCAATGAAGCACCTAGTGTTAGCCAATAAATAGTACAGTACTACTTTTCTGCAGTCCATGAAGTGACTATCCAATCTTTCTGTGTCTATTTTCAAATGGCACTGCATGTAGTGACTATACTATTCTCTTGTGCAGTTCAACCAAAATTGTGGTCACTTTGTGTGTTTGCCAAATAGCAACGGGTAGACATCTCTATCTGCACAAATATCAAGCATCTAGTAAACATATACCCAACCTTGTATTTTCGGTTTAAACATGTCTCTTCCGCTTAGCATCTGTCATGTTTTGCACTAGATAATTTGATATTGTCATGTTTTGCCCTGGACAATTTCATACTGAATTGATTTGCTGGTTCAGAGCAGAAATATAGCGCCTATTCTTCATCAGACCAAGGATATCCATGTTCACAATGATGGAAGAGGTGAAATCGATACAACCGAAATTGAGATTCCAATCATTGAATCCTGTCCTGCACCTCCAATGTAGGTCCACCCTGCCAATAAATTCACATGCAAACCACTAGTATTACTATCTAATGACTATACAAAAAGAGTAGCAAGATAGTAGCAAACCATGTACCTTCGTAATGAACAGCTCATAGTGCCACCAATTGGATATAAAGGTTTGGAAGAAAACATGCTCCTAATGTTGAACCATTTTGGACTTTTTGTGCAGTTCCACTAAAATTGAGCATCCCTGTTTGCATAGATATTGAAAGTGTGATTACTATAAAAGTGGCACTAGTTGAAGCATAGACTCACAAATATAAGCATTCCAATTTCTCAATGGGAAAAGGTAGCAAGACTGTTTCTAACCACCTGTTTGAAGGAATAAATAAGGCAACATCGGCTGATGTCATAAAGGCATATATAGTTATTTCTGAAAGAATATTCGATTAATGACCTTTCCTCTTCTTTTAAGCATATTTTGTGCAGTTCAACTAAAATAAAATACCATCACGGCCTTGACAATTCAGTGACACTGTATAGAAGGAAATGACTTAACATTACATCATGATGTCAGGTATGTAGTCGACAGGCATTGGAGACAAACATACAGACCTCCTCCGATAACATAATGAACATTAAGTTTAACAAAGGTGTGACTAGCTTTACCGGGATAATTTGAGTGAACTCTACACCCTCTATTCCTTAATATAAGATGTTTTCACAGTTCAATTTAAAGTACCCAAACGTCCAGTATTTAGAAAAACATGTAGTAGTTTTCTTGAGCACATATCTGGGAAATCCTGCCACACTTTATATATGTCCATACGCTAATGCAACACCATTCAAATAGTACAAATGTACACTAATCTAGTGGCTAGTGCAATAGTAGAGTAGTTATTTTATTACAGGGTACAGTACAATGGTTTTATTGAACAGATTTTCATAAGATCTAGCACTGGAAGATTTCTATAAGAACTAACAATACAAAATGTAAAGGTAACAAGTTTCATCATTGGTATACTAGTTGTGCAAGAGCATTAAACCAAATACAAAAGTCTGAAGGTAACTAGCATTATTAACTAATGACAGTATTAGAAATTGCAAACCATGTACCTTCAAGGTAAATATCATTTCGAACTCGAGTGGACATGAAAAATTGCTATCCTAATCTTGATAATCGATCAAACATAAAAACTTGATCGAATGAATCAATACAATAGCCAAAGGAGGAGGTGCGCACTCTTGACCTTTCCTCTTGTCTTCATAATTTTTTGTGCAGTTTAACCAAAATAAAATGACATGAATGCCTTGGCATTTAGGTGACACTGTACAAAAAATTTGACTTATCTCATGAAAGTGAGGTATGTAATCTATAAGCATTACAGTGCAAAAATTTGAAGGTAGTAACAAGTTTCATCGTTGGTATACTGGCTGTGCAACAACATTAGAATGCCTTAGCTGAAAAATCTTTAATACATCCACAATCAACAGCTAACCCTGAAATAATCTAGAGACATTAAATGGCATTGCTTAAATTTATCGGTGGCATTAGACTGAGTGCGGCATTAGTTAAATGTGACATCACTTTAGCAGTAGCATTGGTTGACTTGACCGTTGGCGTTATACTAACAGCAAAAAAGTGGCAATAAGAGCATGGGAGACCCATTCAGACAGTGGGCACACCAGTACGATGTACCTCCATGGACGCATAGAGTGGTGAGGGAGGTATGGTTGCCCAGAGCAACAAATATCCATGCAGCATATGTGGATTACGTCCCATTTTTGTTCTCTTTATCCACTTTTTTCCTATGTGAGGACAACAAACCGATCGACCTGGTCATTCTCTATTGCTTTGTCATGTCTTTCTACCCTTCTTCAACCAAGAGACACGAGACTCGTTCCTTAGCTACTGATTTTCCCCTTTTCAACCTAGGTGTGGGTTTGATGCCTATTCTCTTGGACAGTACCGTCTCCCTTCCTTTTCTTATTCAACCCAGACATGGATTAGTCTACATGAAGTAGGGTTTCCTTTAATAGTGCAAATTAAGGTTTTTGTCTGTGTGACCAGCAGAGCAGAGATAGGAAATTGGGAAGATGGTGGAGTGGGAAAAGATCCACATGCAGCAACGTGGAAGATGGGGTAATAGAACAAGGGTATGGTTCGAAAAGAGGTAGCATACCTGAGGGTCGGTGGGAAGTGGCTTCGCTCGTGGTCGTCATCCTCCGCACGCACTATGGCAGCGAGCTTGGGGACGGAGGCCATCCCGTGCGGGCGCCAGGTCTGAGAGGACGGCCTTGTCGTCAGTGCGTGACCTCGCTGGTCGACGACGAGTGCGTCAATGTTGCATGTCCTTTTCTTCCCCGGCGGATCTGTGACCACCAATGACGAGGGAGAGAGAGGCCGTCTTCTTTAGATCTGGAGAGAGGGTGATAGTGTGAGAAGCAAGTGGGCAAGCCTTAGCAAGAAAGCTTTGAAGCTCCAGCCTATATATATTTTTTATACTACTAGTACTAGAGGTGGAGTAGTGGTAGAGTAGTTTATATTTTCACTGCAAACAGTACCAATTAGAAGTCCTTCAAAACTGAACGACACGCCATTAAAAAAATAAAAGTCGATAACTAATGTGGCACCTTGGCTAACGCGGCCAGATCACATTTTGCACGAGAAATTACACACCATGTTTCGTTGACATGTGTTCCCGTTCCAACTTGTCAGTGAGACGACGACGAGTCCTTTTGTACAATTTCTGAAAGGACGTGTAGGCCAGGGCGCTTCTTCGTGTACCGTGGCAAACTGGCAACCGTCCACCGACTCTTCGCCTTTCCCTCTTGATTTGGAACTGCTGTCGCACGCTCTTCCTCCCTCCTCCATTTGCCTTCACTCTTCCTTCTGTCATTGTTCGATCGTCTTCTCCATGGAGGGAACAAGCCGGAAATGACCCTGTTATTCTTGCCCCGATCTGAAAGATGACGTGGTGGGGGAACTCATTGATCAGTGTGATGTCATCACCTCGGCTAGCATGGCAGGTTCATTCAAGACCATTCTTGACACAACTAATAACATCATTACAGGAACCCAAGGGTCCAGGAGCGGTTTGATATCCCTTATCTTCTTCGCTATAAGCCTGTTCGCATGGGCGCGGACGACGGGGGGCTCGCCTTGTGCAAGTTGATGCCACTTGATAACGATACGTGTGATGTCAAGATGCCCTCGCTTCAGGGTAAGGCCTGGGCTGGCGCAAAGGGAGATTGGGTTGTTTATATTAGGTACAATTGCAAGTGGGAACTTGTGAATGTGTACACTCGTCAGCGGATTCCACTTCCAAAAATCTCCGAGTGCCCTGAGGTTGAGCACACCGATGATCTACATACGTTCAAATACGATCATGGTGACTGTCGTCTATGGAAGATAGCAATTTGTTGAGTTCCCAACCGCCCTTGGAATTACAAGAACTATCAAGTTGTTTCTATCTTCGACAAGCTTGTTGCCATCCTTCGTGGTTCGACTGGATGGATATTGCTCAAAAATCAGTTTCTGTACACAGATGAGTACTGTGATGCAATTGAATACGAGGGTCTTGTGTTTGCTGCCACCACTCGTGGCACTGTTTTTGCATGGGATCCTCGTAGTTTCGGTATGTTTGTCTTCCACCATATTATAATCGTTTCATCCACATGCATGCGGGTTAGCAAGTTTTCCTTTACTAATTAACCTTCTTCTTGTGTTTCGAAGGTCATGTGAACATTCCACCACCTATACTTGAAAAAATTATAACCAAGGGGGAGATGACAATGGTGATGATCACGAGCATGAGGACGAGCAGAACTTATATACTCAGTGGTGCCTAGCAACTAATTCCGATGGATCACCTCTTCTTGTCTGTATATAGTGCACTATGATTGTTACTACTGAGGTAGCAGGTGTTGTCTCCCATGGTCGCCCTCTCCGGACCTATTCCAACACCCGTTGCAGGCTATTCGGGATGGATACTAGTGTGCTAGCGCCAACACCTTCTTCCTGGTTCAGTATTGATAGTCTTGGAGAAAACTCGCTCTTCCTTAGATAAAACTATCCAATGATGGTGAAAGGCGATCCAGCTGCCGTTGACACAACGTTACTACCATTTATGAGAAGCAACTGTATATATACCTCGGACATTGCGGTGGTTCCCTACCCTGGTCCTAATATCTGCCGCTTCAGCCTGGATGATCAGTCCTGCGTTGCTCTCAATATTGACAATAGCTGGCCATTCCCAGAGCACCTATGGTTCAAAGCAAGTGTTTCCAACGCCAAGGATTGGTTGAGTTGAAGTTCATTTCATTGCTTGTTATTTGTTGTGTGATGAAAACTTCAGTATTTACTAGAATGTTTTGTTGGAAATAATCCAACATGTATCCTCGTTGTCGTTGTGTGTTGATGACTTGTTGTATGTAATGAATGGTACATTTGCAAATGCATGTCATAGACTCAATTTATGAATGGTTTTCGAGTCACTTCTTGGAGTGTGAATACCATAGTAGTATAGATAGCATCCAGTTAGTATATGAAGTTGCCACGTCACATAGAGCTAACCTAATATTGGAGTATGCTAGCCCTCCACCGGCGCGCCGCTTCAAACGGCGGAGGAAGTGAGAGGACCACGTCAACTTGTGTCCAGATATGAGATGCCACGTGTACCAGATGAATGACTCCAAGTTCGACCACCGTGATGCTAGGTGCGAGCCGAGGAACACTGTTGGAGAGACTCCCTCATAATTTTCCTACATTGGTCATTTTATTCATAGGATAGAATGCTATAGGATTTTTTTTCCTATGTAATCATGTTTTAATTGGAAATCTAGCATCCACTCCTACTTTTGTTTCACTTCCTTTGTTCCTACGAAGAGAGTACTTGCTGTAAATGATTTGCCGCTGCAAGAGCCGCCTATATTAATTAACCATGCTCTTAAAAGGTGGACCAGCTTTGGCTATAGTAGTACTGTACTAGGTTAGTAGGTGACCTTGCGCTTGGCTCTTCTCCTCTTTCGGAAGTCAAACAATAATGATGGTACTACAGTAGTACTTCTGGCAATCTGACACCAAATGAACTGATGCACCTCCACTGCTTGTAAGCAAAAGTTTCTCCTCGTGTTGCGAGCCACCACGTACGCGTTGGCGAGGGAGAAGGCATAGTAAGCAAGCTTCTCGTCGTTCTATGAGTTGACGGGACACATCGAAGTTATTTATTAGTACTCTCTTCAAAAAGGGTCGACCATGTCCATGGCTACCTTCCCATGCTCTGTTATTGAGTATGTGCACTATTCACGTGCCATCGAGGAAAAAAAATATTGTGTAGTAGTACTAGGTGCCATCAAAGTGCACGACTCACTTACACACTGCATCTCTCCATTTTCTTGCATGACACGCCACCTTGATGCTAGATGTCCCGCGTGTCATGGAGGCACATAGTATGATTTTGTAAAATGGAGGACATATAGATGTCCCGCGTGTCGGCAAAGGAATGAACAAAGCTCATGTCTTAGACGAAAGAGTGGAAGAACATAGATTCCCGACGACCGAGAAGGAGCAACAAACCTCTGGCTGGAGCGTCTGCACTCTTTTATATTATTCAGCGATATAAAATCAACCAATTCTCTCCATGTTCCTATACCATTCTATAGTATCACTTTATCCAATGGTCATAGTTGGAAAATTCAAACAAAACCAAGCATTGGATCAACTCTTTTTTCCAGATCAACTCTTTTAGCACTTAGATTGTTGCCGCCTGCCCACCTAGTGCACCTATATATCCGCTCACGTGTGATGACCATAGGAGCTATCCACTCAGATTGAATGCTAAAAAAATAAAGGTCGATAACTAATGCGGCACCTCCGGCCACACGGCCAGATCGCATTTTGCACGAGAAATTACACACCATGTTTCGTTGACATGTGGTCCCGTTCCAACATGTTAGTGAGACAACGGTGAGTCCTTTTGTACAATTTCCGAAAGGACGTGTAGGCCGGGGCGCCTCTTCGTGTACCATGGCGAACTGGTCACCGTCCATCGACTCTTCGCCTTTCCCTCTCGATTTGGAACTGCTGTCGCATGCTCTTCCTCCCTCCTCCATTTTCCTTCGCCCTTCCTTATGCCATTGCTCGATCGACTTCTCCATGGAGGAAACAAGCCGGAAATGACCCCGTTATTCTTGCCCCGATCTGAAAGATGATGTGGTGGGGGAACTCATTGATCGGTGCGACATCATCACCTCGGCTAGCATGGCAGGTTCATTCAAGACCATTCTCGACTCAACTAATAACATCATTACAAGGAACCCAAGGGTCCAGGAGCGGTTTGATCTCCCTTATCTTCTTCGCTACAAGCCTGTTCACATGGGCGTGGACGACGGAGGCCTCGCCTGGTGCAAGTTGATGTCGCTTGATAACGATAGTGTGATGTCAAGATGCCATCGCTCCAGGGTAAGGCCTGGGCTGGCGCAAATGAAGATTGGGTTGTTTATATTGGGTACAATTGCGAGTGGGAACTTGTGAATGTGTACACTCGTTAGTGGATTCCACTTCCAAAAATCTCCGAGTGCCCTGAGGTTGAGCACAAAGATGATCTACGTAAGTTCAAATACAATCATGGTGACTGTCGTCTACAGAAGATAGCAATTTGTCGAGTTCCCAACTGCTCTTGGAATTACAAGAACTATCAAGTTGTTGCTATCTTCGACAAGCTTGTTGCCGTCCTTCATGGTTCGACTGGATGGATATTGCTCAAAATCAGTTTCTATACACGGATGTGTACTGTGATGCAATTAAATACGAGGGTCTTGTGTTTGCTGCCACCACTCATGGCACTGTTTTTGCATGGGATCCTCATAGTTTCGGTACGTTTGTCTTCCACCGTAATTATAATTGTTAGATCCACATGCATGCTAGTTAGCAAGTTTCCCTTCTCTACTAATTAACCTTCTTCTTGTGTTTCCAAGGTCCTGTGAACATTCCACCACCTATACTTGAAAAAAATTATAACCAAGGGGGAGATGACGATGGTGATGATCACGAGCATGAGCACGAGCAGGGCCCATATGCTCACTGGCGGCTGGCAACTAATTCCGATGGATCACCCCTTCTTGTATGTATACATCCCACTTTTGATGTTACTACTGAAGGAGCTGGTGTTGTCTCCCATGGTCGCACTCTCCGGACATATTCTAACACCCGTTGCATGGTATTCGGGATGGATACTAGTGTGCTAGCGCCAACACCTTCTCCCTGGTATAGTATTGATAGTCTTGGAGAAAACTCGCTCTTCCTTGGACAAAACTATCCAATGATGGTGAAAGGCGATCCAACTGCTGCTGACACAATGTTACTACCATTTATGAGAAGCAATTGTATCTATACATCGGACATTGCGGTGGTTCCCTACCCTAGTCGTGATATAGTAGGCCGCTTCAGCCTGGATGATCAGTCCTGCATTGGTCTCGAGATTTACAGTAGCTGGCTCTTCCCAGAGATTAGCTTGTGGTTCAAAGCAAGCGTTTCCAACGCCGAGGATTGGTTGAGTTGAAGTTCATTTCATTGCTTGTTATTTGTTGTGTGATGAAAACTTTAGTATTTATAATGTATCTTCGTTGTCGTTGTGGGTTGATGACCTGTTGTATGTAATAAAATGATATGCATGTGATAAACTTACTAAATTTATGAATGGCTTTTGAGTCGCTTCTCTGAGTGGGTGCTGCGACGAGGCAAAAAAATATTTTCCGAATACATAATTGTACGTGCATTGCAACAGGTTGTCGGATGAGGCCAATCAACAATAGTACACTATTTGTACTAGCTTCACATGTTGCACTATCTCTACGTATACATACGTAATACAACAAGTTTTAAACTTGAGACCAGCCACCCATCCTCACAAAGAACACTTTTTAACCTAGCACGGACTCTAGGAAATTTGGCCATAGTGTGAGGTAGGCCATATGTTAATGTGTTCGCTATACGTAACCAGCACCTCAAATCCTCGATACTACTACTACTATAAGTAGGAGTAGTAGGGTGGCATGGGCCAGAACAAGCATTCACGTCCAGGAGTACGGCACACGCCACCAGCACGACTTCCATCTGACACCATATTTCTTGGAGTCTGTGCTACAACAATCTCTTCAACCTCGTCATTTCTCTAACTCAGTCATCGCGCGGCGGGCGAGGTGGGGGTTTGCCGATAGTCGGTTTCCTCAACTGCGGTCCCACTTGTAAGGCCAACTCCAATGCACGACCCCAAACGGACCTCCATTTTGCCTGGATTCTGTCAGTTTGGGTAGGGCAATGGGATCGTGTCCGGGCCATTTCTTGGATGTGGTGGCCGTGCACCGAACGCGCGGACGCATCCCGGCCGCATACATTTTTCTTTGCAAACGCATATCTTTTTTTCATCATTGCTTTTTTGGTACATGGAAATACATCACCAAAATTTTGACTAGAAAAGAAAGACCAAAGAAAACAAGAACCACAAGAATACATTTTAGAAGATATCCAACTTCCATAACTGCTCCTGTAAGTTGGATTAGTGCCTTCTCGATGCATTCATTATTGATCTGCGGAGGCTCGATCTTGCATGCTTCTTTCTTCTTCGAGTGTAAAGAAGTAGACGTGTCTAGCCTCTATTCTATCAACAAGTGCACTGGTCTCATCTCTAGCCTCTATGCTAGCTAAAAGTGCTAGAACATCTACTAAATTGCGCTCTATCAATATATTGTTGTACTCTTTCCAATACCAAAACTTGCATCCATTCTACACAATAAAATTTTAAGTTAGCACAACTAGTCTAATCCGAGAGCACAACCAAAGATTTGGTCAAGTTCTTCCTTCTTTTGCCGACACGTGGGACATCCAGCATCCAGGTCGTGTCATGCAAGAAAATAAAGTGGTAGTTGAAGCCACGTGATGTGCATCTTGGGTTAAACTGTAAATAGAATCTTACTATTCTTGAATAACTCCAAAAGCGGCCACCGAACATCTTTATTGGATTTGTTTTTCATCACCAGCACGTCGAAGTGAAAGATGTGCAGGTTCAGTTGGTCCTCTTGCATTTTCACTAACATGTGGGACCGCATATGAGCAAACAGACGATGGGCTCCGCGCGTCTGTTGGCTGGCTGAGAAGAGAGATAGAGGAGGGCTGAGCACGGACTCCAGGAAATTTTTTCTCTGTAACTAGCACCTCGATATAGTGGGGTGGCATGGGCCATAACTAGCATTCATGTCTAGCAGTACGGCACACGCCACCCACACGAGTCCCATCTGACACCAATTTTCTTGGAGTCCATGCTATAGCCATCTCTTCTCCCTCCTGTTTTCTCAGCCGTCGCGCGGTGGGCGGGGTGGGGGTTTGCCGATAGTCAGTTTGCTCAACTGCGGTCCCACTTGTAAGTGAAAATGTAACACAGCACGCATTCCCCCTTGAGCAGTGTGCCGGACCAACCGTGTGGGGGTGCGATGCGAACATGGCAGGCTTTTCCTTTTGAACTTGTAACTTGTGAAATTTGGTTCTTCTCCATGGCGCGACCGATAGATAGAAATAACGATTTTCCCTAGAGTAATGAGAAGTTTGGTTCTGGCGCGGTTCATGCATGGAGTACATACGAAAATTATGAAGTTGATGTGAAAGGTAAGATAATTACTAGTAGTACCATATACTACTACATGGATTTGACGGAAAGATAAAGATACATACAGATCCATCAACGACACCCTCACGCGCTAGTGCACCGGGTCACCAACCGACGTGTGAGGAGCAGCGGCATTGGCGGCAAGCTCAACGTGCTTCTGAACAATGCCATCCAAGGTTGCCCTGTGGTCCAAGAAGGCCAGTGCCTTGTCATCCTCCTCTTGCATGTAGTAGTCCTTGTGGATGATTTGCGCGTAGACGTGGGTGATTATGTCGATGGTGTCTTGTTGTGCCAGGCGCTACGCAGCGAGCGCGACCCTGAGGTGGACATTCTCCAGCACGACGGCGGGCAGTCGCAGGGCCACCAGTGCGTCGAAGAGGTTGTCCCCATAGAGGCCGTTGAGGGTGGCAGGCATCACAGAGCCTGGGCGCGTGGGATGGAGGCGTACGTCAAGGTCATCCGTGAGCTTCTTGACAACGGTGAACTTGTCGAGGAAGCCGACGAGGACCTCATCGAACAAGGAGACGAAGTTGTCATCCAAGTGGCCCCTCGCCATGGCGGCCTCAAGCACTACCTGGAGACGTTCCTCGGTGCCGGGCCGCAGGCCGTCATCGTGGACCATCTGGCACAGCCGGCTGATGCTCGCGCTCATCGCCTCCATGGGTCTAGCTTGTAGTCAACTGATCTTGTGATTGGAGTGATCACTCTTGTCCTTGGGTGTGTAGGTGCGTAGGATTTTGTAGATTGGACTGGTGGGAGCCTTTATATGAGAAGTGCAGACTGCGTTGAATTCACGTGCATGTTGGCCATCTACTCCTCGCCCCTCTACTGCACCTGCCTTTGGCTGTATGACAGGTTGGCCATCCACCCATTGGGCCCACGTGTCATACACCCAAAGGCAGGTGCAGTAAGTCAATGAAGCTGCGTCCCCCTCCATGCCGGTGCAGTATAGTCATCTCACCGGACCTCTAGTTGGGGCCAAACGATAGAACTTTGATGTTTACTTGTTTATTGGTCCCCTTTGCATTTTGCGCCAAGTTTTGACCTTTGATTTAACTAATAAAATGTTAATGCATGTAACCAAAAATGTTGTGTAAGTCACCTTATGAAAACCAAATAATCCCAAAACACTTAGGCATGATACATTAACTCCCTCCTCGTTTCTTATTTCGTGACATATCAACCAATGAGAGATGTGGGCCGTGCATGCTTTCAATGACTTGAGACTACCAAACATCACATGTGGTGGTTAGTTCATTGCATGTAATCCAATTAAGTAGCAAAAAGACATTAAGTTATCTCGCCGATAGGAATAAAACAATACACCATGTATTTATTTATAGAGGGAGTAGTACATTTTTTGTGACATGCATCACTAGATATTGCTAGTCAAATACTAAATCCAGATGGACGTGGTAGTACTACTAAATCCAGACGGTGGTGCTAGTACTAGTAGTAGTACTACCAATGTAGTAGCACTGTACTACCCGTTGGTCAAATTATTACGTGCCGCTCCTCACAGTGAAGTGACAAGACCCTACACCGGAGATGACACCTGAGTATAGGCGTCGTGTTCGGCATACCATAGTCAGCCTCACCGTCTGCAGTCACTATCATCATGGCTGTAGACCTGGTCTACTTACAACTAGCCGTGTTCGACATAATTTCCCGTGCGTAGATGCCCGTGCATTGCACGGAACACCAAGATTGGGGGGTGGACGGCGCCGGGAGCGGCCATCACGCCAGATTTTTCCATGGCCTTCTAGATGTGGTGGGGAGGAGATAAGGCTGATTGTGAGAGACAAGTAGTTGTTTGTAAATAGGGAACAAGTGCGGGCATCTTTTTGCAAAACTGGAGAAGTTTGGTTTGTATGCGTCAGATCTAGATCCGGCGGCTATTGGTGAAAGATGGCAAGCACAACATCATCACCAACTCAGGACCTGTTTGATTCGCAGGATTTTGAAAATGCAGGAATAGGACACGGCAATATTACAAGTTTCAAACTGATATTACAAATGTTAGGAGTAATGTTGCACCTACAAAGAGGGAATTACTCGGAAGTTTACATAAGAACTTTCGTTACTTTAGGTGGATGCAGCATTATCGTACAAACTAAAATCCACCGCCCTGACAAGTCACTAATGGGCAAATAAGTTTTCAAGTCTCTGGCCACTTGATGTTTCAAAAACAAATTCAGCTTCTGCAGAGACTTTGTCATTTAGGCTTAGACGCTTGCGGTGATCAGCACGCCATTCATTGTTGCGCCAGAGAACGCCAAACCTCATTACCTTGAGCACACTTGCCTCCAGAACAAAGAACCTGGCCAATTTAATCTCTGATGTGCTACCTCGGTAGTCGATCAAATCAATTTCTATAAGATGGAGATCAAGGCATTCGATGAGATTGTTATAGTGCAACACATTTTTCACTTTCGGGCCTTTTTTATCTGCAAAAGAAGAGAACATATTATAGCAGCGGGCTGTATAAGATTGCCGTGTCATCAAGAGGTACCAATATCATTCACTCATACGATAGGGTTGGCTGGCTAGTGATATTTTTTCACTCTCTCTCTCTCCTTCTCTTTCCTCTCATTTACCTAGGAGTACGTGAAGAGCTTGGGAATTTGTTGCCTTCCACTATGTGTTTGATGCCATATTTCGCAAAAGTATGCCACATAATACACATAGATGTCAAATCAAAAGATTTTGGCACCGCTCTCGTGATGTGAGAGAGTTGGCACCATTGTGCACACAGACCCACATGTATAAACAAATCAATCAAACCAACTACACCAGCCTCTCACTCTCCCAAACAAGTGTTTTTATTGCCTCAGTCCTCTCTCTCTCTCCCACACAAGTGTTTTTTCATTGCGTGAGTTAATTTGGCACCGGAGCAAAGTAGGTGATCCAGATTGGGGCACCAGGTGAGCAATGGAGGGGCATCGATGCCAAATGCATCACAAGTGAATTTGTCACGTGTTTTGGCCTACATAGTGGAGGGCCGTTATAACCCACTTCTGTACTACTTCTTATTTAGTATAATATTTTGATTATAGATTTACGTAAGAAAATGCCAATGCATGTCACTAAAAAATACACCATTTGAAATTATGTTCAAATACGAATCCAATGATATAGTTCTTAGTGACATGCATTAACATTTTGTCAGCTAAATCTATGGTCAAATTTTGATACTACAAAATAGGAAGAGTAAATCAGGACGGAGGTAGTACTTGCTCTTAGGGTAACCATAGAGTTACTGGAGTAGTCTAAGTTACTTTCCACTATGACTAGCCTAGGCTACTATAGTAGTACGACAAAAAAATGATGCAGGTGATCACGTGAGAAAAAATACTAAAACCATTTCTTTCGGCGCAGTGCATCGATGCAGTTTTGAACACCACACTTGTCATCGTAATTTGGGAAAATTACGAAAAAAATTAGCTATGTTGTGGTTACCGTTTACTAATAGGAAAGAAATTTAACCTCGATGAGTAGCTTCTCCGTGCACGGAAAGCATGTAAGGAATCCAACGACTTGATCTAGATTGGAGCCGATAGATTTTATTGCCAAGAACTTCACTTTGCGCATAGACTGGGTCAAGCTTGTGGGAAACATTTTCTGGAAGACGGTCGTAAATACATCAAGAAGAAATTTAAAAACATGAATTTTAGGAAGACAGAGAAGAAGATGAGTGTTGTACCTGAACGATTACCGATCCAATAAAGAGTTCAGAGAATTTGGCAGAGGAGAGCACCAATGCTATCAATTTCGGCGTGTCAATGACCCTGATTTTTGTTGGACCTTCTAGATCCGATATAAGCAATCTCTCAAGGAAAGGCGCATTCTCAGTGACCATAACATGGAATGGCTGGAGTGACCTCTTCCAAATTGATGTCTTTTTACGGGGCGAGCAAGACACATAAATCCATCGGAGATTCGTCGAGGCGATGTGGAGGCTAATAAACCCGTGGATCTGCTCAAGACGAAGGTACTCGAGAGCGGTACAACTACAGAGCAGGTGCTCCATAGCCTTCTTCGAGATGAAAACGTTGAAGAGGTCGAGCTGCTTGAGTTGAGGGAGAAGAAGGGTGGGCGCGGCATTAATCTGGGGAAGATAGCAGGAGCTGAAGCTGGCGCGGGGCAGCGTTGGCGCGAGGCGGAGCGCGGACGGCGGCAGAGAGCGACATCGTCCAGCTTCAAAGCTGAGCTCCTCGCGAGCTGATCTAGGGCGGGGGATAAGAACCACTCGTCGAACTTGGGTTGGACCTTGCAGTTGGTACTGAACATGCGGATGTCAAGGCGTCTGGCTGGCCCAGGGTGCGATGAAAGGATCTTGGAGACTGCGGCCATGCATTTGCAATCCCTGTCGCAGAGACAACTGTCGACGGTGAGGTTGAGGGGGACGCGGCGCCAGAGGGGGCGCCACCGCCGGGAGAGCAGGGTGGTCCGCACGGCAGATTTGGTGGGGAGGAGGCCGATGATGACGAGCAGCATGTCATCGGGGAGGCTGCTGATGAAGTCCAGGCTCGCCGGATGCAATTTTGGCTCGAGTCGCCTCCGCTTGTTGGTTGCCTCACCGTCCATCTCAACCGGCGGCGACGCCGGTGTACACGTGTGGTGGTGTGTGTTGTGTGCTGGGTGTGCGCGAGTGTGTCCTTCTGTGCATGCGGCCCCACAGTGGTGAATTGTGTGCGAGTGCGTCCTTCACGTGGAAGAAGTGTGTCCTCAATGCGCCCTCAATTTACTAGCGTGTGGGGTGCTACCCCGAGTGGTTTCAACTTTGTTTACTTCACCGCGTGTCATATGGGCCTCTAGTTTACTTATTTTCACCCACTGCCACATGGGCCAGCACACGAAGATACAGAACACGAGCTGACAAGGCAGCATGTGGACTAGTTGACAGGTCAACTAAACAATATACGAAGCTATACGCTGACACAGTGAGCGTATAATCCGTCGGTATAGAGTGTTCAAGTGAGAGGGGAGGCCCGTGAGAGATAGCAGAGAGAGAGAAAGAGCTACTCCCTCCGTTCGATAATGTAGTTCCAGCATTTTTTTAAAAGTGAAACTTTTGAAACTTTGACCAAGTTTATAAAGAAATTACTTATATCTACAATACCAAAGATAAATGATAGTATGAAGTAAGTACATGTTGTGATGAATCTAATGATCATTCGAGATGTAAATGTTTTTCTCCACATATACCTGGTCAAACTTTTCTGAGGTTTGACTTTTCAAAACATCCATATGCTTATGGGCGTGAGAGAGTCCCTAACTAGAGAGAGAGAGAGAGTGTGTGAAATAGAAAGAGTGAGTGAAAAAAGTGTGTGTGCGTGTGTGAAAGAGCATGGACAACACTCGATAAAAGTCAAGAAAAAACTTGTGTGTCTTATGCAAACATATCACACATGCATCTTCGACAACGTAAGCAAGGTGAGGAGATAGTGTGTGGTTGTTTGCAACCAAGAGAGCAAGACCCCTAGCACGTGGCCAAGAGGGGTCTGACAAACAAGGGAGAGAGGTCGAGAGAGACGTACGGAGAAAATGCAGACATGGGGAGGAGAGAGTGTATGTTTGTCATAGAGAGATCCCCTGGAGATCGTGATGGGACAACATGGGTGGGAGATCGAGTGACAAGGTGTGTGCGCGATAGAAGATACCCCGAGAGATATCAAGATAGACATATGGATGGAAGGAGACAATACGTGTGTTCCTGATGGCTAGTGAGAGATAATCATACTTAGGGGGGAGTGCTTGCGCCTATGATGGAGTGAGTGATTATGGTACTTATTAGGGGGGTGCATGTCACATAGAGAGAGAACAAGGGCGGAGAGTGTTGGATGGGTCTATATGTATAGCGTGAGCGAGACATGTGTATGTGTGAACCAGGGAGATATAAAGTTTGAGAGAGATTGAGGAGCCCCGATAAGGCTGAGTGGTGCGTCAGATAGCTGAGAGGGGGAAGAGATATTCCATCCGCTCGACAATGCAGTGCATGTAAAAATTTTAGAAGTCAAACTTTGGAAACTTTGATCAGGTTTACGCAAATGTTATTTATATCTACAATACCAAAGATACATCATACGAAACTACATCTCATGGTGAATCTAATGGTATATGTTTGTCGTTCTAGATGTAATTGTTTTTCTCCATGTACATGGTCAAACTTTGTGATGTTTGACTTTTCAATAAATCAATATGCTATGGACCGAGGAGAGTGCCTAAGTCAAGAGAGATCAAGTGCGTGTGAAGGGGAATGATAAGTGTGCAAAAAGAGTATGTGTGTGAAAGAGAAAGTGACAACAAACGATAAATTAGAGAGAGTGTGTTTTTTTTGTTTCTTAGGCGAACATCTCACGCATGCATCTCCGAGATAGAAAAGCGAGGCGAGGAGATACACGAAGATAGCTAGTATGTGATTGTTTGCAACGGAGAGAGACACCCCTATAGCACATGTCCAATAGAGTTCTAGCCAACAAGGAACAAAGGTCGAGAGGGACACATGGAGAACATGGACGCATGGGGAGGGCGAGAGGGTGTGTTTGTGATAGGGAGATCCCCTCGAGATCGTGAGGGGACTATATGGGTGGGAGATCGAGGGAGGTGCATGCACGATAGAAATATGCCCCGAGAGAAATTGAGATAGACCATGCACATCTTTGTGATGGAGACTAAGATTAGCTAGTCATATACATATAGGGGGGACTGCGTGTGCCTAGAATTGAGTGAGATACCATCATACTTGGCTAGCTAGGCATGAGATTGTGTGTGTGTGTGCGTGTGAGATGGAGAGAGAACGAGGGAGAGAGATAGAGTTTTAGATGGGCCTATCGAGTGCGAGTGAGATATGCATGTGTATGTGTGACCCAGGTAGATGGAGAGTTTGAGAGAGAGGGGGGAGCTCCAAGACGATAGAGTGGTGCATGAGAGAGGTACGGGAAATGAGCCAAGGAATTTGTTTGCGTACGATGAGTGCACCCAAGATATCTAGCTTGGACTAGAGAATCATAAATAGTGTGCGAGAGAGACCTATAGATGGAGTATATATGCATGCGAACTAGAAAGAACC
>NC_041386.1:219652130-219701754 GCF_002162155.2 Triticum dicoccoides | reverse complement strand
ACACACACACAAAGAGAGAGAGAGAGAGAGAGAGATGGAGAGAAAGCGAGAGGGACCAACAAGGTTTGTGTGTTGGATGCGTGCGACAGAATTGAAGATTGTCGGCGAGAGAGAGAGAGAGAGAGAGAGTAGGAGTCCAGGAGAGGGGGGTCGCGTTTTATGCATCAAAGACTGATATAAACCATGTTTCGATATAAACTTGCATTCAAATATTTAAATTGGTGAACATGTTGTCTGCAATCCACACATGAACGGATATATGCGTATATCAAACAAGTTCATTAATTTGACTTTCAACATGTTCATGGAGTAATATAATACTGTACAACATGCTACTCGATTGAGGTGTTCAATTTTGGATTTAGTTCACTATTTTGACCTGGTGAACGAGCTATTTCATTGAATCAAGATATTTCATTTTGGGTTTGTCGGTGGGAACGACACCTATGGGATCACAAGAATCCCTACTATGGTTAGCGGGGCGCGGGGTCGTGAGAAGAGCGGATCTAACAGGTAGCACACAGTTCGTTTAACCAGGTTCGGGTCGCGAGGATGCGTAAAACCCTACTCCTGCTTTGGTCGATTGTATATCTGTGTTCTTGAGCTAGCTATGGGGCGTGAGGAGCTCCAAAAAGCCGAATCCTTCCTCTGGTCGCCTCGGGCCTCCTTTTATAGAAAAAGGGGTTGCCACAGTGGCACACAGGAGGTGGAAAGGGTACAGTGATGCGAGGTTATCCCTCGCATTACATGACAAGGCGCATTTAATGCGTCTTGCTTAGGTGTCCTTGCTTTATCAGGGACGGGGGAGAGATCTGTCTCGTCCGTTGCCGCTCCTTCTTGTGTCGATACGCGCCCTGGCCAGCGATGCCTGACATGCCACGTAGGTAGGCAGGCAGCTGAGGTGGCGCAGTGGTGGGTCTTCATGAAGATCTGCATGCCGCCACGCAGGTGCCTGCCCAGCTGGTCGGGTCGGCAGCTGCATGCATGTGGTCGTGGAGGTTTAGTCGGCGTGGGCCTGATGGTGGCCCCGCGGGTGTCCTCGAGAAGGGCCTTGCCGGGGCCCCGGCAAGGGTCTTGCTGGGGCGCCTGCTGTCATCCCTGGCAAGGTGCTTGCCGGGGGCCTTGTGGTCTTCCTCGGCTGGGATCCCACCAAGGGTTGTCGTCTCCTTAGTGCGTACCTGATCTTGAATGTCTTCACAAAGATCTGCATGCCGCCACAGGGATGTCACCCGAATCCTTGCCCTTTGGGGGCAGTGGACTCAAGGGTGATTTGCTCCGTAGGCGTGGGACGAGTCGCCGCGGCAAGGGTCTTGCCGGGGCTGCTAGAACTGTCTCCTGGCAAGGATCTTGCAGGGGGAGTCCGCTTCGTCCCCTTTGCTCTTCGTGGTCTTGGCCTTGGCGTCGTAGTTCTCTTGAGCTTCGGTCTTACCCTGGCTCACCTCCCTTGCCTTGCTTGGTGTGGTGGTGCCCGTGGCTCAGACTGCCCGTGCACAGTTATAGGGGTACAAAAAGTGTACCCCCCTTTTTTTACACCGACAGGAGCCCCCGGGCCTGGGCCACACATAAGCGCAACGCGTTGTTGGGCTAGGCCCAAAAATGGTGCGCGGGCAGGCGGGGCGGTTTTTAGCGCGGTAAGGTTCTTCGCGCGCTGCGCTTTCCATGACTCCTGCGCGTGGCGCGGCATGGGGAGGCGCATGTGACGTGGGCGGCATGCGTGGGGTTGGTTCCCGCAGGCATGCGTCACATCGTAGTAAAGGGGCGGTTCACGCCTTCCCCATAAACGGAGGGAGGCATGGAGGCGCGGCCCATTTACTGAATGGGGCTGAGGCGCGGTCTTCAAGGCGTCCACTCCCCATGATCACGGGGTGGGGAGTGGTCGTCTCACCCGTCCCCTCGGTTCTGCACGTCCGCCACGTGTCTCCCATGCGCCTGGGGTGGCAAACGGTGGAGGCGGGAAACCGGGCCGTCGCTGGTTGGGGCGGCGGGTCGGTCCTGGCTCCCTGCGCCTTCCGTACCTTGATTGTCCGAGCGGGGCGGCCGAGCCCCAACCCCGATCCTTTATAAAGAGCGGGAGGGGGATGGCGTCCCGCATTCTTTCATCTTCTTCTTCCTTCAGCTTCTGCTCCTCCCTTCCATCCGTCATGGAGAGAGGGAATCCCGGTCCTTCAACAGTGGCGGCGAGGGTCGCCGCTCGACAAGGCGTCCCTCCTTCTCCTACGCCTGTGGTGGCAGAGCCAGCCGCGAGGGGAAGGGGGAGGGGCGAGGCCGTTGGCAAGGCCGGGGCGCTCGGGGAAGAGGAGGACGGGGTGGCGCACCGGCCTCGCCTTCGCCAGCAGCTCCTCCTTCAATGGAGGGCCATGTTGGGGATGACCCTTGTGAGCTCTTCGTCAGGCTGCACCGGCCGCCACGCCGTCGCCTTCGTCTCCCGACTCCATTTACGCGGGAGATGGAGCTGGATCCGCCGGAATCGTTGCGGCTACACATGAGGGGCAGCGGGATCAGCGGCACGCGGGTCCGCGTCGACTTCCCCGCCCCTCACGTGATGTATCTTTGTCGGGGATGGAAGATGTTTGCTCATATCCACCGCTTGACGGAGGGGCTCACTCTCCATTTTAAGCTAATGGAGGGTGGCCTTCTCTCCGTCAAGGTCTTCGGGTGCTTTGGGACCCGTGCAAGGTGCTGCATGGAGAGCTCTTCTGATAGTGAAGACTCCTCCTCGGGCGGGAGTGACGAGGAGGACAGCGGCAGCGACGACAAGGGTAGTAGGCGGCAGGATGACGGGTCCGACTAGGTGTCGGGTGCCGCTCCGTGCGGCACCGGCGACCCCATCATCCGTGTCGCCGGCTCCTTGAACTTCTCAGGGTCGTCTCCTTGGGCGGCTGGCGTTGGGAGGCTGCGGAAGAGGAAGAGGGTGGGCGGCAAGGCCGTCAAGTCGGAGTACGCGGGCACTGACGCCTTCGACGCGTGCTGACGTCCTGCCGCCTCATATTCGAGCTCTGCTTCCGGCGCCGCCATCACCATCCAGCCTTTGGACGGCCACCAAGATGTTCTCTTGGTGTCTTCTGCCACCCGTAGCTCGCCTAGGCGCTCCTTTTGTCCCTTTCGCCTCCTTGACCTGCCTCCTGAGGAGAGGGACAAGAAAGGGATTACGGGCACCTTATCTCTTTTTCGTTTGTAAGCCTTCGGGCCTTTGTTGAATTTAAAACTTGTAATCCCATCATTCATGTTTTTCATTCCCTATGGACTGTACCTAAGTGGAATGTTTTTTAATGAAAAAGGGATGCTTGCCGGGTCATTTGTTTGCAGGTGGAACCCACAACAAGGAGTAAATCCTTGATATCTTCAAGATAAACATTTCCTTGCCTGGCAACAGGCCTTGCCGTCTTCCCACTTCGCTCGACCTTCCTCACGCCTTTGGCGGAGGCTGGGATGAGGCGGGTTCAGGCTCCTTGTTTCATCCTTTCGCTGCCGCAACTACGACCAAACTTGGCCCCAGGAACGAGCCCTAGGGCCTAGAGTTATGGGAGCACGGTAGCTTAGGGGAAAACGAGGTTTCACATACCTCAGTCCATAATGGAATGCATGATAAGGGATGAAGAACTTATCTGAAGCTGAAGTCCCCGGCAACCCTGGTTCGCCGTGGGTGAATCTTTGCTCTTGCAGCCCCCGGCAATACTGGCTTGCCGGGGGCTAGATGCTGGTCTGTTCCTCTCTTTTTTTTCTCCCCAAGTGGTTCGGCACGGATATCTGTGTGTCCTGTGAACCAAAGAAGACAAAAGAAAGACAAAGAGATGCACACTCGACCTCTAAGCTAGGGGTTAGTCGCCGCTAAGTACTATCAACCCTAACCAAGGACGAGACTCGACCTAGCATGCATGCTATAACTTAGGGCGCAATCGCTTTATTTATTTATGCTCAGGGTCTGCGCCTGGCTTTGTACAGAGGGTTACATGCATCATCGGCAAGGCTCGTACAAAAGGTGGCTTGCCGGGGGCCCGGCAAGCCGCGCCTCACGGGTAGAACTTGCGAAGATGCTCAATGTTCCAGGAGTTACTCACCGGAATGGCATCTTCGGTCTCCAGGCGGACTGTGCCGGGCCTGGTGACTCGTATTACCCGATAAGGGCCTTCCCACTTTGGCGTCAACTTGTTGGAATTCTTGGCCGATTGAACGCGCCGAAGAACAAGGTCGCCTTCCTCAAAGCTTCGGGCATGAACCTTGCGGCTATGGTAGTGGCGCAAGGCTTGCTGGTAGCGCGCTGCTCTCACAGCCGCCCGAAGATGATCTTCCTCAAGGAGCGTTGCGTCATCTTGCCGCAATTGCTCTTGCCCAAGCTCGTCATAAGCGAGTACTCAAGGTGACCCGTATATGAGTTCCGTGGGGAGAACTGCTTCTGCCCCATATACCAGGGCAAAGGGTGTCTGGTCGGTGGCTCGATTTGGTGTTGTTCTGATTGACCAAAGAACCGCCGGCAATTCATCAATCCAGCGCCTTCCACTCTTGTGCAGTCTGTCAAAGGTCTTTGTCCTCAGGCCTCGCAGTACTTCAGCATTTGCCCTCTCAGCTTGACCATTGCTTCGTGGGTGAGCAACGGAAGCGAAGCAGACCTTGCTGCCGAGGTCTTGAATATATTGCATGAAGGTGTGGCTTGTGATGCGTGCCGTTGTCGGTGATAACCCTATTGGGTATACCAAAACGGACACCAGTCCTTTGAAGAACTTGACGGCTGACTGTGTTGTGACCTTCCTCACTACTTCCACTTCTTGCCACTTTGTGAACTTGTCGATTGCAACGTACAAGTACTCAAAGCCCCCGACAGCGCGGGGGAAAGGGCCCAATTTGTCGAGCCCCCAGACCGAGAAGGGCCAGGAGAGAGGAATGGTTTGAAGGGCTTGAGCTGGCTGATGAAGCTTCTTTGAATGGAACTAACACGCTTCACACCTGGTGACTAGTGTCGTCGCATCCTGGAGGGCGGTGGGCCAGAAGAAGCCTTGCCGAAACGCTTTGCTGGCAAGGGCCCTTGACCTGATGTGGGATCCACATATGCCTCCATGTATCTCCGCCAACAGCCCCAGTCCTTCCTCTCGAGGGATACACTTCAATTTCATGCCGTTCGGCCTCTTTCTGTACAGGACGTCATCGACGAACTGGTACATAGTAGAGCGACGGGCTACTTTTTCCGCTTCTTCCTGCTCCTCAGGAAGTTCCCCTGTTTGGAGGAATCGAACGGTATGTCATGCCCACGCTGGAGCCTAGGGCTTGACGGCGAGTACTAAAGGCATTTCCTCCGCTATCAGAGCGGCTGTCTCCATGGCAAGAGCTTGATGCTCTATCGGAGCTAGCCTTCCTGTGGCGGGCTCAGTGTCTCCGGCAACATCCTTGTCGGCGGCTCCGGGGAGCTCGGCGGGAAAGTACTTGCCGGGCCCTGATTTTCTCCTCTTGTTCTGCTCTGTTGATGGATCAACGGATGGCTGAGTTAGCAGAAGCACAAAGGTACCTGGTTCCACAGGTAGCTTGAGGGAAGCGCGTTTTGACACGTAATCGGCGATATCATTCTCCGCTCGGGGAATGCATTCTGCCTGTATATTGTCAAAATGCTCTTCCAGCTTTCTGACTTCATCGACATAGGCCTTCATCAACGGGCTCTGGTAATCCTTGTTGACTTGCTTGAGGACAAGTTGCGAGTCGCCTCTGACGACGAGTTTCTTGATTCCGAGGTCCGCCGCGATCCTAAGACCGGCAAGCAGCCCTTCGTAGTCAGATGTATTGTTTGTTGACACCTCCCTGGGGAAGTGCATCTGGATCACGTACTTGAGGTGCTCTCCGATGGGCGCGACAAGAAGTACGCCGGCCCTGGCGCCCTGTAAGGAGAAGGCTCCATCAAAGTACATGATCTAGTCGCAACTTGCCTCCTTGCCGGGGAGAGCAGTCTCTTGGGTTTCTTCGTCAGGCGTCGCGGTCCATTCTGCAACGAACTCCGCCAGGACTCGGCTTTGAATCGTCGAGGTACTCTCAAACTTGAGGCCAAAGTTGGATAGTTCCAGTGCCCACTCCATGATCCTTCCCGTTGTGTCTGGATTGTGCAATATCCATTGCAGAGGAAGGCGAGTGACGAAAGTGATTTCGTGCGCCTGGAAGTAGTGACGCAGCTTCCTCAAGGCCATAAGAAGGCCGAAGAGCAGTTTCTACACACCGGAGTACCTCGATCTAGCCCCCTGCAGGAGGGAACTAACAAAGTAGACCGGGTGCTGCATCATTTTCTTCTTCGGCGGCACTTCAATTGGATGCGTCGTCTCGGCATCGGTGTTATCGAGCTCCGTTGCTGCTATTACCTCATCATCAATTTCTCTCTGTGCCACTAGTGCGGCGCTGACCACCTGGTTTGTTGCCGCCATGTACAGCAGCAACGGTTCCTGTGGCCTAGGCGCAACTAGTATCGGCGCGGAAGAGAGGTACCTCTTCAAATCTTGCAATGCTGCTTCGGCTTCTGGCGTCCACTCCATCGGGCCCTCCTTTTTCAAAATCTTGAAAAAGGGAAGGGCGCGCTCGGCGGACTAGGAAATGAACCTGCTCATGGTGGCAACGCAACCAGCAAGCCGACGCACATCCTTGACTCGCTTGGGCGCTTCAATCTGCTCTATAGCTTTGATCTTGTCCGGATTGGCCTCTATCCCACGCTGTGACACAAAGAACCCGAGAAGCTTGCCATATGGGACGCCGAAGACGCACTTCTCAGGGTTCAGCTTGAGATTGATCTTGCGTAGGTTTGCAAATGTTTCTTGTAAATCTGATATGAGGGTTGCCCTGTTCTTGGTTTTGACCACTATATCATCCATATAAGCTTCCATATTTCTATGGAGCTGGGGTTCAAAACCAATCTGGACCGCCCTTGCAAACGTTGAACCAGCACTCTTCAACCCGAAAGGCATCCGTATAAAGCAATACGTACCACATGGGGTGATGAATGTCGTTTTCTCTTCATCTTGCCTTGTCATGAAGATCTGGTGGTAGCCGGAGTAGGCATCGAGGAATGACAACAGATCACACCCAGCTGTGGAGTCAACAATCTAGTCGATGCGCGGCAACGGGAAGGGGTCTTTGGGACAAGCCTTATTAATATCTGTGTAATCAATACACAGCCTCCACTTCCCATTTGCCTTGCGCACTACCACCGGATTGGCCAACCACGTTGGATGGAGCACTCCTCTTACCAAACCTGCTGCTTCCAGTTTCCGGATCTCCTCTGTGATGAACTCTTGTCGTTCCAAAGCTTGCTTTCTGACCTTCTTCTTGACGGGCCGCGCATGAGGATAGACAGCAAGGTGGTGCTCAATCACCTCCCTGGGAACGCCGGGGATGTCGGATGCTTTCCATGCAAACACATCGACATTCGCCCGCAGGAAGGTGACGAGCGCGTCTTCCTATTTGTTGTCAAGGGTGGAGCTTATGGTAAAAGCTCCTCCCGTGCAGTCCTCCTTGATAGAAACCTTCTTGGTTCCTGACGGTGTGGCCCTGGACTTCTTGTTTCTATCGGCGGAGCTCTCTTGCACGTCCTCGACGGGAGCGCTACACTCCAAAGAGGTTCGCTTGCCGGAGTGGGTGCCTGAGGTCTCACCGGTCTTCTTCTTTCACCTTCCCGGGCTCCAGCGGCAGGAGCAAGCGCCTTAGCAGTGGTGGCTGCTGCAACTGCTTGTTGGTAGAGTTGGTCAGCGCAAATTAGTGCATCCTTCTTGTATGATGGGACGGTGATGATCGTCATAGGCCCCGACATCTTCAGGGTGTTGTAGGCGTAATGCGACGCCGCCATGAACTTGGCCAGCGCTGGGCGGCCAAGGATCCTGTTGTAAGGCAACGGGATCTTGGCAACGTCGAACACAATCCTTTCTGTCCTGTAGTTCAGATCACTCCCAAAAGTCATGGGCAACGTGACCTTTCCCTTTGGTTGACTTCTTCCCGGGTTGACCCCCTGAAACATGCCCGTCTCTTCGAGGTCTTCATCAGGAATCTGCAATTTCTCGATCACGGCATGCGAGATTAAGTTCAGACCAGCCCCGCCATCGACTAGCATCTTTGTCACCTTGAGGTTGCGTATTGTTGGTGAAACCAACAATGGCAAGCACCCGACTGCAGTAGTGCGATCAGGGTGATCCTCAGTGTCAAAAATGATAGGTGTGCTGGACCACTTCAGCGGCCTTCGGGCATCAAACGACGGTTCCGCCGCTGTAATCTCACGCGCCCACTGTTTAAGCTGGCGGTGAGAGGTATGCAGCAAGGCGCCACCATCGACGCACATGGCCTCTGTAGCTTTCTGAAATTCTTGGTCACCAGACTCATCGTCCTCTTCGTGATCATCGTCTTCTGGCTTTTCGTCACGGCCCCGGGCGGGCCTCTCCTGCTGTTTATCTTTGCCGCGACGGCCCGCCTGGCCGTTATGCTTCTTGCCGGACCCCTCAGCACCGTCCTGGCCTTTCTCCTTGTCCCACCTCTCATATTCAGCCCTCTGCTTCTCAGCAAGGAGCTCAACCTGTCGGTAGTTCTGGAGATAATGGCCTTTGGTGCGATGGATCTTGCAGTATTGCTTGTCGGAGTTTCCTGGCTTCTCGGCAGCCGCCAAGGCCCGGCAGGCGACACATCCGGCAATTTCCTTGCCGGGGTCATCTGCCTTGGTTTTCTTGGCGGAGCCGGCGTCGTCAGATCCCTCGACGGCAAGCACAGCCTTACCTTTGCGCTTCCTATTGTGGCGCCGGCCTTTCTTCGTCGGGGCGGCAGTATCCTCATCTGAGGAGTCGGTTTCCACGCTGGCATCTTCGCCGGGGTACTTCCTTCCCTCTTCAGTTCGGGCACATCTGTCAGCAAGAACATAGAGTTCTGCCACATCTTTCACCTTGTTCATTGCCAGTTCTTCGCGCATCTTGCGGTTACGCACGTTCTGATGGAACGCACTCATGATGGCGGCAGGGTGAACATCAGGGATATTGTACTGTATCCGGATGAACCTCTATATATACTTGCGCAGACTCTCGCCTCCCTTCTAGGGAACGACATGCAGGTCGCTTGCTTGGCCATGGGCTTGGTGACCTCCAGTAAAGGTGCCCACAAACTCATGGCACAAATTCGACCAGGAGGAAATAGAGTCTACCGGCAAGTGCATCAACCACGACATGGCATTGGGTTTAAGAGCCAATGGAAAGTAATTTGCAAGCACCTTATCGTCGCGGGCTCTGGCGGCTTGCATTGCGATGGTGTAGATGCTGAGGAACTCAAACGGGTGAGTCTTGTCGTTGTACTTTTCGCCAACGTCAGGTTTGAAGGTGCGGTGAGTGGGCCACTGGAACTGCCGCAGCTCACGGATAAAAGCAGGACAGCCTACCTCGTAAGGTAGGCCTACAGGGCTCTCCGGGGCCGGGTGGTTCACAGCAGGCCCTGCTCGCTTGTCTGACTGGTGGCGCACTCCGCGCCGGCGCTCGATAGTGGTTCGAGCGTCTTCATGGGCTCGTTCCCGAAGAACTTGGCGCTGGTCACAGTGGGTCCATGGGTCAGACGATGCTATGGAGATGTCGTCGCCCGTGACGTCGCGACGAGCCGGCGTCCGCGGTACCGGATGGGGAAGAGGTGAATGCACCGTGGTCGCGACGCCGTCGGCTTTTCCGCCACTGGTCCGCGGGACTCCATCGGACCGTCGACCCGGGGGCCTCACCAGACTTGGTTCGTCTTTGTTGGCCACCGCAACAAGGCTTCGGATAGTGGCTCTCCATTCGTCAAGTTTCCCCATAATGGGAGGAAAATCGAGGAGCAACTGCGCGCGCGCCAGGGCCTCTGCTGGCGTCGGTGGCAGCGAAACCTGCACGGATCGCGACGCACTTCGACTTCTGACCATGTCAGAAGGAGCTCTATCACGACACCGCGGTCGCATGCCGTTTTCACCAGCTCCTCGGCGAGTGGGCAGGTCTTCTACGTCCCGGGAGTGGCTCTCAGGGCTCTTCCCGCGGCGACGCCTAGGATCTTTGGCATGATTACGCCATTCATCGCGCGTTGCCTGGGAGGAGACCGCTGTTGGCGCCGGCGTGGGAGTCTTGGAGGCCCTTGCGTCACCTTCGGGCGGGGCGGCGATGACCCTGGAAGGCTCCACTCCACCCGTGAAGGGCTTGGCTCCGCCTTTGGATTTGGTGACATGTGGCCCGTTACCAGGCACACAAACATCACCGCCTCCCAAACTCCGGCTGCTGGGATGGTGTTGGTGTTCGCGAGCAGCGCCCCGGGTCCTTTCTGTGACCGGTCCGCTGCTCGCCCGCGTCGGGACGGGCTGTCCGGCTTCCGACTGGCCAACTGCCACCGTCATCTTCTTCTTGGGAGCCATGATGATGAAGAAGCGCCGAACTAACTGCTAAAGCCGATTCTCACAACTGCGCCCCCTACCTAGCGTGCCAGAGATGTCCGTGGGAACGACACCTATGGGATCACAAGAATCCCTACTACGGTTAGCGGGGCGCGGGGTCGTGAGAAGAGCGGATCTAACAGGTAGCACACGGTTCGTTTATCCAGGTTCGGGCCGCGAGGATGCGTAAAACCCTACTCCTGCTTTGGTCGATTGTATATCTATGTTCTTGAGCTAGCTATGGGGCGTGAGGAGCTCCAAAAAGCCGAATCCTTCCTCTGGTCGCCTCGGGCCTCCTTTTATAGAAAAAGGGGTTGCCACAGTGGCACACAGGAGGTGGAAAGGGTACAGTGATGCGAGGTTATCCCTCGCATTACATGACAAGGCGCATTTAATGTGTCTTGCTTAGGTGTCCTTGCTTTATCGGGGACGGGGGAGAGATATGTCTCGTCCGTCGCCGCTCCTTCTTGTGTCGACACGCGCCCTGGCCAGCGATGCCTGAGATGCCACGTAGGTAGGCAGGCAGCTGAGGTGGCGCAGTGGTGGGTCTTCACGAAGATCTGCATGCCGCCACGCAGGTGCCTGCCCAGCTGGTCGGGTCGGCAGCTGCATGCATGCGGTGGTGGAGGTTTAGTCGGTGTGGGCCTGATGGTGGCCCCGCGGGTGTCCTCGGGAAGGGCCTTGCCGGGGCCCTGGCAAGGGTCTTGCCGGGGCACCTTCTGTCATCCTCGGCAAGGCGCTTGCCGGGGGCCTTATGGTCTTCCTCGGGTGGGATTCCGCCAAGGGTTGTCGTCTCCTTAGTGCGTACCTGATCTTGAATGTCTTCACAAAGATCTGCATGCCACCACGGGGATGTCTCCTGAATCCTTCCCCTTTGGGGACAGTGGACTCAAGAGTGATTTGCTCCATAGGCGTGGGACGAGTCGCCGCGGCAAGGGTCTTGCCGGGGCTGCTAGAACTGTCTCCCGGCAAGGATCTTGCCGGGGGAATCCGATTCGTCCCCTTTGCTCTTCGTGATCTTGGCCTTGGCGTCGTAGTTCTCTTGAGCTTTGGTCTTACCCTGGCTCACCTCTTTTTCCTTGCTTGGTGTGGTGGTGCCCGTGGCTCAGACTGCCCGTGCACAGTTATAGGGGTACAAAAAGTGTACCCCCCTTTTTGTACACCGACAGGGTTTGATTCCCGTTTTTGAGTGGGTCAACTATTTGTCTTATAGTAAATCGCTAGCAACAAGCATGTAAAAACACATTACTCCCGAGCATCATCTCTCCATCTAAAAAAGAAGTGGCAAGCTAATATTTCAAAATTTGATTCGAATCTTCTTGGTAAGGTAGACGTGGATGCTCATTCTCCCAAATTTTGAACGAACCATTAAACATCCTCTGCCCGGTGGAATTCGTCTGAGCAAATAAATGGGAGACGCGAAATTACCGTCCTATGTGGGACACGCATCAATTGGCCCGTTGTACATCGAGGGTAGGTTCGTAACTTCATCCAAGCGCGCCTTCTCCTCGGCCGAAATGACATGTGCCGAATAATTCATAAACCATGGTCGGCAAAACACGCTCTCCTTGCCCGAAATAGCTCGTGCCCACTATTTCAAAACACGCTCTCCTCACCTGAAATCGCTCGCGCCCACTATATTTCAAAACATGCCCTCCTCGCCCGAAATCGCTTCCGCCCATTATTTGGGGAGAAGCAAAGTTACTCTACTATCCCCGACCCTCAGTACATAGACCCAAGCCGAGAAGCCTAAAGGCAGGGGTAGAGTTGTAACTCCCCCTCACATTTCAGACAAATGCATCCGTAAAACATGGTTCCACTCCCCTCCCAATCCCCCCCCCCATTCATACCTCGTGGGTGCCAAATCGCCTTCTCCCCGGAAGCTCCCTTCTCCCGAGCCGTGAAACCTCAGCCCCTCCTCCATGGCGCCCCCACCGCACCAATTTCACAACCGCCCTCCTCCGTAATGTCGGAGACGCTGTCCATCTGTCGTCGTGCACTGGGCCATGTGCCTCTTACTCTGTGCTGCTATAGCTGCCTCGACGACGGCCACGTGAACCGTACCGGAGCCGATTCACCCCCGCCGTTGTTCACGGCGCCGGAGCGGCTCCAACTTTGGATCCATCCAAAGTCCCGGCACTACTTCCCTGTAGCCGTAGACCATCGCGACATTGTTGTTTCCTTGCCACCGGTCGCCACCGCAACTGCGCCGGCCTCACCGACTTGGCAGCTGGACCTGCCTACTTCACCCTGCCGCCAGATAGGTCGCACCATCATCTCAAATCACTTTATTTAGGCGTCAGTTGTCTGAATTATTATTTTGGGCCAATTGATTCCCAATGGGAAGCAGCACCCCTCGAGGCGGCGGAGCTCCTAGGCTGCCAGGTGGCTGGTGTCTAACGTAAGGGTGCGGGGCCACAAGTTCGCCATGGAAGCAGCGCTTAGATGGCTACCTTGGAGTTGCATGGGTTGAAGGTACTGCCGCCGTCGGATCTGGATGATGGGGAGTCTTTCTGGATTGGCCCAGGGGCAGTGCAACCACGGCAGTGCGGTGGGGCGGGCAGCGGGGTTTTGGCTGGGCCACGAACGGCGGAGGCAGGCTGCTCTGCTATTGGTCGCTGGCTCTTCGGGGAAGATTCCTAACAGTGTCAGCCAGGAGGCACAAGACGGCCATCAAGCCATCCGGTGTAGATCGGACAGTACCAAAATAAAATAAAATCGTGTGACCCCAATTTAGTCTTCAGTCAATAGACGTGTGACCACTCTCGTACCTTGCTGTTGATCTCTTAGTGTATTTCTTCAGATCAAAGAGATGTGTCATTCTTAACATTATGTGTTATCTGCATCTTCAGCCACACCGTCTTCCGACTCACCACAGCTGCTCCAACAAGGGAAACATACACCATAAGGGAGCTATAGTCCCCACTCAACAGTTCCCTGCATCGAATGCGCGTGCCCGACATGGACAGCCACAACAACTGCAGGGCCATCGACAATTCAGCACATGATGCTCACTCCTATGGATGGCGGCCAGATAGGTTGTACCCTCATCTTACTTGTGTGCAACATTTATGGCTTTGTTATTCATCTAAGCATGGAAAATAGATTATCACATTTCACTGTATATTCATGCTGATCTCTTACGGGTCTTGTTCAGGAGTTAACGATGTTCCATAGTTCAGCTAAGATACTTGTTCTTTAGGTAACGTTGTTCCATAGTTATCATCCATCAGCCAATGCTATCCCACAGGCTGGTGATTATAGTATTATACCACTTCTAGTATTACCTATGTTGTTCTTTAATACTTTTGTGTGCCATCTAGTTAATCTCGAGTACAAACGATACATATTCTGTAGCTTTCATCTGTGTTCTCCCTTTAGTTTTTGAGACATGTTGATGACAGTTAACCCCGGTCCTACTATTTATGTCGTCTCCTACAGGCACTCATTACATAAATCTAACTACTAGTTGTCTTCCATGCATATCAGATATAATTGCACACACTAATATATCCACAAGAACCTCATGGAGCAACGTAAAGGCCAATAAACTTGATGTCAATGATACCCAATATGATGGAACATGTAAAGGCAGTTCTTCAAAAGACTTGCAAAAAGATGTTGAATCCTCTTCACCCCACAAGGTCCTTGCTCTAACTTGGCCCGTGATATGGGTACAACATGCATATAATGTCCTGGAGTGTATCTACTCTGTTGCAATGCCATGTGCTTAGCATGCTGATCATGCATGTAAATATGTCACGCCTTCCTATTTTTCCGTACCTATTCCATTCGTGATAACATGTTTTCAAATTCAAGTACTGTCATTCTACTCTATCGCAATGCCATCTGCTTAATTTGGACATCATGCTTCTAAATATCTTATCCATTGTTATTCATCAGTGTGTACTTCATCTATCTACCATACCATGTTTTTTACATTGAAGTGCTATTCTAGTGCTCTATTGCAATGCCATCTTAGTTTCCCAATCATACACGTGTATGTTGCCTTAGGCTTTTCTGTACGTATTCCGCTAGCATACAGTTTTACATTCAACTAGTGTTTTTTACTGTGTTGTCCTGTCGTATCCCTAGCTCTTACACCATACTCCATCCGTCCGGATTACATGTTGCCAAAATGGATAAAAAAGGATGCATCTAGAACTGAAGTACGCCTAGACCCATCCATTTTTTCCGGATGGAGGGAATACATCTCAATATGTCATGTCTTTCTATTCTTCAGTACCTATTCCATCTCTCTGTTGTAGCATGTTTTATAATTGAAGCACCATCCTTCTATACAAGGCATGCAAGGGGAATACGACTATGTTAGAATCTGAAGGGTTACAAACTAGGTCTTTGCAAAAGATCCAAACGACAGGAGATAATAAACCAACTCCAGTTTTTATAGATACTGCTCCAGCACAGAGAAACCCAACTCCTACTGATAATTGATGTCTACTACACAACCTTCTTCTTGTAGACGTTGTTGGGCCTCCAAGTGCAGAGGTTTGTAGGACAGTAGCAAATTTCCCTCAAGTGGATGACCTAAGGTTTATCAATCCGTAGGAGGCGTAGGATGAAGATGGTCTCTCTCAAGCAACCCTGCAACCAAATAACAAAGAGTCTATTGTGTCCCCAACACACCCAATACAATGGTCAATTGTATAGGTGCACTAGATCGGCGAAGAGATGGTGATACAAGTGCAATATGGATAGTAGATAATAGTTTTTGTAATCTGAAATAATAAAAACAGCAAGGTAGCAAGTGATAAAAGTGAGCGTAAACGGTATTGCAATGTGTTGAAACAAGGCCTAGGGTTCATACTTTCACTAGTGTAAGTCCTCTCAACAATACTAACATAATTGGATCATAAAACTATCCCTCAACATGCAACAAAGAGTCACTACAAAGTCACTAATAGCAGAGAACGAACGAAGAGATTATGGTAGGGTATGAAACCACCTCAAAGTTATTCTTTCCAATCAATCTGGTGGGCTATTCATATAAGTGTCACAAACAGCCCTAGAGTTCGTACTAGAATAACACCTTAAGATACAAATCAACCAAAACCCTAATGTCACCTAGATACTCCAATGTCACCTCAAGTATCCGTGGGTATGATTATATGATATGCATCACACAATCTCAGATTCATCTATTCAACCAACACATAGAACCTCAAAGAGTGCCCCAAAGTTCTACCAGAGAATCACGACGAAAACGTGTGCCAACCCCTATGCATAGGTTCCCAATGTCACGAAACCCGCAAGTTGGTCACCTTAACATACATCAAGTGGCACGTGGTATCCCATTGTCACCACAGATATCCACGGCAAGACATACATCAAGTGTTCTCAAGTCTTTAAAGACTCAATCCGATAAGATTACTTCAAAGGGGAAACTCGGTTCATTACAAGAGAGAAGAGGGGGGAAGACACATCATAGGATCCAAATATAATAGCAAAGCTCACGATACATCAAGATCGTATCATCTCAGGAACACGAGAGAGAGAGAGAGAGAGAGAGAGAGAGAGAGAGAGAGAGAGATCAAACACATAGCTACTGGTACATACCCTCGGCCCCGAGGGAGAACTACTCCCTCCTCGTCATGGAGAGCACCGGGATGATGAAGATGGCCGCCGGTGAGGGTTTCCCCCTCTGGCAGGGTGCCGGAACAGGGTCTCGATTGACTTTTGGTGGCTACGGAGGCTTCTGGCGGCGGAACTCCCAATCTATGTTGTGTTTTGGAAGTTTTAGGTCACGTAGGTATATCTAGGTGCAGGAGGTACGTCAGGGGAGCCACAGGGGCCCCACGAGACACGGGGCGCGCCCTAGGGGGGAGGCGCGCCCCCCACCCTCGTGAGCACCTCGTTCCTTCCTTGACGTAGGGTCCAAATCCATCGGGTGTGTTTCCTTCAAAAAATAACTTCTCTAGTTGATTTCGTTCCTTTTCGACTCCGTCTGATATTCCTTTTCTTCAAAACACTGAAATAGGCATAAAACAGCAAATCTGGGCTGGGCCTCCGGTTAATAGGTTAGTCCCAAAAGTAATATAAAAGTGGATAATAAATCCAATAATACCCAAAACAGTAGATAATATAGCATGGAGCAATCAAAAATTATAGATACGTTGGAGACGTATCAAGCATCCCCAAGATTAATTCCTGCTCGTCCTCGAGTAGGTAAATGATAAAAAGATAATTTTTGATGTGGAATGCTAGTTGGCATAATTTCAATGTATTTCTTCTTAATTGTGGCATGAATATTCAGATCCATAAGATTCAAGACAAAAGTTCATATTGACATAGAAAATAATAATACTTCAAGCATACCAACTAAGCAATTATGTTTTCTCAAAATAACATGGCCAAAGAAAGCTATCCCTACAAAATCATATAGTCTGGCTATGCTCCATCTTCACCAGACAAAATATTTAAATCATGCACAACCCCGATGATAAGCCAAGCAATTGTTTCATACTTTTGATGTTCTCAAACTTTTTCAATCTTCACGCAATACATGAGTGTGAGCCATGGACATAGCACTATAGGTGGAATAGAATGGTGGTTGTGGAGAAGACAAAAAGGAGAAGATAGTCTCACATCAACTAGGCATATCAATGGGCTATGGAGATGCCCATCAATAGATATCAATGTGAGTGAGTAGGGATTGCCATGCAATGGATGCACTAGAGCTATAAATGTATGAAAGCTCAAAAAGAAACTAAGTGTGTGTGCATCCAACTTGCTTGCTCACGAAGACCTAGGGCAATTTTGAGGAAGCCCATCATTGGAATATACAAGCCAAGTTCTATAATGTAAAATTCCCACTAGTATATGAAAGTGACAACATATGAGACTTTCTATATGAAGAACATGGTGCTACTTTGAAGCACAAGTGTGGAAAAAAAGGATGGTAGCATTGCCCCTTTTATTTTTTTATTTTGTTTATTTGGCCTTCCTTTTTTTGGGCCTTTATTTTTTTATTTGGCCTTTCTTTTTTTATGGCCTTTCTCCTTTTTTTGGGGACAATGCTCTATTGAATGATGATCATCACACTTCTATTTATTTACAACTCAATGATACAACTCAATACTAGAACAAAGTATGACTCTATATGAATGCCTCCGGCGGTGTATAGGGATATGCAATGAATCAAGAGTGACAAGTATAAAAGAATTATGAATGGTGGCTTCGCCACAAATACTGTGTCAACTACATGATCATGCTAAGCAATATGACAATGATGAATGTGTCATGATAAACTGGATGGTGGAAAGATGCATGGCAATATATCTCGGAATGGCTATGGAAATGCCATGATAGGTAGGTATGATGGCTGTTTTGAGGAAGGTATATGGTGGGTTTATGGTACCGGCGAAAGTTGCGCGGTACTAGAGAGGCTAGCAATGGTGGAAGGGTGAGAGTGTGTATAATCCATGGACTCAACATTAGTCATAAAGAACTCACATACTTATTGCAAAAATCTATTAGTTACCGAAACAAATTACTACGCGCATGCTCCTAGGGGGATAGATTGGTAGGAAAAGGCCATCGCTCGTCCCCAACCGCCACTCATAAGGAAGGCAATCAATAAATAAATCATGCTCCGACTTCATCACATGAAGGTTCACCATACGTGCATGCTACGGGAATCACAAACTCCAACACAAGTATTTCTAAAATCCATAACCACTCAACTAGCATGACTCTAATATCACCATCTCCATATCTCAAAACAATCATCAAGTATCAAGCTTCTCTTAGTATTCAACACACTCATAAGAGAATTTTATTATTAATCTTGTATACCTAGCATATTAGGATTTTAAGCAAATTACCATGCTATTTAAGACTCTCAAAATAATATAAGTGAAGCATGAGAGTTCATCTATTTCTTCAAAATAAAACTACCACCATGCTCTAAAAGATATAAGTGAAGCACTAGAGCAAATGACAAACTACTCCGAAAGATATAAGTGAAGATCAATGAGTAGTCGAATAATTATGCAACTATGTGAAGACTCTCTAACATTTAATAATTTCAGATCTTGGTATTTTATTCAATCAGCAAGCAAAGCAAAATAAAATGACATCTAAGAATATCAAACATCATGTGAAGAAGCAAAAACTTAGGATCAACCGATACCAACCGATAGTTGTTGAAGAAGAAAGGTGGGATGCCAACTGGGGCATCCCCAAGCTTAGATGCTTGAGACTTCTTGAAATATTATATTGGGATGCCTTGGGCATCCCCAAGCTTGAGCTTTTGTATCTCCTTAATTCCTCTCATATCACGGTCTCCCTAAATCTCAAAAGCTTCATCCACACGAAACTCAACAAGGACTCGTGAGATAAGTTAGTATAAACCATTGCAAAAACCTTATCATACTCTACTGTAGCAAATCACTAAAATTATTATTCAACATTGCGTACTAAATTACTCTGCATATTTAATAGTCCTATCCTCAAATAGAATCATTAAAGAAGCAAACATATGCAAACAATGCAAACATAACAGCAATCTGCCTAAACAGGATAGTCAGTAAAGAATGCAGCAACATCCATACTTCCCTAGCTCCAAAAATTATTAAAGAAGATTCCCACCGTAGTAAATTTATCAGATCTTAATATGCAAAAGGTTTCAACATTTTATCACATTCTGACTTTTCTAGGGAATTATTGCAACAACGGTAAACTTTCTGTTTTCAAACAGCAACAAGTGGACTTCTAAAATAGGCATAGTAAAGACTATCAATGACACTTCTATTGAAATAAAAGATGAAAAACATTGTTCTAAATAACAGTAAGAAAATTCTAACAAAATAAATTGACGCTCCAAGCAAAACACATATCATGTGGTGAATAAAAATATAGCTCCAAGTAAAGTTACCGATGAACGAAGACGGAAGAGGGGATGCCTTCCGGGGCATCCCCAAGCTTAGGCTCTTGGCTATCCTTGAATATTACCTTGGGGTGCCTTGGACATCCCCAAGCTTAGGTTCTTACCACTCCTTATTCCGTAGTCCATCGAATCCTTACCCAAAACATGAAAACTTCACAACACAAAACTTAACAGAAAACTCGTAAGCTCCGTTAGTATAAGAAAATAAATCACCACTTCAAGGTAATGTAATGAACTCATTATTTATTTATATTGGTGTTAAACATACTGTATTACAACTTCTCTATGGTTTATAAACTATTTTACTAGCCATAGATTCATCAAAAAAAGCAAACAACACATAGAAAACAGAATCTGTCAAAAACTGAACAGTCTGAAGTAATATGGATCAAACGTATACTTATGGAGCTCATAAAATTCTCAAATAAATTGCTGGACCTGAGGAATTTATCTATTAATCATCTAAAAAAATAATTAACTAAATATCACTCTCCAATAAAAAATGGCAGCAATTCTCGTGAGCGCTAAAGTTTCATTTTTTGATAGCATGATCAACAAGACTTCCCCCAAGTCTTCCCAAAGGTTCTACTTGGCACAAACACTAATTAAAAGCACAAAACCACATCTAAACAGAGGCTAGATGTATTATTTATTATTAAACAGGAACAAAAAGCAAGGAGCTAAAAAAAATTGGGTTGCCCCCCAACAAGCGCCATTGTTTAATGCCCCTAGCTAGGCATGATGATTTCAATGATGCTCACATAAAGGATAAGAATTGAAACATAAAGAGAGCATCATGAAGAATATGACTAGCATATTTAAGTCTAACCCACTTCCTATGCATAGGGATTTTGTGAGCAAACAACTTATGGGAACAAGAATCAACTTGCATAGGAAGGTAAAACAAGCATAACTTCAAAACTTTAAGCACATAGAGAGGAAACTTGATATTATTGCAATTCCTACAAGCATACATTCCTCCCTCATAATAATTTTCAGTAGCATCATGAATGAATTCAAAAATATAACCAGCACCTAAAGCATTCTTTTCATGATCTATAAGCATAGAATTTTTACTACTCTTCACATAAGCAAAATTCTTCTCATGAATAATAGTGGGAGTATCATAAGAGACTTGAATATTATAAATTGTTTCCACATTAAAATAGTAATGTTCAGAAAAGGGGTAACCATAATCATGACAAGTTTTATAAATATAATCCTCACTACTTTTTATAGCATATGTATCATCACAATAATTATCATAAGCAGGAGGCATGTTATTATCATTATAAATTTGCATATCAAAACTTGGGAGACTAAAAATATCATCTTCATTAAACGTAGCATCCCCAAGCTTGGGACCAACATTAATTGCAGCAAATATATTCTCAAATATGTCATCCTCATCAAACATAGCTTCCCCAAGATTGGGCCTTTTCATATCATAAGCATAATCACTCTCATCATTAATAGTATGGATAGCACCAATAGTATAGCAATTATTATATCCTTCCAAGCAAGTGCCAAAAAGATTTTCAAGATCATAAGAAGTATCATTATCTTCCCAATCATAATCATCACAACAAACAATAGGCATAACGAGATCATCATCAAGTGTATCATCTTCATTTTTATGAGGCATAGCAATAATAGGAGCAACTTTATTTGGGAGAGATACCTTTTTACCTCTCTTCCTTTTTCTTTTATTCTTCTTCACCGCATCATGTGTGGGTTCAATCCTCTTTTTGGAGCTCCTTATTAATGAGATTGGTTGGATAGAAAGCTCCTCCTCGTTACCTGATTCACCATAAGAGATAATAGGAGGATATTGGGAAGTCTCTTCCATTTCATTAGTATTCTCTTCATCTTCTATTTGTTTTATTTTCTTTATGTAATTGGCAATATAAGGATTTTCAATGCAATTCACCGCACAATACATATAAATCTTCTCTAGATCAAAATCAAGAAGTTTATTGAGATTAAATTTTGGAATACCCTCAGTTATACGTTTCATTTCTTCATAACCCAAGAGCAAACTAAGTTCATTATGATGTGCAAGGGAAATCAAGTTATCACAATTTTTGGACACGATACGGTCATGGAACAATTTGCATTTGATATTTAAATGACTATGTTCATTACAAAGTTCGCAAGTATGGGTAAGATATCTTAAATTTTCAGCACATTCATCTAGCTCTTCTTGCAACAATTTGGTTTCTAAGTAGTTATGTCTCTTGCAATATCTATCTTCCCTATTTGGTGTGTACTTGCAAACCCAGTCTACTCCACAAAAATTGACATGTTTATAGGAGGCATTTTCATCATAACTAGTGCAATCATCATTAGCATCATAGATATTCAAGGACTTCATACTAACAACATTGCAATCATGCTCATCATTCAAATATTTAGTGCCAAACATTTTATAGATCTCTTCTTCTAGCACTTGAGCACAATTATCCTTTCCATCATACTCACAAAAGATATTAAAAAGGTGAAGCGTATGAGACAAACTCAATTCCATTTTTTTATAATTTTCTTTTATAAACTGAACTAGTGATAAAACAAGAAACTAAAAGACTCCATTGCAAGATCTAAAGATATACCTTCAAGAACTCACCTCCCCGGAAATGGCGCCAGAAAAGAGCTTGATGTCTACTACACAACCTTCTTCTTGTAGACGTTGTTGGGCCTCCAAGTGCAGAGGTTTGTAGGACAGTAGCAAATTTCCCTCAAGTGGATGACCTAAGGTTTATCAATCCGTAGGAGGCGTATTATGAAGATGGTCTCTCTCAATTAACCCTGCAACCAAATAACAAAGAGTCTCTTGTGTCCCCAACAAACCCAATACCATGGTAAATTGTATAGGTGCACTAGTTCGGCGAAGAGATGGTGATACAAGTGCAATATGGATAGTAGATAATAGTTTTTGTAATCTGAAATAATAAAAACAGCAAGGTAGCAAGTGATTAAAGTGAGTGTAAACGGTATTGCAATGTGTTGAAACAAGGCCTAGGGTTCATATTTCACTAGTGTAAGTCCTCTCAACAATACTAACATAATTGGATCATAAAACTATCCCTCAACATGCAACAAAGAGTCACTCCAAAGTCACTAATAGCGGAGAATGAACGAAGAGATTATGGTAGGGTACGAAACCACCTCAAAGTTATTCTTTCCAATCAATCCGGTGGGCTATTCCTATAAGTGTCACAAACATCCCTAGAGTTCGTACTAGAATAACACCTTAAGATACAAATCAACCAAAACCCTAATGTCACCTAGATACTCCAATGTCACCTCAAGTATCCGTGGGTATGATTATATGATATGCATCACACAATCTCAGATTCATCTATTCAACCAACACATAGAACCTCAAAGAGTGCCCCAAAGTTCTACCGGAGAATCACGACGAAAATGTGTGCCAACCCCTATGCATAGGTTCCCAATGTCACGAAACCCGCAAGTTGGTCACCTTAACATACATCAAGTGGCACATGGTATCCCATTGTCACCACAAATATCCACGGCAATACATACATCAAGTGTTCTCAAGTCTTTAAAGACTCAATCCGATATGATTACTTCAAAGGGGAAACTCGATTCATTACAAGAGAGAAGAGGGGGGAAGAAACATCATAGGATCCAAATATAATAGCAAAGCTCGCGATACATCAAGATCGTATCATCTCAAGAACACGAGAGAGAGAGAGAGATCAAACACATAGCTACTGGTACATACCCTCAGCCCCGAGGGAGAACTACTCCCTCCTCGTCATGGAGAGCACCGGGATGATGAAGATGGCCACCGGTGAGGGTTCACCCCTCCGGCAGGGTGCCAGAACAGGGTCCCGATTGACTTTTGGTGGCTACAGAGGCTTCTGGTGGCGGAACTCCCGATCTATGTTGTGTTCTGGAAGTTTTAGGTCACGTAGGTATATATGGGTGCAGGAGGTACGTCAGGGGAGCCACGGGGGCCCCACGGGATAGGGGGGCGTGCCCTAGGGGGGAGGCGCGCCCCCCACCCTCATGAGCACCTTGTTCCATCCTTGACGTAGGGTCCAAGTCCACCGGGTGTGTTTCCTTCCAAAAATAACTTCTCCAGTTGATTTCGTTCCGTTTCGACTCCGTCTGATATTCCTTTTCTTCAAAACACTGAAATAGGCATAAAATAGCAAATCTGGGTGGGCCTCCGGTTAATAGGTTAGTCCCAAAAGTAATATAAAAGTGGATAATAAAGCCCAATAATGCCCAAAACAGTAGATAATATAGCATCGAGCAATCAAAAATTATATATACGTTGGAGACGTATCGACAATAAGCATATTCCAGTGGCCAAAGAACTAGTCCGCTCCAGTCTAGCAAAAATATGTCAACTCCATTCTAAGAAGCATGTGCGTATCCTTGCATCATGAAATTTTATAGCATGCTGATCATATTTTCTACATGTTTCTTACCCATCTCTCTTTTAGAAAATAAGCTTAACAGATAGAACAATTTATGCACTGGTATCGTGTGTGGGGATAGATTCTTGCGGGAATTCTCTGTGCTCCAATGCAGATGTAAGTACCTGTTGTATATCACTATATTTTTACATCAGCATGTATTTTGTTATTTGACATGAATCCAACCTTTATCTGATCTAAATTTAGTTGTATCAAAATGTATGATTAAAGGCCACAATGTTGATTTTTGTAAGGAAAACTGCCTGGTAGTTTTGCATCCTGAGCTGCATGAGAGTACTATATCATATCAGTGGGTTTGATTACTTTGGTTCTGCAGTGGGTTTTCAGTGCTTTTGTCCTGTCGTATCCCTAGCTCTTACATCATACTCCCTCCATCCGGATTACATGTTGCGGAAATGGATAAAACTGGATGTATCTAGAACTGCAATACCCCTAGACCCATCCATTTATTTCTGGATGGAGGGAATACATGTCAATATGTCATGCCTTTCTATTCTTCAGTACCTATTCCATCTCTGTTGTAGCATGTTTTATAATTGAAGCACCATTCTTCTATATAAGGCATGCAAGGGGAAGACGGCTATGTTAGAATCTGAAGGGTTACAAGCCAGGTCTTTGCAAAAGATCCAAACACCAGGAGATAATAAACCAACTCCATTTTTCATAGATACTACTCCAACACAGAGAAACCCAACTCTCGCTGATAATAAGCAGATTCCAGTGGCCAAAGAACTAGTCCGCTCCAGTCCAGCAAAAGAATGTCAACTCCATTCTAAGAAGCGTGTGCGTATCCTCGCATCATGAAATTTTATAGCATTCTGATCATATTTTCTACATCTTTCTTACCCATCCCTCTTTTAGAAAATAAGGTTAAATGATAGAAGACTTCCTTCATTGGGATTGTATTCGAGGAAAATATCTTGCGGGAATTCTCTGTGCTCCAATGCTGATGTAAGTACCTATTGTATATCACTATATTTTTACATCAGCATGTATTTTGTTAATCGGCGTGAATGCAACCTTTATCTGATCTAAAATTAGTTGTAGCAAAATGTTAAAGGCGCCAATGTTGATTTCTGTAAAGAAAACTGTCTGGTAGTTTTGCATACTAAGCTGCATGAGTGTACTATCTCATATCATGCACATTACTGAATTGTAGTGCTGCTCTGGTTGCCCATTCATTCATTGTGTCAATGTTGCTTTCATATTTCCTTACCTGGCTGATGATAGATGTGCCATATTGTGTTAATTTGGTGTTGGCTAGTTGCCCAAACATTCGTTGTGCCAATGTTGCTTTCCTATTATCTGACTTGGCCAATGATAGAAATGCTAGTGTCTTAATTTGGTGCAGGTTGCTGAAGATAAGAAGACAAACTCTGAAAACAGCAAGGCAACCCAATTGTTTCTTTCCAATAAATCTAGGCCAGGTAATATGGCAATAACTCATGATTAATCTATTTGGTTCCCCTCCTAATTTATGTTATGATGCAGAGGTTGAGGCACTCTCCAATATCAATAATACAAGCCTACCAAAATTGCCATCTAAATCTATTCAGCCTTTGTCTCGAATGCAACGGACAAAATGTATGTTTGTGAACCAATTAATGGCTGAAGGAATGACGGAAATGGTGGAGGAATCAGAGGTGCAGAGTCGTGCGACACAACAACTGATCAATGTTTTCAGAGACTGTAGCAAAGCAGCAAGAACTTGCCCACATGCTTATGGGCGTCATCCGTGCTGAGTTTGCAGATTGTGACGTTGTAGATTGTTAGGTTCTGTTCATTTATTTGCACTAGCGTCAATCTTTGATTGCCCAGTGGATGTAATTTCCTGTAATACATGTTGGATGTGCAACGTTTTTCCCTGTATGTCGTACCTTTGCTTGATCGATTTTGGTCCTATGCATAATTTCTCATCGTAATGGGCTCAAATTATCTAATTTAGCCTAAAGACATGTATGAACTTTAGTGAGCCCATTAAGTTAATGGGACGTTACCAGGCCGAAAGTTAATGGTCCACCCTCTTAACTCCCGGGTCGTTAACAGGCCGACATCAAAGCGGGCACCAGGTGGGCCCAATTGATTTCATGGGCCATTAACAGGCCGTTACTAAGTTTGGGCTACATATGGCCCAACTATACTGTGGGCCTTTAGCAGGCTGAAAGAGACAACGGGCTTGTACTGGACCATGAAGAGCATGAGCCGCTAAGAGGCCGAAAGTTGGGTCGTATTGTAAATGGGCCAACTGTGTTGTGGGCCTTTAGCAGGCTGAAAGAGAAACCGGGCTGGTATTGGACCATGAAGGGCATGGGCCGTTAAAAGGCCAAAACTCAGGTCCGACTACAAATGGCCCAACAAATATATGGGCCGTCAACAGGCTGAAAGACACACCGGGCCGGAAATTGGCCCAACATTTAAATGGGTCACTAAAAGGCCGAAACTCAGGTCCGACTACAAATGGCCCAACTGATTTATGGGCCGCCAAGAGGCTGAAAGACACACCGGGCCGGAAATTAGCCCAACATTTAAATGGGTCGCTAAAAGGCCGAAAGATGTACATCGTGAAAATTGGCCCATCCACTGAATGGGACGTTAACAGGCCAAAATCTCATCGAGCCGATATTGAGCCCAAATATATAGCGGGCTATTAACGGGCTCGAACTGACGATGGGCTGCAATGGTGTCAAATCTTTAACAGGCCGTTGACGGGCCGAATTGGCACATCTCGTATGGGCCGTGGTCTTAAATGGACCTGACACAAGTAGGCCTTATATGGGCCAGCCTGCTAATTTTTACTGGCCGGCCTTTTTCACCGGAATGGGCCACTGTGTCGACCTATCATAGGCGCCTCCTGTCCAATGAGTGGATGACATATGTCCCAATGGTGAGGCAACACGTTTTTCCTCTGGCCAATGATGATTTTACACGTGGAAAATCCCCATTGGTCTGGGCTGTTAACGGGTTATCGGATCCAAAACCGGACCAGATAGCTTAACGGCGTTCAGTTACGGTGGATGCCACGTGTCGGTCACCCTTGATGAAAGTACTTCTGTGACGCATGATTTATCGTCATGGAAGTGGACACTTACGTGATGATAATTTTGGTAATGTCATGGAACACTTCTACGACAGCACAGGTATGACTATCTTGATTCTGTCATAAAATCGTCATGGATGTACATGCATGACAAAAACGCGACCTACTATGAAAAACACGTATCATCACGGAAGTGTATTTTTTTGTAGTGTATTAGACCACCAGAATCTCTGACGGATGTCTTGGTACATCTTTGTACTATCGGGATGAATAGACAAAGGCGTATCATGAGCCTCTTTCATAACCTCCTGTGTCATATCATGGTTTTCCTCTGAACATGGCACCACTAGGCGGCCCTTGAAGTACAAGATGTCATCATCAGCAATAGTGAAGAACGAGGGCCTTCCTTCAGCGAGGTAGCGCTTAAGCTTGTGGGCCTGAGAGTCATAATTCTGTAGTGCATTGATGTTGTCCACGAGATCAGGTTTAGCAACCAGGGTATTGAGAGAACCCTTGGAAAAAAATGGAGGTTCATCTTGCGGCACTCTGGAGGAGGGGGAGCGAGTGCACCCGGAGGAACTATATGGAGGTTCAGCATTCTGAATTCTTCAACAAGCGAGGGTTGAACTTTGTGAATCTGAAGATGGTTGCAGTAAGACTTGTGGCTCAAGGCATCAACCATTACATTAGCCTTGCCTGGTGTATAGGAAATACCCAAGTCAAAGTCTGCAACAGTCTCCATCCATCTCTGCTGGCGGAGGTTCAGGTATGGCTGAGTAAACAAATACTTCAGACTTTGGTGATCGGTGAAGATCTCGCAATGATTACCGAGAAGGTAATGTCGCCACTGTTTCAGTGCATGGATGATAGCAGCAAGCTTGAGGTCATGAACTGGGTAGTTCTCTTCGCGAGGGCGCAATTGACGAGAGGCATAAGCAATCACTTTGCACTCTTGCATTAGGACACAGCCTAATCCTTAACAGGAAGCGTCACAGTAAATGATGAAGTCCTTCTTAGTATCAGGTGGAGCAACCACTGGGGCAGAGGTCAACTTGTCTTTGAGTGCCTGGAAACTTTCCTGGCATTTGTCTATCCATTGGAACTTGATGCCCTTATGAAACAGGTTAGTCAGAGGCCTGGCGATCTTGGAGAAGTTCTCGACGAATCGACGACAATAGCTGGCGAGTCCGAGAAAACTTCTGAATTTCTTGACATTCTTCGGAGGAGTCCAATCGAGAATAGCCTAGACTGATTCAGGGTTAACGGAAATACCATCCTTAGAGATGACATGCCCAAGATAAGTTACTTCGGGAAGCCAGAATTCACACTTGGAATACTTAGCATAGAGTTGATGCTCTCGAAACTTTTCCAGCACAAGACGAAGATGTTCATCATGTTCTTATTTGTTCTTGGAAAATACAAGGATATCATCCAGATAAACCATGACGAACTTGTTGAGGTAATCCATGAATATATAGTTCATCAGACAAGAGAAGGTGGCCGGAGCATTCGTTAAGCCGAATGACATGACGGTGTACTCATATGATCCATATCAAGTCACGAAGGCGGTCTTTGGGATATCCTCTTCACGAACACGGATCTGGTGGTAACCCAACCTCAAGTCGAGTTTAGAGAACACTGATGAACCAGCCAGTTGATCATACATGTCATTGATCAGAGGGAGGGGATATTTGTTCTGGAATGGTGTCTTGGTTAATAGGACGATAATCTTGGACTAATCGATTTGTCCCATCCTTCTTCTTAACAAAGATAGAAGGTGATCCCCAAGGAGAGCAACTTGGGCGAATGAAACCTTTGCAAAGACATTTGCCGATTTCCTCCTTAAGCTCAATGAGTTCATGCGGCGGCATCTTTTAGGGTCGTTTGGCTATAGGAGTGGTGCCTAGTTTGAAGTCGATGATGAATTCGATAGCTCTAGCAGGGGGAATCCCTGGAAGTTCTTCAGGAAAGACGTTGAGGAATTTTCACACAACGGGAATGTTTTCAATGCCTTTGAGTGGTGCAGCATTCAATGCATTCAACGCATAAAGTCGTGCCTCGGCATTCTGAACCAGAGGAGCATTGTAGCTTATTATTTCGTCGGAAGGGCGTAGCAGATGGACGGTCTTAGTGGCGCAAACTATAGAAGCAGTATGCGCTTTCAACCAATCCATTCCTAGAATGAGATCAATGCTATAGGACTTCAATATGATGGGAGAGACAAGGAATTCCAATCCTTCGAATTCAATGGGGACGTCGTTGCAAATCATGGAGGTCCGGCATTGGCCCACAGGGGTGTGTACTAATAGTGAAGCATTCATGTCCTTACATTTAATGTCGTGCAAGCATGCAAAATCTTCTGACATGAATGAATGCAATGCACCTATATCAAATAAGAAGGATGCTAGTACAGAATTTACAAGGAGTGTACCCATCACAGTAGCATGCTGGTCTTGAGCTTCGTTCAGATCGACGTGGTTGGCATGAATATGACCATAAGACTTGGCATTATTGTAGCGGGGCTGGTTGCTTCCACGGCTAGCTGCTGGAAGGGACAGTTGGTTCTAGTTCTGGTTGCATTCCCTAGCATGGTGTCCTGGTTGTCGACACCTGAAGCACAGACCAGTATTGGGAGTGGGAGCAGGAGCTCGGGGTGGTGGTGCTGGAAGCCTTGGCTGCCTAGGTGGTGGAGGAGGCAGACGAGGTGCAGCATAGGTCTGCCTTGGGGCAGGTGCAGTTGGCTGGTACATGCTGTTGGGAATCCATATCCTACGCTTCTGTGAGGGCGGGCCCGAAGATGAGCCTGTGTCATGGTTGCGCCTATGAGAGCTCTGGTGTTCCTGCGGACCAGTTTCGACATTGATGGCCTTGTTCACCAAGGTGGCGAAATTGGCAAAGGCATGCACTAGTAGTGCGAGCTTGATGTCAGCTTGTAGTCCATCACGGAACTTCTTCTGTCTGCAAACATCAGTTGGAATGTCATGTTTAGCATAGCGGGACAAGTCCAGAAACTCCCGCTGATAAGCTTCAATAGTTTTGTTGCCTTGGGTGAGGTTGCAGAACTCACGCTTCTTCTGGTCCATGACTCCCTGAGGAATGAAGCAAGCACAGAAAGCAGCTTGGAAGTCTGGCCAGGTGATGATTGTTCCAACCGGCAGAGTACGCCTATGGTTGTCCCACCATTGAGTAGCGGGTCCCTTCAGAAAGAAGGAAGCAAAGGTGACATAGCTGGCAGGGGCTACATCAGCAGACTCCATCTCGTAGGTGATGTCATGGAGCCATTCATCAGCATCCAGAGGCTGAGTTGAGCTGCGGTAGATGGTTGGGTTGAGGCGCATGAAATCCTGCAGAGTCACTTGGGCTGGCTGTTGGTTCATATTGGGGCGAGGGAACTGGGACATTATATTCTCCATGAACTGGCGATTCAGCTCGAGCTGTTGGATCATACCAGCCATGTAATCAGGTGGTGGTGGGGCATAGCCACCACGACCACGACCACCTGGTCTAACCATCCTGCTAAAATTTAACAGGGGTAGTTCAGCATTGAGAAATTTGCAAAGACAAGAATTATTCATGATGAGACATGCATAAATAAAGGAGCACGATAGATACTACATAGTAGTTGGCATATCTTACAAAAGGGATCATGCATAGAGTTCGGTACACAGAGTTCAGTACATAGACTAAAGACATCATAGGCGGCACACAGGCTCGCCGCAAATGCATCCAATACTAATAAGCAAGACTACATCAGTCCTAGGAGGAACTGTGGAGGTAGGTGTAGTCTGACAGCTGTTAGTGATGCGACGGGAAGTCCTCGACATCATTAGTCTGGGGTCCATGGATACTCTGGTGCAGAACCTGATGCTCTGGTGGCAGAAGAGAACCAAGTGTGGGAGAGTAGCCTCCCACATCTGGCCAACCGACACCCTGGGGCATCACGGTCCTGGCTAGGTAGATCACAGATCGCGACAGCTCACCAGATCGGACCAAGGGGTGCAACTACGTCAGAGCATGGTAAAGGTGCTAACGGGTGGTGTACAACTCGTGGCGAAGAGCTCGGTTAGCTCTATCCAGCCCATCAGCATGCAGAACCAGGTTCTGATGGTAGAAGGGCTCTTAGGTGATACTGGAGTAGGCAGCAGTGTAGTATCCCTCCGCACCAACATCAGATGGGATAGCAATGTGCCTGAAAGGGGAGGTATCCAACTCCCGATACTCTCCACGAAGACGTGTTAGAGTAGTATAAGAAGCATCGTGGACTGCCATATCAATGGTCACTCCAACACCATGAGCAGTGTGCAGCACAGTAGTGGAGTCATACTCCCGAGAGTAGAGGTGGACGATGGCACGGTACTACTCCTGGTTAAAGTCCTGGTACTGCTCGTACACGGTGTACTTAGGGTGCCCGCGATAACCCAGATAGGTCATCATCTCAGCTAGCACAGCAGGTGACCCTGGGACACCGATGGCCGTCGTGTGGCGCACGACCTGCCTCGTGGGTTCCATCTGAAAGAAAAGATGTTTCAAAGGAGTCAAATTACAGTGTGGTATTGTTCAAAATATGATTCTAAGGATTAGCTATGGCTTATCCAACTTTGGGGTGAATGTGGTCATGGGATCCTAATGTTAGAGTTAGTAATTTCATTTAACCCGAGTAGAAGACAGTTCAGAGTCCCAGAGTAAAGATCAATGAGTAAAGGATCCTAATACCACCCAAATGGCGATGTGGGCCCATAAGACACACATCCATGTTAGTAAAAGTTTTGCACTGTCTAGACTCGACTTCGGACAAGGAGTGTGCAAGGGGGATTCCTACAAGCAGTCGGCTCTGATACCAACTTGTGACGCCCCCGATTCAATCGCACACTAATCATACACGCAAACATGTACGATCAAGATTAGGGACTCACATGAAGATATCACAACACAACTCTAAAAATAAAAATAAGTCATACACTCATCATATTACAAGATAGGGGCCTCGAGGGCTCGAATACAAGAGCTCGATCATAGACGAGTCAGCGGAAGCAACAATATCTGAGTATAGACAGAAGTTAAACAAGTTGACATAAGATGGCTAGTTCAAACTGGGATACAGTTTGAAAGAGGCGCAGGCATCCTGCCTGGGATCCTCCTAAACTACTCCTGGTCATCGTCGACGGCCTGCACGTAGTAGTAGGCACCTCCAACGCAGTAGGAGTCGTCGTCGACGGTGGCGTCTGGCTCCTAGGCTCCAGCATCTGGTCGTAACAACCACATATAGAAAGGGGGAAAAGGGGCGAGCAAAGAAACCATGATTACTCATCCAAAGTACTCGCAGGCAAGGAACTACACTACATATGCATTGATATCAATGAAAGGGGTAGTATATGTGGACTAAACTACAAAATGCCAGAATAAGAGGGGGATAGCTAGTCCTATCGAAGACTATGCTTCTGGCAGCCTCCATCTTGAAGCAGTAGAAGAGAGTAGATGGTAAGTTAACCAAGTATCATCACATAGCATAATCCTACCCGGCGATCCTCCCCTCGTCGCCCTGTGAGAGAGCGACCACCGGGTTGTAACTGGCACTTGAAAGGGTGTGTTTTCTTAAGTATCCGGTTCTAGTTGTCATAAGGTCAAGGTACAACTCCGGGTCGTCCTTTTACCGAGGGACACGGCTATTCGAATAGATAAACTTCCCTGCAGGGGTGCACCACATAACCCAACACGCTCGATCCCCTTTGGCCGGACACACTTTCTTGGGTCATTCCCAGCCTTGAAAGATCAACATGTTGTAACCCTACCTAGGCACAACAGAGAGGTCAGCATGCCGGTCTAAATCCTATGCGCGTAGGGGTCTGGGCCCATCGCCCATTGCACACCAGCACGTTGCGTGGGTGGTCGGAAGCAGACCTAGCCTCCCTAATACAAGAGCAGACATTCCAGTCCAATCCGGTGCACGCCTCTCAGTCGCTAATGTCAAGAAGGCTTCGGCTAATACCACGACGTCGAGTGCCCATAATTGTTCCCGCGTAGCTGGTTAGTGTGTATAGGCCAATGGCCAGACTCAGATCAAATACCAAGATCTCGTTAAGTGTGTTAATTGACGTAACCGTGGACGCCGACCAGGGCCAGGTCCACCTCTCTCCTAGGTGGTCTCAACCTGCCCTGTCGCTCCGCCACAAAGGTCCACTCAAAGGGCCGTCAGGACAAACGTCCTTTCGGTCCCAGTCTGTGAATCACTCACGGATACTCTACAAGCCGACCCGACTTTAGTCACCACATGTATCATGTATTATGTATATAAGTATATACCCGTGATCACCTCCCGAGTGATCACGGCCCGATAGTATAGCATGGCAGACAGACAAGAATATAGGGCCACTGATGGAATACTAGCATCCAATACTAAGCATTTAGGATTGCAGGTAAAGGTAAAAACAGTAGTAGTAAGGACAGGCTATGCATCAGGATAGGATAAACGGAAAGTAGTAGCATGCTACACTACTCTAATGCAAGCAGTAGAGAGAAGAATATGTGATATCTGGTGATCAAGGTGGGGCCTGCCTGGTTGCTCTGGCAAGGAGGGGTCGTCAACATAGTAGTCGTCGGGGCACCAGGAGCTGCGTCAGTCTCGTAGTCTACCGGAGAGAAGAGGGGGAAGAAACAATGAATAGAATGCAAACAGATGCATAACGATGCATGACATGACAAGTAATGGCGCTAGGTGTGCCCTAACATGGTAGGAGGTGTTACCGGCGAAGGGGCGGACATCCGGGAAAGTATCCCCAGTGTTTCGCATTTTTGGATAGATGAACTGTTGGAGGAAAGTTGTGCGTTCTCTATGCTAGGGGTGTGTGGCGGATGAACGGGCTGTGTATCCGGATTCATCTCGTCGTTCTGAGCAACTTTCATGTACAAAGTTTTTCCATCCGAGCTACGGTTTATTTTATATTAATTTTAAAAGATTTAATCAATTTTCTAGATTTAATAAATTAACTGTTGGAGGAAAGTCAGCAGTCAACGTTGATCGTTGACCTGGTCAACCTGACAGCTGGGTCCCACCTCTCAGGGACTGTTTAGCTAATTAACAATAGTTAATTAGGTTAATTAAACACCATTAATTGAGTTAATTAATTTAGTTAATTTAAACAGAATTAATTAAGTTAATTATTTAGTTAATTAATTAATTAATATTTAATTTTATCTATATATTTATTTATTTTATTTCTTATTTAAAAAAACGTTCTGGGGGATGGACCCCACTTGTCATTGGGCCAAAGGGCCACAGCGGGTCGGGCTATCGGGCACCCGGGCGCAGTTACGGGCGCCGGGCGTGCAGGCCCGAGGCCACCAGGGGGCGCCGGCCTCGACGGTGGCCGGAGCAGTACGGCGAAACAGCAGCCAGGACGGGCGGTGGAGACGGCGCAACAGTGGCTGCGGCTCGACGGGGAGCCGTGGCAGTGGTCGCGCGGTGGCTTGGCCGAAGTAACAGGGGCGGCGCTGGGGAAGCGGGGGGTCGTGATGGTGGACGGCGCACACGGGAATAGGGCAGCCATGCGGCAGTGGTAGCCGTGGGCGAGCGACAGACGACGCGCAACAGCGTGGTCGTACGGGACGGACGGCGCGAGTGCGGTGGGCGCAGGCGGTGCAGTCGCGGTGAGCGCGAGGCGGAGCGGGGCATAGCGGGCCGACGCGAGCGGCGGCTGCAGCCGGAACAGGCGGAGCGAGACACGAGGGAAGGAGATGGAGCAAGGCAGCTGCGGTGAGGCTGAAGGCAGCGTTGGCGAGCGTGATGGCGCGGCCGGCGACCAGGTGCGAGCGGGCGGGCGTGGCCATGGACGCGGGCGACAGCGGGCATGCAGGGTAGGACGTGTACCGGGGGGCGCACGCGCGGTCGACCGGGCGCGGCCAGGGCCATGGTGGCCGCGGGCGGGAGCTCGGGCGGCGGACGAGCGCGGCGACCAAACAGGGAGGGAAAGAGAGGTCGGGGGTTGGCCTCACCGGGGTGCGTAGGGAAAATGGCAGCGGCGCGTGGGGAGGACGGCGGGGACGACGGCGACGTAGGAGAGGCAGTCCGGCGAGGTTGCGATCCGGGCGGCAGCGACGTCGAGTGCCGAGGGAGAGGTCGTTCCCCCGATCCCGATATGTATCGGGGAGGGGGGAGGGAGACGTGGGGAGAGGAGTGCGGGAAGTGGGTGGTTGGGTTAGGGTTTCGGTTGTGGGGGGAATAAGGGAGTGAGGGGCGGCCGGTTGGGTCGGCCTGGTGGGCCGAAGCCCAGTGGGGGGTTCCCTTTTTCTTTTCTTTTTTTTGTATTTGTTTTGTTTTTTGTTTTTATTTTTTATTTTTATTTATTTTCCCTTTCCGTTTTAATTCATTTTAAAATATTTAGGCATTTTGTATTAGTGTGGTTCCTTCACCATAAATACCTAGGCATTAATTGGCAGACTCCGAACATTTTAGTTTTACTGTTTGAAAACTTTTGGTGTTTGACAAAAATCCAAATTTGAATTTGAATAGTTTTGATCCAACGCGAGATTAGCAAGAGTAACCGAGGTGACGTGGCATCGTTAACGTGGGATTACTGTAGCCTAATTATCCGGGTGTTACAATGGATCTCCAAGAGGCCATTGTATCGAGAATCAAGAGAGAGAGAGAGAGAGAGAGAGAGAGAGAGAGAGAGAGAGAGATGAAGCCATCTAGCTACTAACTACAGACCCGAAGTTCTACAAAGAACTACTCACGCATCATCGGAGAGGCACCAATCGAGGTGGTGAACCCCATCCGAGATGGTGTCTAGATTGGATCTGGTGGTTCTGGACTCTACGGCGGCTGGATGAATATTTCGTCGACTCCCCTAGGGTTCTAGGATTTTTGGGGTATTTATAGAGCAAAGAGGCAGTCCGGGGGGCACCCGAGGTGGGCACAACCCACCAGGGCGCGCCTAGGCCTCCTGGCGCGCCCTGGTGGGTTGTCCCCTCCTTGGGACTCCCCCAGGTGCAACAAGGATGCAACATGTTCCTTCTGGTCCATCAAAAATCTCCATAAAGTTTCGTGGCATTTGGACACCTTCTAATATTGATTTCTGCGATGTAAAAAACACGAAAAAAACAAGAACTGGCACCTGGCACTATGTCAATAGGTTAGTACCAAAAATGATATAAAGTGACTATAAAATGATTATGAAACATCCAAGATTGATAATATAACGGCATGGAACAATAAAAAATTATAGATACGTTGGAGACGTATCAGTATCCCCAAGCTTAACTCCTACTCGTCCTCGAGTAGGTAAGTCGTAAAAACAGAATTTTTGATGTGGAATGCTGTCTATCATGTCATATCATATTCTTTCTTTATAGCAAGGACATTTGGACTTTTAGTTGTTTGAAGAAGTAGTCTAGTTTTGACATGATAATTTAGATACTCAAGCATATCAACAAGCAACCACGTCTTTCAAAATATCAATGATAAAATAAGCTATCCATAGCCCATCATGCTCAAACATTGATCCATTCATGAAACACACTCGAATATTAGCTACACCCAATACTTAAGTACGATCATATTGCCTCCTAGTTGGTGCTTTTATAAGAGAAGATGGAGACTCAAAATAAAAATTGCATAAAGTAAAAAAGGCCCTTCGTGCAGGGAAGTAGGGATTTGTAGAGGTGCCAGAGCTCAAAGCGAAAAACTTAGAGATAAAAACATTTTGAGAGGTGTATCCATCCCACCAATGAAAATGACTTAGAGTTCCCAATACTTTCCATGCATAAATATATCATAGGCAATTCCCAAATAGAAAATAAAGTTTATTCCTTTTTCCACCATAACTTTCACTTTCCATGGCTAGCCGTATACACGGTTGCCCTCCATACCAACACTTTCCAAGGAATTTATTATTTGACAACATAAAGTAAATTCATTTTTTTGCATTTCAGGATTGGCCATCCCTAATACCTTTGCCTTACTCTCGTGCAATGACAAGTGAATAAACACTCATCTTGAGAATAACACATCTAGTATGGAAAATATTAGCCATCCCTCACCGCTCCGTGAGCGAAACTAACACACAGAAGAGAAGTTTATTTTGAAAATTAGAGATGGCACATGCAAATTTGCTTAGAACGGCAAAATAATACCGCATATAGGTAGATATAGTGGATTCATGTGGCAAAACTGGGTTAAAGGTTTTTGGAAGCACAAGTAGTGATCATACTTAGTGCAAAATGAAGTCTAGCAAAAGATTGGGAAGCGGCCAACTAAGAAACGAATAATCTCATAAGCAAGCATTAAGCATAAATAACACTGAATAATGCACCACAAGTAGGATATAATTTCATTACATGACTATTTACTTTCATACTTGCATAGGGAATCACAAACCTTAACACCAATATTCTTAATAAAGCATAATTACTCATCAAGATGACTCACATATCACATCATCATATCTCAAAACTATTAGTAAGAAAGCGGGGATGCCACTCGGGGGCATCGCCAAGCTTAGCTGGTTGCTCATTTTTGGATAATAGCTTGGGATACCGGGGCATCCCCAAGCCTAGGCTCTTCCATCCTTCCTTCATCCATCGTAAGATAACCCAAAACTTGAAAACTTCAATCACACAAAACTCAACAAAACCTTCGTGAGATCCGTTAGTATAAGAATAATAGATCACTACTATAAGTTCTGTATCAAACCAATTCATATTTTATTCTTGTATTATATCTACTATATTCCAACTTTTCTATGGCAAAAACTCATCAAAGGAAACCATAGAACCATCAAAATAAGCACACAACACAAAGAAAACAGAATCTGTCAAAATAGAAGAGTCTATAGCAATCTGACAATTTCGAATACTTCTGTTACTTCAAAAATTCTGAAAAATTAGGACGACTTGACAAATTTTTATATTGATCTACTACAAGTGGAATGGGTATTTTATCGCTCTCTGGTAAAAAATGAAAACTAATTTTGTGAGCGTAAAAGTTTCTGTTTTTCAGCAAGATCAAACAACTATCACCCAAGAAGATCCTAAAGGCTTCACCTGGCACAAACACTAACTAAAACATAAAAACACAATCATAACAGTAGCATAATTGTGTTAACACACAAAAACAGGAAGCAAAAAAGCAAAAAATAAAATTTATTCATTGGGTTGCCTCCCAAAAAGCACTCTAGTTTTACGCCCTTAGCTAGGCATGAAGCAAGGATCTAAGTTTTGTCATCTTTCTTCTTAACTTTATGAGAGGTATTTTCATCATGAGGCTTTGTAAACACATCATAAGACATGTTATCCATAGAGGCCTTAGCAATCCTCAGTTGGTTTCATCATACCCATTTTGATTTCCCGCAACAATCCAAGAGCAATGTTGATTAACATTATTGAAAACTTGTTGGATTATATCTAGAACTGGGACTTCCTTTTTAAGATTATCATCAAAGATTTTATTGTCCCCAAGCAAATGTCTTAAAGCATAGTCACTGTTGTAAAGAATTTCATCTATCACAGGTTTTTCATGATTTATATCAAAAAAGTCAAAGATTTCCCTAGCTTCCCGTATTATGTAGTCAAACTCATTCATAAGAACAAGAGTGGCCAACTTTTTAGCTCTAGGATTCTTTACAACGGGGAGATCAAAACACAATCTTTGCAAGGTAGGATGGGTACGAATAAATTTACTTTCAAGTTTCAGAACTAGTGCTGAAATAGCATCCGCATAAGATCTAGTAGTTTTAAGTATAGGGGCATCGTCAAGGCTAAGCTTCCCAACACAATTGAAAAATTCATGGATACGTTCTTGTCCCATAACTTTACCTTGCCCCCAAATAAAGGTTTTAGCATCCAGATTGCTCGTACGTCCAATTTTAGGAGTTAGGCCATCATCTGTTGGTGCCATACCGAAATCACTCATGATTGCAAGCAAAGGATAGATCTGACAAGAAAACGGCGAACGGAAAAGAGAGGCGAATAAAATAGTAAATTTTTGTGAAGTGGGGGAGAGGAAAACGAGAGGCAAATGGAAAATAATGTAAATTGCAAGGAGATGAGATTTGTGATTAGGAACCTGGTATGTGTTGAAGATCCTCCCCGGCAACATCGTCAGAAATTCCTTTTGATGTCGCTTGAAGCTACATCGGTATTTCCCCAAAGAGGAAGGGATGATGCAGCATAGCGGCGGTAGGTATTTCCCTCAGATATGAAATGAAGGTTATCGAACCAGTAGGAGAACCAAGCAACACAACGTAAACAGCCCCTACACATAGATAACAAATCCTCGCAACCCGACGTGTTAAAGGGGTTGTCAATCCCCTTCGGGTAACGGTGCCAAAAATTGGTGCGTGACAGGAAAAAGGTTATGATAGATTGGATAAATAGATTGCAAATAAAATAAAGCGCGGCAAGATATTTTGGATTTTTGGATTAATAGATCTGAAAATAAAAGCAAATAATAATATATCACAAAGGCAAATAATATGAGAAAGAAGACCCAGGGGGCGTAGGTTTCACTAGTGGCTTCTCTCGAGAAAAATAGCAAACGGTGGGTAAACAAATTACTATTAGGCAATTGACAGAACCTCAAATAATTATGACGATATCCAGGCAATAATCATTATATAGGCATCACGTCCAAGATTAGTAGACCGACTCCTGCCTGCATCTACTACTATTACTCCACACATCGACCACTATCTAGCATGCATCTAGTGTATTAAGTTCACGGAGAAACAGAGTAATGCAATAAGAACGATGACATGATGTAGACAAGATCTATCTATGTAGAGATAGACCCTATTGTTTTGTCCTTAGTAGCAACGATACATATGTGTCATTTCCCTTCCTGTCACTAGGATCAAGCACCGTAAGATCGAACCCACTACAAACCACCTCTTCCCATTGCAAGATAAATAGATCAAGTTGGCCAAACAAAACCCAAATATCAGAGAAGAAAGACGAGGCTATAAGCAATCATGCGTAAAAGAGATCAAAGAAACTCAAATACTTTCAAGGATATAAAAAGATAGATCTGATCATAAACAAGAAGTTCATCGGATCCCAACAAACACACGCAAAAGAGTTACATCATATGGATCTCCAAGAGACCATTGTATTGAGAATCAAGAGGGAGAGAGATGAAGCCATCTAGCTACTAACTACGGACCCGAAGGTCTACAAAGAACTACTCACGCATCATCGGAGAGGCACCAATGGAGGTGGTGAACCCCATCCGAGATGGTGTCTAGATTGGATCTGGTAGTTCTGAACTCTGCGGCGGATGGATGAATACTTCGTCGACTCCCCTAGGGTTATGGGATTTTTGGGGTATTTATAGAGCAAAGAGGCGGTCTGGGGGGCACCCAAGGTGTGCACAACCCACCAGGGGGCGCCTGGGCCTCCTGCGCACCCTGGTGGGTTGTCTCCTCCTCGGGTCTCCCCCCAGGTGTAACCAGGGCCCAACATGTTCCTTCTAGTCCATAAAAAACTTCGTAAAGTTTTGTGGCATTTGGACTCCGTCTGATATTGATTTTCTACGATGTAAAAAACATGCAAAAAACAGGAACTGGCACTTGGCACTATGTCAATAGGTTAGTACCAAAAATGATATAAAATGATTATAAAACATCCAAGATTGATAATATAATAGCATGGAACAATCAAAAATTATATATATGTTGGATATGTATCAGCAGCTGAGGCATCCTAACGAATGAACGATTTGAACCTTGTTCCTACATTGCATGATCAAATCGATCAGGCACTTTCCATCTATCTTCATTGTTCAACTCTTTGATGAAAATATGAAAAAACCAAAAAAAAAGCTCTGCCCTTCCATCTCTTGGATAGATAGAGAGGGAGGGCGGAGGCCTTTGGTGTCCCTTTCAGTCAAGAATTGGGGCTTCACAATTACTAGCCAATATTTATCTCATGCCTTTCCTCGTGCATGGTTTGATATTCTGGTGTCCTAGGCATAGAGGAACCACACCAATCCATCCCGAATTTGGTGGTTAAACTCTACTGCGGCAAAATAGCTCGATGCCAGAATGATAAAAAGCTTAACACCTCTTATTTGACTTTTTCACTATTTTGAAATAAGAAAAAGATCCAAATCTAAAATGCAAAGGTTGTCTTATTCAAAACCTCAATCATCACATCCCCTCTCTCCCACTTCACACCTCGGAACGCACTGTTCTTATAGAGAGAAAGGCGCTTTCCCATCTTCTTAACCTGAAATGAAGGGGTACCCCCGGGATGAGATCCAGTGGAGACAGCTGGGCATGTAGCTCAGAGGATTAGAGCACGTGGCTACGAACCACGGTGTCGGGGGTTCGAATCCCTCCTCGCCCACAGCCTTCCAAAGGGGGAAGGGCCTTTACTTTCCCCCTGATGGTCGGAAAATCATGATCGGGATAGCAGGCGTAAAGCTATTGAACCTAGGTATGCTCTTTCCTTTTGTCAAAGTGGAATTGTAGAACAGAATGTGATGCGATGAGATAGAATGCAATAGAAATAGAAACAAGGATAGAGAATGGGTTATCTACTCCTAAGGGTCAAAGCAAGAACTTTAATTCAATTATTTATTCTTACATTAAATAATGAGTAAAATCTCCCAAAGTAGGATTCGAACCTACGACCAGTCAGTTAACAGCCGAGTACTCTACCACTGAGCTACTGAGGAACAAGGGGGGATTCGACCTCCTAGAGTTCAACTCCCGCTCTCAACCCATGAACAATATGAGTTCGAAGCTTCTTTTGTAACTCCCATAATTTCTTAGTAGTGGCTCTGTTCCATGCCTCATTTCATAGGGAAGCCCAAAGTGGCTCTATTTCATTCTATTTCACTTCCTAGCACTTCCTATCATTTAATATCCATCCCTTTGGTCATATTGACATAAGAGATGTCATTTATAGTCTATCTCTTTCTACATATGGGAAGTCAAGAAATTCTCATCGAAACATCGAGAAATTGTGCATATAAAAAACTCTAAAGAAAGAAAAAAAAGGAGACCCATGCCATGATTTTCAAATCTTTTATATTTAGTAGTCTAAGTTTCTCGATGAGGATTATTAATTCGGTCGTTGTGGTTAGAATCTATTATGGATTTCTACAACATTCTCCATAGGTCCCTCTTAGATCTTCTTTCTCCAATCTTGGATTAGGGAAGAAGGAGATATTCGCGACTACTAGCGATTTCATTATGGGGAAGCTCATGATCTTCATATTGATCTATTATCCACCTCTATATCTATTCTTTCTTAGCTAAACAGGTGTAAGATCTATCCAATTTGGTTATATTATATCATGGACCTGAAAAACGGATCTGAATTTGACTGAAATGCATGATCTTCACAGGTATCACTTTTCACGATACATAAAAGGTGCAATAGCGATTTTCGAACCATATCCTATAAGATAATGGTTTCCATTACTTTGAGAAATGGATTCTTATATCAAACTATAGCTATTGCATTAAAGAAGAAAACAAACTAATAGAAGTCAAAGATGCGGAATGATAGTGAATAGAGAGAAAGATTCTTCTGATTTTCTTGTTTCTATCTACTAGACGTTGTAGAGAATTGAGAATTTTCATGCCTTTCAATTCTCGTACTCATAATTGGAAAGTTATGGAAGGAGATCATTTTGCAATGAAAACAACATATAAAACTCTAGACAATTTCGAAATCAGGCCAAGCGTCTTAATACATATTCAAAAAATCATTATTGGCCCACCACTGATTAGAAGATTTAGCTTATATGAATCGCTATTGGTTTGATATGAATAATGACAATCGTTTCAGTATGTTAAGGATACAGATGTATCCAAAATTCATTTAGAGTTACTTAATAGTCTATTTCTTATACCATATCCGTATCCCGTGAAATTCTCTAGCCAAAAGATGGATGCATATGTTGTGTTTAATTTTGCTAAATGATATCAATTAAATGGTGTATCAATTCCATAAATTGCATATAGCAATAAATAAATCAGCAAAATTCTTTCTAATATTTTAGATAGAAGAAACATTTTTCTATCTAAAATATTAGAAAGAATGTACCCTTCTATCCAAATCCAATTTGCATTGATAAAATAAATCCAAATTCCAGTAGTAGATGAATAATTGCAAATTTGTGTGTGTACGAGATTAGAATAACTTCAAAATAACTGACATAATTTTGTATTTTTCCTGATCAGAAAAATACATGAAAAAGAAAGGAGGTAGATTTTTTTTTGGATTTATGGTTAAAGAAGAAAAAGAAGAAAACAGGGGTTCTGTTGAATTTCAAGTATTTAGTTTCACCAATAAGATACGGAGACTTGCTTCACATTTGGAATTACACAAAAAAGATTTTTCATCGGAAAGAGGTCTACGAAGACTTTTGGGAAAACATTGATGTTTGCTGGCTTATTTGGCAAAGAAAAATAGAGTACGTTATAAGAAATTAATCGGTTAGTTGAATATTCGGGAGTAGTAATTTAATCGTTCAAATTTTTTTCTTGTTTTTTTAGTAGTCTTAGATTTTTCATTTTGATGAGCCTCGCTTTGAGGAATTCATGGAATAATCCATTTTCATGTAATAATGAATTAAGGAAGAAAGGATATGAGTCTACCGCTTACAAGAAAAGATCTCATGGTAGTCAATATGGGCCCTCAACACCCATCAATGCATGGTGTTCTTCGACTGATCGTTACTCTCGATGGTCAGGATGTTATTGATTGTGAACCCATGTTAGGCTATTTACACAGAGGAATGGAAAAAAATCATGGAAAACCGAACTATTATACAATACTTACCTTATGTAACAAGGTGGGATTATTTAGCTACTATGTTTACAGAAGCAATAACAGTAAATGCACCAGAATTCTTGGAGAATATTCAAATACCACAAAGAGCCAGCTATATTAGGGTAATTATGTTAGAATTAAGCCGGATAGCTTCTCATTTGCTATGGCTTGGACCTTTTATGGCGGATCTCGGCTCACATACTCCTTTTTCTATATTTTTAGAGAGAGAGAGAGAGAATTAATGTATGATCTATTTGAAGCTACTACAGGTATGCGAATGATGCACAATTACTTTTGCATCGGAGGAGTAGCTGCCAATCTACCTTATGGATGGATCGATAAATGTTTAGATTTCTGTGATTATTTTTTACGCGGAGTTGTTGAATATCAACAACTTATTACACATAATCCAATTTTTTAGAGCGAGTTGAAGGAGTAGATTTTATTAGCGGAGAAGAAGCAGTAAATTGGGGCTTATTGGGACCGATGTTATGAGCTTCTGGAATACAATGGGATCTTCGTAAAGTAGATCCTTATGAGTCTTACAACCAATTTGATTGGAAAGTCCAATGGCAAAAATAAGGGGATTCGTTAGCTCGCTATTTACTATGAGTTGGTGAAATGAGGGAATCCATCAAATAATTCAACAAGCTGTAGAAAAAAAAATTCCTGGAGGACCTTATGAGAATTTAGAAGTCTGACGCTTTAAGAAATAAAAGAATTATGAATGGAATTATTTTGAGTATAAATTTCTCGGTAAAAAACCTTTGCCCAATTTTGAATTGTCAAGAAAAGAGCTTTATGTAAGAGTAGAAGCCCCAAAAGGTGAATTAGGGATTTATCTAGTTGGAGATGATAGCCTTTTCAACTTGAGATGGAAAATCCGTCCACACGGGTTTATTAATTTGCAAATTCTTCATCAGCTAGTTAAAAATGAAATTGGCTGATATCATGACGATAATAGGTAGTATAGATATCATTATGGGGGAAGTTGATCGTTGAAATGATAATAGATAGGGTAGAGGTAGAAACTATCAATTCTTTTTCGAAATTGGAATTATTAAAAGAAGTCTATGGACTGATATCGATTCTACCCATTTTGACCCTCCTTTTGGAAATAACAATAGAGGTACTCGTAATTGCGTAGTTAGAAAGAGAAATATCTACGTCGATACAACAACATATTGGTCCTAAATATGCTGGCCCCCTGGGCCTGCTTCAAGTTATAGCAGATGGGACTAAGCTACTTTTTAAAGAACATATTCTGCCATCCCGAGGAGATATTTCTTTATTTAGCATTGGACCCTCTATAGCAGTCATATAAGTTTTATTAAGTTTTTTAGTTATCCCTTTGGGATATCATTTTGTTTTAGCCGATCTTAGTATTGGTGTTTTTTATGGATTGCCATTTAAAGTATAGCTCCTATTGGTCTTCTTATGGCGGGATATAGCTCAAATAAAAAATATTCTTTTTCAGGCGGTCTACGAGCTGCAGCTCAATCCATTAGTTATGAAATACCATTAACTTTTTGTGTGCTAGCAATATCTCTACGTGTGATCCGTTAAAATAGATCTTTTTCCTATAAAATCCATTAGCTATTTATATTCCTTTTCTTATTTAGTATTTGGGTTGGTAAGTTAAACTAGATAGCTATATGACTGAAACAAAACAGCTTATAAATTTGTAGTAAAAAGAAAAAATATCATTTCCTATGTACAAGAAAAAAGTGGAAGTAAACATAAGCAGTGTAAACTCTTTATCCCAAGGTTGATAATTTTTAATTAGTCATCATATCTTGAAGTGGCCAAGAATAAAGGATTCACAATATGGAATCCATTACTAGAATACTCCTAGTTATTACTATAACTTAATAATCCATAAGAAGAATCCACCAAAAGTTAGTGAAGGGTTAGGAACACTAAAGTACACAAAGGATTAGTAATGGAAAATCTAAAACATTAGAGATTTTTGCCCATAAAAGGAATCATAATAAGGACTTGCAATTTGTAGAAATTATCAAGTAGTACTTTCTTCAGATTCTGATCCAGAGTATGTTCCCATTCACTTGTTAAGGAAATGGCTATCAAGAACGAATTAACATCCATTTTTTCTTTTTAAATACCCCCTCCCTGGGGAAAGAAGAATAGTAAAAAAGATATGGAGTGCACTAGATTTTTTTCATTATTTCCTTCCTCTCTCCATATTCATGCAGAATTGCTCATGAACTAATACCCAACTCTTTCCATTTATTAATTGAATTCCTATAACAAGTAACAAGTGTTTTATTCCAAGATTAAGTTATTACTGAACAAAGAAAAATTTCCATTATATTATAAAGGATGAGATCAATTCGGAAGTGCCTTTTCTTATTCTAGCAGACGGAATTCCTTTGGTCTAATTTAGGACTTTCAAATCTATTTTATTTTATCTAATTCTATCTACGCCCCAGGGGCTAGGAACAAAACAGTCCTTTCCTTTTCTGATCACAGAGAAGCCGTATGAAGCTAAGGTTTCATGTACGGTTTTGAAATAGCAGTGGGAACTATGATGTTACCATCGACTATGATTATCTAACAGTTCAAGTACGGTTGATATAGTTGAAGCACAGTCAAAATACGGTTTTTTGGATGGAATATTTGGCGTCAGTCTATAGGTTTTCTAGTTTTTTAATTTCTTCTTTGGCAGAATGTGAAAGATTACCCTTTGATTTACCAGAAGCGGAGGAAGAATTAGTAGTAGGTTTCCAAACGGAATATTACGGTATCAAATATGGTTTATTTTATCTTGTTTCTTACCTAAATTTATTAGTATCTTCTTTATTTGTAACAGTTCTCTACTTGGGCGGGTGGAACTTATCTATTCCCTATATATCGTTTTTGATTTTTTTCCAAATGAATAAAGCAGTTGGAATTTTGGAAATGACAATGTGTATATTTTTACATTAACTAAAGCTTATTTATTTCTCTTCATTTCTATCACAATAAGATGGACTTTACCGAGGATGAGAATGGATCAGTTGTTAAATCTTGGATGGAAATTTCTTTTACATATTTCCCTGGGCAATCTCTTATTAACAACCTCTTCTCAACTTGTTTCACTATAAATAAGATAATACACTAATTGTAAGAATATTTTCAACACAAAAGCTCTCTCAAACAAGAGAAAGAAACATATCCTTTTCATAGATATTTAGAATGAATATGTTCCCTATGGTAACTGGCTTTATGAGTTATGGTCAACAAACAATACATGCTACAATGTACATAGGTCAAAGTTTCATAACTACCTTATCCCACACAAATCGTTTACCTATAACGATTCACTACCCTTATGAAAAATCAATTACACCAGAGCGTTTCCGAGGGCGAATCCACTTTGAATTTGATAAATGTATTGCTTGTGAAGTATGTGTTCACGTATGTTCGATAGGTTTACCTGTTGTGGATTGGAGATTTGAAAAGGACATTAAAAGAAAACAATTGCTTAATTATAGTATTGATTTCGGAGTTTGTATATTTTGTGGCAATTGTGTTGAGTACTGTCCAACAAGCTATTTATCAATGACTGAAGAATATGAAGTTTCTACCTATGATCATCATGAATTGAATTACAACCAAATTGCTTTGAGTCGGTTACCAATCTCCATAATGGGAGATTATACAATTCAAACAATTAGGAATTTGTCTGAAAGTAAAATAAACAAAGAAAAATCTTCGAATTCAAGAACGATTACTGATTACTAAACTTTTATTTTACCTTTTTGTTATAAAAATATAAAATTCTTTATTAAACTTAAAGAAAAACAAAAACTACTGCTTATTGGAAATTCTTTCTTATTTTAAATCATACTAGATTTTTGTGATATAGTATAATTTCTAACTATAAAGTTTATACACAAAAAATACCCTAATCCTTTTTTCCTTCCTTGAATCCTTTAGTTTTAGTCAGTTCATGAAAAAATTTATACTATTAATTTCTTTTTATCCATAATGGATTTACCTGGACCAATACATGAGATTCTTATGCTATTTGGGGCATTTGTTCTTCTACTAGGGGGTCTAGGAGTAGTATTACTTACCAACCCCATTTATTCTGCCTTTTTGCTGGGATTAGTTCTTGTTTGTATATCCTTATTCTATTTTATTAAATTCCTACTTTGTAGCTATCGCACAACTTCTTATTTATGTGGGAGCTATAAATGTCTTGATCATATTCATTGTAATGTTCGTTAATGGCTCAGAATGGTCTAAAGATAAGAATTATTGGACTATTGGACATGGGTTCACTTCACTCATTTGTATAACTATTAGTTTTTCACTAATGACTACTATCCCAGATACATCATGGCATGGAATTCTTTGGACTATAAGATCAAACCAAATAGTAGAACAGGGTCTCATAAATAATGTTCAACAAATTGGAATTCATTTAGCAACCGATTTTTATCTTCCATTTGAACTCATTTCTATAATTCTTCTAGTTTCTTTAATAGGTGCAATTACTATGGCTCAACAATAAGAAAACTTAGAAAAAGTACAAATTATAAGAATTGCAAATCTAAAATAAATAACTAAAGAATCACAATTTTGATTTAGTAAAACCCATCTACTGCAAACAAATACCTCCTTTATTTTCTCTTTTGTTGTGTAATTGTTCAATTGTAATTAATTGAATCGGTTCAATTCTTGCCCTCATATTGAAATGAATCAAGGTTGATAAGGAGTTAGTTAATGATGTTTGAGCATGTAATTTTTTGACTGTCTATTTATTTTCTATTGGTATCTATGGATTGATCACAAGCTGAAACATGGTTCGCTGGTACAGCGACATCCTAAACAAATGGTTTAAAACTCCTTTCCGCGACGGCATTTGGAACCGTCGCCAAGTGAGTGTGGGCGATAGGGGGGTCCTTCCCACACGACCCAGAAATCATCGAGATAGGCCCTCGTGGGACCCAGGATGGGGCTGTGTGCGATCGGGCGAGGCATGTAAACCCAATCATTTCCGTAGGTATGTACATCCCACACGGTGAATCCTAGAAATCATTTTCGTAGGTATGTATGTTCCACACGGTGAATCCGAGAAATCATTTCCATAGGTATGTACATCCCACACAGTGAATCCCAGAAATCATTTCTGTAGGTATGTACATCCCACATGGTAAATCCCAGAAATCATTTCCGTAGGTATGTACATCCCACATTGTGAATCCCAGAAAATCATTTCCGTAGGTATGTACATCCCACATAGTTCTTTGTGTGGAAATGTTTGTGCAAGGTGGCCTAACGCAAACAGTTCGCTTCCAGAAACCATGTGTGATTGTTAGTTGATCGAACACGCCTACTTTCTAGAAACCGTGCGGGTTGTTTGAGTTCATCGCCCACAGTGTTGTCTGAGTAACCATTTGCAATATAAAACCCCAATAACACTAGTGCAGAACCGGGCAATAGCACCGGTTCGTAAGGCCCTTTAGTGCCGGTTCCATAACTGGCACTAAAGTGTGGTCACTAAAGGCCCCCCCCTTTAGTACCGGTTCAGCACAAACCGGTGCTAAAGGGAAACCACGTGGCACGAGCCAGCTCCGGGGGCCGGGTGTGACGCCCGGGTAATTAAGCTACAGTGATCCTCTGCTAATGGTGCCACGTCACCTCATTTATAGTTGCTAATCTCGAGTTAGTTCGAAATCAATTCAAATTCAAATTCAAAATCAGGCAAACGATAAAACTTTTCAAATATTAAAACTAAAATGTTCGGAGTGAACCAAATATTGCATAGATAATTATGATGGGAAAACCGCACATTTATAAAATGTTTAAATACTATGAGATAAATAAAACAGTAGCAAAGAGATTTATTAAATACCTTTTATAATTAATAAAATGTCAAACTAAGTTATTTGGGGTCTAGATTTATTTTTGTGACTATGGACTAAGTTGAAATACTAAGTGTATATTTTACTAAATTAAAATGCAACTAAAATAAAGAAAGAAAGAAATAATAAGAGATAAACAGAAAAACAAAAGACAAAAAAAAATAAAGGAGAGAAGGCCACCCC
>NC_041386.1:219647501-219651944 GCF_002162155.2 Triticum dicoccoides | reverse complement strand
CCGTGCCCTACACCCCGCCGTGAGCAAGCCCCTCCCTCTCCTCTCTCCCTCCCGTGTCGACCGCGCCACCATGCCCCGCGCGCCCCGCTCCGCTCCACTCCGGCGGCCCGCGCTCACCGTGGCCTCGCACGCGCCCCGGCCCCTACTGCTGCACTGCTGCTGCTCCGCGCGGCACCCGCCCGTGCAGCGCCCAGCCGTCGCCCTTGCTCCCCGTGGCAAACCCCGTCGCCGCACGGCCCCCTCCGTCTCCGCGCCGTTCCGGCCGCCTGCCGGTGCCGTGGCCGCCGGCGCCCGGTGGCGCTGGGCTGCACCCGTTACGGCTGCGTCCAGGTGACCCGACGCCCACACGCCCGCTAAGGCCTTTGGCCCACTGACAAAGGGGCCCCAGCCCCAGAAACGTTTTTAAAAAAAAAGGGAGTTTAAATAAATAAATAAATAAATAAATAAAAACAATAATTAAAATAAAACAAATTTAATTAATTAATTAATTAAATTAAGTTAATTAACCTTAATTAATTAATCTAATTAACCTGTTAGCTTAATTAAACAGTAATTAGTTTAACTAAATCCTAATTAACCACATGTCAGGGTTGACTCAGTCAACCCCTGTTGACTGCTGACGTCAGCATGACATCATGCTGACGTCATAAAATACATTTTTTTTTGAATTAATTAAATAAATAATTAAATTCCAAAATTGTTAAAATCTTTAAAAAAAATCATATCTTTTAATCCGTAACTCGGATTAAAATATTTTCAACATGAAAGTTGCTCAGAACGACGGGACGAATTCGGATACGCAGTCCGTTCGTCCGCCACACCCCCCTAACCTATCGAACCCGCAACTTTCCCCCTCCGGCTCCTCTGCCCGAAAACACGAAACACCGGGAATACTTTCCCGGATGTTTTCCCCCCTTCACCGGTATCACCTACTACCGCGTTAGGGCACACCGAACACCGCGTATTGCCTTGTTATATTTTGTGATGCTTTGTTTGCTCTGTATTCATTACTTCTTCCCCCTCTTCTCTCCGGTAGACTACGAGACCGACGCTGCTGCTGACCAGTTCGACTACGGAGTTGACGACCCCTCTCTCTTGCCAGAGCAACCAGGCAAGCCCCCCCCTTGATCACCAGATATCGCCTATTCTCCTCTATACTGCTTGCATTAGAGTAGTGTAGCATGTTACTGCTTTCGTTAATCCTATTCTGATGCATAGCCTGACATTGTTGCTACATCTGTTGATACCTTACCTGCAATCCTAAATGCTTAGTATAGGATGCTAGTTTATCATCATTGGCCCTACATTCTTGTCAGTCTGCCTTGCTATACTATGGGGCCGTGATCACTCGGGAGGTGATCACGGGTATATACTATACATACATACATACTATACAGATGGTGACTAAAGTCGGGTCAGCTCATTGAGTACCCGCAAGTGATTCTGACGAGGGGGCTGAAAGGACAGGTGGCTCCATCCCGGTAGAGGTGGGCCTGGGTTCCCGACGGCCCTCGACTGTTACTTTGTGGCGGAGCGACAGGGCAGGTTGAGACCGCCTAGGAGAGAGGTGGGCCTGGCCCTGTTCGGCGTTCGTGGACACTTAACACGCTTAACGAGATCTTGGTATTTGATCTGAGTCTGGCTACGAGCCTATACGCACTAACCATCTACGTGGGAGTAGTTATGGGTATCCCGACGTCGTGGTATCAGCCGAAGCACTTCAGACGTCAGCGACGGAGCGGCGCGCGCCGAATTGGACTGGAACGCCACTAGGCTAGGTCTGCTTTCGGCCGCCCTCGCAACGTGCAGGTGTGCTATGGGCGATGGGCCCAGACCCCTGTGCGCTTAGGTTTAGACCGGCGTGCTGGCCTCTCTGTTTTGCGTAGGTGGGGCTGCGACGTGTTGATCTTCCGAGGCCGGGCATGACCCAGGAAAGTGTGTCCGGCCAAATGGGATCGAGCGTGTTGGGCTATGTGGTGCACCCCTGCAGGGAAGTTAATCTATTCGAATAGCTGTGATCTTCGGTAACAGGACGACTTGGAGTTGTACCTTGACCTTATGACAACTAGAACCGGATACTTAATAAAACACACCCTTCCAAGTTCCACAGACAACCCGGTGATCACTTTTCTACAGGGCGACGAGGAGAGGATCACCGGGTAGGATTATGCTATGCGATGCGCCTAGAGATGCGCTTGGAGATGCTACCTGGATATGCTACTTGGAGATGCTACCTGGAGGACTTCAATCTACTCTCTTCTACATGCTGCAAGACGGAGGCTGCCAGAAGCGTAGTCTTCGACAGGATTAGCTATCCCCCTCTTATTCTGGCATTCTGCAGTTCAGTCCACCGATATGGCCTCCTTACACATATACCCATGCATATGTAGTGTAGTTCCTTGCTTGCGAGTACTTTGGATGAGTACTCACGTTTGCTTTCTTCCCCTTTTCCCCTTTCCTTTCGTTCTGGTTGTCGCAACCAGATGTTGGAGTCCAGGAGCCAGACGCCACCGTCGACGACGACCCCTACTACACCGGAGGTGCCCCTACTACGTGCAGCCCGCTGACGATGACCAGGAGTAGTTAGGAGGATCCCAGGCAGGAGGCCTGCGCCTCTTTCGATCTGTATCCCAGTTTGTGCTAGCCTTCTTAAGGCAGACTTGTTTAACTTATGTCTGTACTCAGATATTGTTGCTTCCGCTGACTCGTCTATGATCGAGCACTTGTATTCGAGCCCTCGAGGCCCCTGGCTTGTATTATGATGCTTGTATGACTTATTTTATTTGTAGAGTTGTGTTGTGATATCTTCCCGTGAGTCCCTGATCTTGATCGTACACGTTTGCGTGCATGATTAGTGTACGATTGAATCGGGGGCGTCACAAGTTGGTATCGGAGCCGACTGCCTGTAGGAATCCCCCTTCCACACTCCTTGGCCGAAGTCGAGTCTAGACATTACAAAAACTTATACTAACTTGGCTGTGTGCCTTACGGGCCCACGTCGCCATCGGGTGGTACTAGGATCTTTTACTCCTCGATCTTTACTCTGGGATTCTGAACTCTCTTCTATTCGGGTTAAACGATTTTTACAAAAATCTAACTTTAGGTTCTCGAAAATACTTTCTCCCGGAGAGGCCCTTCAGTCCAGATGATCACCGACTGCACCAGAAGATTTCGAAGATACTCTCCGATTTTCTCTTGAGACCTTGTGCCCGTTGCCTTTGCAATTCCCTACCACTGAAATATCCCTATGGATAAATACTTACACCTGTCGTGCTCACTTTTATTCTCAGTCGATCTTGTTATTACAAGATACCCTGAGAATATTTTGTGCCTACTGCCTTGCAGTTCTTTGCCACCTGAATACCCCTAAGAATAACTTCTCGCACCTTTCGAGTATCCGCTCATCCCAGTTGTTCAGGTGTTTCACAAAAGTCTTTGAAATACTATTCAATCCTCCGAAAATCCTTAGCAGCTTTATTGCTCTGCAAATACTTGTCTACTAGCATTATGGATGCTTCCCATATATCTGGCAATATTCACTAGTATCTTTTGACACCGTCATTTTGATCCTATTGATTCAACATGTGTGCGAATGCACACAATCATCTATCAACCCTTCTAACTTATCTTTCCGACTGAGACAACATTTTTGAACATGAGCTGGTTCTCGACCAAACTATTTGTCGCCAATTGTGCCTCTGGTTTATCCAACTTATCCATCCTTGGTCAGAGCGACTGCTTCTGATCTTTTGTTTTGGAAATCATAATTCCTTTGTTATCTAAGCATCGAATTATTCCGATGTTCTATAATATGATGCCCATGCATTCTTTCTGGAATACCGATACTCACCTCAACTCCGTTGTGGATCGCCTGATCCATTGTTGGATTTTATCTGACAACGCCCTTCATATTCAATAACCTTGTGAGCCTTTCCTCTGATACATAATGCCTTTGATAAATTGTATCCTCTGCTTTCTTAACCATGCTTTGTCTTCGAGCTTGAGTTAATTACTTCTAAAGATTTTGGTATATGATTATAAGATGCTCCGATGGGTTGAACCTATGCCTTCCTTAATGGGTGAGAACTCGAGAGTTTTCACGAGTTATATTCTTCGGGTGATTACCAGATAAAATTTCAACACTACGACTTCGTCGAAAATGAAAAGTGAATGAAAAGGTATGCATTGGAGAAGTGGGAGTCGACCTTGAACCTTGCGTTCATGCCCATGGACTCGGTGTAGATCTTATCATTAAAGCTCCTCTTAAATTAATTATTCCTTTGGTATAAGTTCATCTTATATCTGGGATCTGGCCTTTTGCAATCGTGGTTCCGACCATGTTCTCCTTTAAATTACGTTTCTCGTGCAGGTTTAAGCACTTGTCTTCTGTAGAGCAATACCCCAGTCCAACCTTTACTTTGATCTTGTGTTGAGTATTACCCC
>NC_041386.1:219645042-219646038 GCF_002162155.2 Triticum dicoccoides | reverse complement strand
GTGGCCTCGCACGCGCCCCGGCCCCTACTGCTGCACTGCTGCTGCTCCGCGCGGCACCCGCCCGTGCAGCGCCCAGCCGTCGCCCTTGCTCCCCGTGGCAAACCCCGTCGCCGCACGGCCCCCTCCGTCTCCGCGCCGTTCCGGCCGCCTGCCGGTGCCGTGGCCGCCGGCGCCCGGTGGCGCTGGGCTGCACCCGTTACGGCTGCGTCCAGGTGACCCGACGCCCACACGCCCGCTAAGGCCTTTGGCCCACTGACAAAGGGGCCCCAGCCCCAGAAACGTTTTAAAAAAAAAGGGAGTTTAAATAAATAAATAAATAAAAACAATAATTAAAATAAAACAAATTTAATTAATTAATTAATTAAATTAAGTTAATTAACCTTAATTAATTAATCTAATTAACCTGTTAGCTTAATTAAACAGTAATTAGTTTAACTAAATCCTAATTAACCACATGTCAGGGTTGACTCAGTCAACCCCTGTTGACTGCTGACGTCAGCATGACATCATGCTGATGTCATAAAATACATTTTTTTTGAATTAATTAAATGAATAATTAAATTCCAAAATTGTTAAAATCTTTAAAAAAATCATATCTTTTAATCCGTAACTCGGATTAAAATATTTTCAACATGAAAGTTGCTCAGAACGACGGGACGAATTCGGATACGCAGTCCGTTCGTCCGCCACACCCCCCTAACCTATCGAACCCGCAACTTTCCCCCTCCGGCTCCTCTGCCCGAAAACACGAAACACCGGGAATACTTTCCCGGATGTTTTCCCCCCCTTCACCGGTATCACCTACTACCGCGTTAGGGCACACCGAACACCGCGTATTGCCTTGTTATATTTTGTGATGCTTTGTTTGCTCTGTATTCATTACTTCTTCCCCCTCTTCTCTCCGGTAGACTACGAGACCGACGCTGCTGCTGACCAGTTCGACTACGGAGTTGACGACCCCTCTCTCTTGCCAGAGCAACCAGGCAAGCCCCCCCC
>NC_041386.1:219636663-219643796 GCF_002162155.2 Triticum dicoccoides | reverse complement strand
TTGGGGCATGGCGCCGCGTCCCCATCTCCCTGTCGCGTCGACCACGCCCCACGGCGCCCCAACGCCTGTGCCACCGCAACGGCGCCGCCCGGTCATCGACGTCCGGAACGCCCCGCAGCCTCGACGCCGCGCCCCTGCCTCGGGTCGTCATCCACTCGTCGCCTCGCCGGCGCCGCCCGTCATCACCGCCACCTCGTCGCGCGTCCCCATCCTCCTCCTCGCCGGACCACCTCACCGGAGCATGCGCCGCCTCGCCGGACTCCCCCACCGGTCTGCTTTCACATCGCCGTCGTCCCCATCTTCCCCCACGAGCCCCGCTGCCCCGTGCCCTACACCCCGCCGTGAGCAAGCCCCTCCCTCTCCTCTCTCCCTCCCGTGTCGACCGCGCCACCATGCCCCGCGCGCCCCGCTCCGCTCCACTCCGGCGGCCCGCGCTCACCGTGGCCTCGCACGCGCCCCGGCCCCTACTGCTGCACTGCTGCTGCTCCGCGCGGCACCCGCCCGTGCAGCGCCCAGCCGTCGCCCTTGCTCCCCGTGGCAAACCCCGTCGCCGCACGGCCCCCTCCGTCTCCGCGCCGTTCCGGCCGCCTGCCGGTGCCGTGGCCGCCGGCGCCCCGTGGCGCTGGGCTGCACCCGTTACGGCTGCGTCCAGGTGACCCGACGCCCACACGCCCGCTAAGGCCCCTTCGGGCCACTGACCAGGGGGGCCCAGCCCACAAAACGTTTTAAAAGAAAATGAAAATGAAAATAACATAAAATGAATTAATTAATTTAATAATTAATTAAATTAATTAATTAGTGAATTAATTAAGTTAATTAATTCTATTTAATTAACCTAATTAATTAGTTAGTTTAATTAAACAGTAACTGGATTAGCTAAACCCTAACTAACCTAAACAGAGGATGACAGGTGGGCCCCGCTGGACCCACGGGCCAGGTTTGACCTTGGTCAGCTGGGTTTGACCTGCTGACGTCATGGTGATGTCATGCTGACATCACCTTTCACTGTTCTGGATAATGTTCAATTTAAATAATTAAATAAATTTCGAAAATGCCTAAAACTTTGATAAATCATAGAAAATAAACCGTAACTCGGATTAAAATATTTTCAACAAGAAAGTGGCTCAGAACGACGAGACGAATCCGGATACGCGGTCCGTTTGTCCGCCACACCCCCCTAACCTATCGAACTCGCAACTTTCCCCCTCCGGCTCCTTTGCCCGAAAACGCGAAACACTGGGGATACTTTCCCGGATGTTTCCCCCTTCACCGGTATCGCCTATCCCTACGTTAGGACACCCCTAGCACAACGTATTGCCGCGTCTTGCTTTGTGTTACATTTGATTGCTCTGTTATTTATTGTGTTCCCCCTCCGTTACTCCTTTCCGGTAGACTACGAGACCGACGCTGCTGCTGACCAGTTCGACTACGGAGTTGACGACCCCTCTCTCTTGCCAGAGCAACCAGGCAAGCCCCCCCCCTTGATCACCAGATATCGCCTATTCTCCTCTATACTGCTTGCATTAGAGTAGTGTAGCATGTTACTGCTTTCGTTAATCCTATTCTGATGCATAGCCTGACATTGTCGCTACATCTGTTGATACCTTACCTGCAATCCTAAATGCTTAGTATAGGATGCTAGTTTATCATCATTGGCCCTACATCCTTGTCAGTCTGCCTTGCTATACTATCGGGCCGTGATCACTTGGGAGGTGATCACGGGTATATACTATACATACATACATACTATACAGATGGTGACTAAAGTCGGGTCAGCTCATTGAGTACCCGCAAGTGATTCTGACGAGGGGGCTGAAAGGACAGGTGGCTCCCTCCCGGTAGAGGTGGGCCTGGGTTCCCGACGGCCCTCGACTGTTACTTTGTGGCGGAGCGACAGGGCAGGTTGAGACCACCTAGGAGACAGGTGGGCCTGGCCCTGTTCGGCGTTCGCGGATACTTAACACGCTTAACGAGATCTTGGTATTTGATCTGAGTCGGCTACGAGCCTATACGCACTAACCATCTACGTGGGAGTAGTTATGGGTATCCCGACGTCGTGGTATCAGCCGAAGCACTTCAGACGTCAGCGACGGAGCGGCGCGCGCCGGATTGGACTGGAACGCCACTAGGCTAGGTCTGCTTCCGGCCGCCCACGCAACGTGCAGGTGTGCTCAGGGCGATGGGCCCAGACCCCTGCGCGCTTAGGTTTAGACCGGCGTGCTGGCCTCTCTGTTTTGCCTAGGTGGGGCTGCGACGTGTTGATCTTCCGCGGCCGGGCATGACCCAGGAAAGTGTGTCCGGCCAAATGGGATCGAGCGTGTTGGGTTATGTGGTGCACCCCTGCAGGGAAGTTAATCTATTCGAATAGCCGTGATCTTCGGTAACAGGACGACTTGGAGTTGTACCTTGACCTTATGACAACTAGAACCGGATACTTAATAAAACACACCCTTCCAAGTTCCACAGACAACCCGGTGATCACTTTTCTACAGGGCGACGAGGAGAGGATCACCGGGTAGGATTATGCTATGCGATGCGCCTGGAGATGCGCTTGGAGATGCTACCTGGATATGCTACTTGGAGATGCTACCTGGAGGACTTCAATCTACTCTCTTCTACATGCTGCAAGACGGAGGCTGCCAGAAGCGTAGTCTTCGACAGGATTAGCTATCCCCCTCTTATTCTGGCATTCTGCAGTTCAGTCCACCGATATGGCCTCCTTACACATATACCCATGCATATGTAGTGTAGTTCCTTGCTTGCGAGTACTTTGGATGAGTACTCACGTTTGCTTTCTTCCCCTTTTCCCCTTTCCTTTCGTTCTGGTTGTCGCAACCAGATGTTGGAGTCCAGGAGCCAGACGCCACCGTCGACGACGACCCCTACTACACCGGAGGAGCCCCTACTACGTGCAGCCCGCTGACGACGACCAGGAGTAGTTAGGAGGATCCCAGGCAGGAGGCCTGCGCCTCTTTCGATCTGTATCCCAGTTTGTGCTAGCCTTCTTAAGGCAGACTTGTTTAACTTATGTCTGTACTCAGATATTGTTGCTTCCGCTGACTCGTCTATGATCGAGCACTTGTATTCGAGCCCTCGAGGCCCCTGGCTTGTATTATGATGCTTGTATGACTTATTTTATTTGTAGAGTTGTGTTGTGATATCTTCCCGTGAGTCCCTGATCTTGATCGTACACGTTTGCGTGCATGATTAGTGTACGATTGAATCGGGGGCGTCACACCGGGAGCCCTTTAGTACCGGTTGGTAACACCAACCGGTACTAAATGTTTGTGGGTTTTTGTTTTATTTTGTATTTTTCAATTAAATTTGTGTTATCAATTTAATTTAGGATTGTTTTACGTTATAATGAGTTGTAGTCATCATCATCATCATCATCATCGCATATTAATAAATAAATAAACTCTAGCTAGCTAAAAATCATCGTAGTTGTCTAATTACCACTATTTAATCATCATAGTCATTACCGCTAGCTATCTAATCATCACCAACACTGGCTAGCTTAAAGAGGAAACATTCACTTTGTAACAGAAGCAAAGATATCATCGAGTTCAACATAATCATCACCAACATCGAAGTTTAGGACACGAACATGAGACACTAATTAAGAGCATGAACTAGTGCTGCTCCCTCTCAGGTGGAATAGCATAGAACATGTATAGCTCTCCTGATTCATCATACTGGAGCATGCAGATGAATCTGTCTCCTAATCTTGGGTTGCACTTCTCCTTGCTGCCCCCTAGTACTTCTCTGCGATCATTAACAATTTTGCTCCAATCTTTCACTATTAAGCATTCTTCGCTTTCAGAAATCCTGAATGCACTCATGTGCAATGTAGGATATCTTGGCCGTAAGCTAACCATTGACATGTCACCTTTAGTCTCGATCCACTGAGGCACAACTGTAATCAGAAGTCCCTGTTGAAGAACATCGTATAGTAATTAATATACTAAGCAATGAAAGTTTAGCTTCAAAAATAATATATGCAAAAGATGCACTAATTAAGGACAAATAGTTAAAATCTTACCATCTTTCGATTATAGATGTGACCGTAGTTCAATACGATCACCATTGGTCGCACGTTTTGAGTACTAACATTTCTAAGTTCAGGAAAAAATTTGTATTGACAGTATTAAGATCCTCAAGCCATGAAACATAATGACTTATCTCCTCGCAGTTTAGTTGAGCCCCGGGGCAGTAGTAGGTCCTGTCTACCAAGCGCCGGACATGTTTGCTTGAACCGAAATAAGCTGACAATACAAATTAGTTGTCAACTATTTTTGAATAAACTGTATCAAAGACATAAACATATGCATGCATGGTTGAGAAAAACTCACATAATGGTAGAACTGGAGGCGTTTGCACATCGACCCAGATGTCTATATTACCTTCAATATCATCTTCCGGACGAATATCAAAGGTGACAACCATACCAGGCTCAAATGCATAAGCATTGCATAGTGCTTGCCAAGTTTTGCATTCAAAATGGGTGTATGTGTCTCCATTATATAATTTGACGTTGAAAGTATACCCATGCTCCGTCTTCAAGTAAACTCTCTTTACCTCCATATCATCTGTAGCACTAAAACCTATCTTATCCAAGACAAAAATTCTTGCATGGCAGGGGATGCGCTAGTAGAATAGTGAAAATTTAAAATTATAAGTTGAAGCAAATGAAGCATAAGTTTTGCATTCAAATAATAATTGACAAAGTGACTTACTGTATCAACTTTGAATGTCTCATCCAGCTTGATGCTGAAGCGCCTACCATCAACAAGGAAATTTCTGTCGCACAGGCCGCGCTGGTCTTCACAGTGTTCGCACATAATGAAATCTTTTTCGTCGTCAGATGACATTTCCTATGTTCATATAGGTGAAACATTAAACACCTATTACTATCTAACATTAATTAATATCTAGCCAAATATATATTCATCTAACATTTGACATTAATATATCTAACTATATTCATCTCTAACAATTGACATTACTATATATTTAACTTTTCTATCTAATTCATCTAACATTTGACATTAATCTAACATTTATATAAACTCAAAATATATAAAAAATTAAATAAACAGAAAAACTCATTAACAAATAATATTTTAATTAGATCATCAAATCTCAGATACCTAAATTTTCTTACTAAAAATAAACTAGTTATATTAATTATTGAACTAGTTCAAATCTCATATACCTAAATAAACTAGTTATATTAATTATTGAACTAGTTCAAATCTCATATACCTAAATAAACTAGTTCGACAATTTTCTTACTAAAAATAAACTAGTTATATTAATTATTGAACTAGTTCAAATCTCATATACCTAAATAAACTAGTTCGATAATTTTCTTACTAAAAATAAACTAGTTATATTAATTATTCAACTAGTTCAAATCTCTAGTTCGACAATTTTCTATCTAGCTAATATTCATCTAACATTCGACATTAATCAAACATTCGATCATCTAATTAACTTTTCTGAAAAATAGAAAATAAGTAAAAAAATGTGTGTGTGTGTGTGTATGTGTGTGTGTAGTGTGTACGTATATATGCATGTATGTGTATGTGTGTATGTGTGCGGCCCCGTACGCCGCCGCCCCGTACGTACGAGCGGGGGCGTCGGCGTACGGGGCGGGGGCGGCGGAGTACGTACGGGCGGGGGCGCCGCCATACGGGCCGGGTGCGACGACGACGGATGGCGGCGCGGCGGGTATACGCAAGAGCGAGAGACGTACGGGACTGCGGCGGGACGACGACGGACGGCGGCGCGTGGCGTTCGGTGCGGCGGCGCGGGACGGCGACGACGATGGGCGGCGGCGGGGACAGCGACGACGACGACGGACGACGGGCGGCGAGGACGGGTTTGAGCGGCGCGCGAGAGGTTGGAGACGAAAGAAGTGGGAGATCTAACTGAATTTTCGTAAGTGTTGTATATATAGGAGAGGCCTTTAGTACCGGTTGGAGCCACCAACCGGTACTAAAGGCCAACTTTGGCCAGGCCAAGAGGCGGGAAGAGCAGGCCTTTAGTACCGGTTGGTGGTTCCAACCGGTACTAAAGGGTGGTCTTTAGTACTGGTTGGAGCCACCAACCGGTACTAAAGGCCTTGCGCTGCCACCCCAAAGTTTAGTCCCACCTCGTCGGGCGAAGGGCAGCCGCACTGGTTTATAAACCCAGCCGCGGCTACCTCTTTGAACTCCTCTATATAGCAGGCTTCTGGGCCTAATTAATTAGGGCGTGCTGCTCTGTGAGCCTGCTGGCCCTTCTGGGCCTGCATTTGCACACCCTAGGTCTGGCAGGCCCACTGGGCAGCGCGCCAACAAATTTTTTATATAGTTTTTTCTTTTCTGCATTATTTATTTTCTTCTATTTATTTTTGAGTAGTTTTTTATATAGTTTTTTCTTTTCTGCATTATTTATTTTCTTCTATTTATTTTTGAGTAATTTTTTTGTATAGTTTTTTTATTTTCTGCATTATTTCTTTTCTTCTATTTATTTTCTTCTGGAAATTGAATGCTGCATACTGAACAATTAGGTAAATGACCAAAAAACAACAAATGATGTCAGAACATGTTGGAAGTTGATGACGTCGCTTTGAATGCTGCATACTGAACACAAAAGAAGTCCGGAGTTCAAATAAGTTTAAAAAACATTGAAGTGGCCGTGTAACAGATGAGTTCTCGTCCGAAACCCTGATACTCCGAAAGAGTATGTCCAGTTTGTACACGAAGTGCGTCCAGTTTTTGGCGTGACCCTCTCTACTCTTTCGCGCATGCTATGCGGGTGATATGATGATACCATGCCAAGTTTCAACATTTTCAGGATTTATTTTGTAGTGATTTTCAATTTCACGGTCATTTAGCTCACTAAACAATTAGGTAAATGACCGAAAAACAACAAATGATGTCAGAACATGTTGGAAATTGATGACGTCGCTTTGAATGCTGCATACTGAACACAAAAGAAGTCCGGAGTTCAAATAAGTTTAAAAAACATTGAAGTGGCCATGTAACAGATGAGTTCTCGTCCGAAACCCTGATACTCCGAAAGAGTATGTCCAGTTTGTACATGAAGTGCGTCCAATTTTTCCCGTGACCCTCTCTACTCTTTCG